>NC_135234.1:174301349-174610580 GCF_051348905.1 Ranitomeya variabilis
ACCTACGGCAGGACAGTCAGTTATAGGCGGGCTGTCTCACCCAAAATCACCTAAGCAGACATAGGGGGCAACAGTTGAAGAAGGGCGACTCTAGGGTCCCGGAAGACCTCCAGGCCTACCCGTCATACGGGTGCGTCCTAGCCATATCATCTGGGGGATGAAGAAGAACATCAGAATCAGTTGTGAGGGAACTTCAGAAACAGACACAACAGTTGTGAGGACTATCCCGTGGTGCTAAGCAGGGAAGGACTACAACACACAAGCGCTAGCAGGTAGGCACAGATTTCCACCTGCAAAGGGAACTCTGGAGGTGCCATCGGACCGGCCGGTCTCAGACAGCCCTGTTAACCGTACTCCGGATTGAGGATCCTGAAGCCTTCAGTAAAGAGGTAAAGAGACTGCAACCTGGTGTCCTCGTTATTCACCGCGACCTGCACCATACCACAACATTCTCAACTTTCACTGGACGCCCCTCAGCAGGGTCACGGACTGGGTCTAGCCACCGTGACACTCCCAGAACCGAGACAGAGAGGCCCGGTACCGGGTACCCCTCGGCCCTGCGGCAGTGGGGGCGCTCCAACTTGGCGTCACGAACAGGATCTACTTAAGCCTGAAGAATCAGGTCATGTGTGCCTTGGAACTGTGATTTATTGTGCTTGAACTGTGACTTATTGCAAAGACTGCGGATTGTCACCTGCCGCCAGAAGTTCCCGCCAAAACCGCCGCCATTACAGCGCCACGAGGAGCGCAGGAGAAGAAGAAGGGCGTGGAAGTGGGCGTGAACAAGCTGAAGAGCGCGAAAGGCAATGGCCGCCCAGTCTAAATATCTCGGCCCTTTGAGGACGTGCTCGTCAGCAGCCAAGATCCGCCTCCTGATCCTCAATGGTGGGCAGAGACAAAGAAAGCGAAACCGCCCACGAAGGAGAGAGCGGGAAAAGGACGAGGAAGAAGAAGCGAACCACGTGGAGGATGCCATGGCGAGCTGCCCGGAACCGGAGCGTGGGGTCGGAGCAGAGGAATCCCCCAGCTACCCGGAGGGACACCATGACCGGGCCTCCACCGCTGATACTAACTTCCTGCAGCCCGGAGTGGATGAGCTCAGCGACCAACTCTGGCGGACGCAGCTGAGCACTGAGGCCGGGTGGAAGAAGACCTTCATCGGGAGCCTCACCAGACGTCTGTCGGCAGCCTCGTCTGGTTCGAAGCAAGAAAGAAGTTCCAGCGCTCCGAAGCCAGAAAGCAAGGCCCTGCCGGAAAGCGAGATGCTGCAAACGGGGATGACAACGCCGCAGCACAAGGCCCTGCAACCAGCGTTCCAGATCCCAGCGGAGACGGAGCAAATCGGCACCGGAGGGACCGCATCTGAAGCAGGTATGAAGAACGACCCTTCCCGCCAGCAGAGGACCTGCTGATAGACCCCGTCGCGGCACCCCCTCTCCCTGGGACCTATAAACTCCAGCGCCTTACACCCTGGGATCAGGCCCCGGGTATGGAGCACTTCTTAAAGGCCCCGAGCTCGCCGACCACCTTGCCGGGCGAGGTCTATGCGGAGCTACGGCCGCCAGAGCAAGAGTAAACCTCGATGCCATGGATATGTGTATAGTTCACTTAACTGTTTGTCTTCTTGCTTGTTTTTGCTGCTAATACCCGACCAGGGTTATTCTTAAAGGGATCCCTTTGTTTACCCGGGATCCCTATTGCTTTTTATTTTTGCTTTTATTTTCCTTTTTGCTCCTTGTTCACCCATGTTGCAAAGACTACCGAATCATGGACGGTGAATGACTCACAAACTGTTTTGTAAATAGTTTGCACCTTCTTAAAGGTGCCCCCTACTGGTTTTACAAGAAAAAGGACTCTTTGCGAAGAAAACTGTTCCTGGAAACAGTACAGGAGTCCCTGCCTTACACGAACTCGCAGCTTGAGAAGTTGCATTACCTCCAAGAGACTTGGTTCTCTCTTAAAGGGAACGTTCACCAATAGCACTTAAAGTATAATGCTGTATATATAGGGGAGATCGTCGTGGGAAACTCATTATTAATTGGACTACGGCGAACAGGGAGTATATGGTTTATTATTTTACGTTTTTTGCAGGCGCTGAAGTATGGTGAAATGAAGAATATTAAAATACTTTTTCCTAATGTGTGCGTGTTTTATTAACCCTTTCTTACTATTGGATCAATAACGGATAGGCGTCTTATTGACGCCTCTCCGTTATTAACCCGGCTTAATGTCACCTTACAATAGCAAGGTGACATTAACCCCTTATTACCCCATATCCCACCGCTACATGGGAGTGGGAAGAGAGGGGCTAAGTGCCGGAATTGGCGCATCTTACAGATGTGCCATTTCCGGGGCGGCTGCGGACTGGTATTTGTAGCCGGGGGGGCCAATATCCATGGCCCCTCTCTAGGCTATGAATATCAGCCCACAGCTGTCTGCGTAGCCTTTCTGGCTATAAAATATAGGGGGATCCCACGTCATGAATGTATGTATGTAGTATGTAGCATGTATGTAGCATGTGTGTATGTAGCATGTAGCATGTATGCAGCATGTAGCATGTATGTAGCATGTATGTATGTAGTATGTATGTATGTAGCATGTATGTATGTAGCATGTATGTATGTAGCATGTATGTAGCATGCAGCATATATGTAGCATGTATGTATGTAGTATGTATGTAGCATGTATGTATGTAGCATGCATGTATGTAGCATGTATGTATGTAGCATGTATGTAGTATGTATGTAGAATGTATGTAGCATGTATGGAGTATTTTTTTTTACATTCAACACATTAGCCGGATGATGGGACTACTACTGTCCCATCATTGGTTAATGGGTTAATCACTGTCATTGTAGCAGGCATCGTCCAATGGGACTTGTAGTCCCATCGGACGATGCCTGCACAGACACAAAGACCCCCGGCAGTCCGCACAGACCCCCCGGCAAGCCGCACAGACCCCGGAGAGGCCGCACAGACTCCCCCGGCAGGCCGTACAGACCCCAGAGAAGCCATACAGACCCCCCCGGCAAGCCGCACAGACCCCGGAGAGGCCGCACAGACCCCCCGGCAGGCCGTACAGACCCCAGAGAGGCCGCACAAACCCCGGAGAGGCCACACAGACCCCGGAGAGGCCGTACAGACCCCTCCAGCAGGCCGTACAGACCCCCCGGCAGGCACGCACAGACCACCCACGGTCCCGCACAGACCCCGCGTGCACAGAGACACGCAGTCTCCGCCCACGCACTGCCCACACTCAATTAGACTGCATTTTTGCACTGTGGGAACTTCCGATTCCGATTTCTGATATCGCAGAAATATCGGAACTCGGTATCGGAATTCCGATACAACGAATATCGGACGATACCCGATATTTGCAGTATTGGAATGCTCAACACTACTTGTATATAGATTTAATGAAACAAATTACAGATTCATGGGAGTGCTTCTTTAATATGGACCACTTTATGATAGCTATTATTGTGTTATAGAGTGGACAAGTAACACTGACCCCACCAATACTAGTTTGCTTTACCTTCTTTTCACATTAGAGTTTTGAATAATTGAATCACAAATTAATTGGCTAGAAAGAGTAGAATTACATACACAAGTCAGAAAGAAATATTTTAGTAACTTATAAAGTATGCCGTAGCTTAATGAGAGTTCTTGCACAGTTTGAGGTTCAAGCAAAAGCTTAAAATGTAAAACAAGTAATTTTGCAATTTAGTGAATAAGGCAGCAGGATCTTATCAGTCATATATTTACTTCCTGTAACTAGTAATTCCTTTACCGTTGAGAAAACAGTCACCATTTCCTTTTCTGGGCTTTTAAGATAGAGAAACACATATATGTTAGAGAGGAGAGCAGGGTTTTAGGATTCTCATCATGATAACTGTTTCTAAACCCTTGCACAATAACTTGCACATACTCAACTGGGTCTGACTCCAAATTCTCTTTGTAAAATCCTAACTACCCAGAAACTTCCTTCCCCTTTTTGGCTGTTAGGATAGTTTAAGAAAACAATGAAAACAATGACATTCGACCACAGGAAGAATCATCTTCTTATTGGCTAAGTGGACAAGCAGTTACATAAAGTTAGAGCGTCAACTACACTTTTCTGTATCAGTTCAGTCAGTATAGAATATTTTAAAATTTATATTTAAATTATTTAGAAAATCAACTTTTGGATTGAGTAACAGATATGATCTTAGTTACCACATAATTGTTGGTGGTAACTAATAATTAACTAAATAGATCAAAATATACAGCTCTGGCAAAAATTAAGAAACTACCACATCAAAACCCTGTCATGGGCAGCCCAATCTCCAGACCTGAACCCCATTGAAAACCTCTGGAATGTAATCAAGAGGATGATGGATAGTCACAAGCCATCAAACAAAGAAGAACTGCTTAAATTTTTGAGCCAGAAGCAGTTTGAAAGACTGGTGGAAAGCATGCCAAGACGCATGAAAGCTGTGATTAAAAATCATGGTTATTCCACAAAATATTGATTTCTGAACTCTTCCTGAGTTAAAACATTAGTATTGTTGTTTCTAAATGATTATGAACTTGTTTTCTTTGCATTATTTGAGGTCTGAAAGCACTGTTTTTTTTATTTTTCATTTTGACCATTTTTCCTTTTCAGAAAAAAAAATAAAAAAAATTATTGCTTTGAAAGTTGGAGACATGTTGTCAGAAGCTTATAGACTAAAATAACAATTTACATTTTCCTAAAAATATACCTATAAAGAGAAAAATCAGACAAACTGAACATTTTGCAGTGGTCTCCTAATTTTCGCCAGAGCTGTACATTTTTTTTATTTAACGCAAACTATCACATGCACATAGTTTGGTCCTGGGTTGATGGATCTATGAAACGCCTTATTTTTGGCAAGACAAGTTGTAATGTGTTTTTCAAGGACAATTAAGAAGTTTAGATTTAAATTAAAATGGGAAGAAGTTGGAACAAATTACTAGAAAGTTATCAGACTCTAAAGGTATGTGCACACGATCAGTAAACACTACGGGTTGGACGCTGCGCGCTTGCACATCGTCCATCCCGCAGCGGCCAGATATTACAGCATAGTTTATGGGATTTCTAGAAATCCTATGCCCACTATGCCTGCACAGACGCCCGCATATCCCATGCGGAGACGGACATGCAGCGCATCTTTCCAGACTGCAGCAGGTCTATTTATCTTGCGGAGACACGAGTCTCTGCAAGATAAATTTCATCCACACAATGTATTGGACGAGGTGATTCTGCACAGTTCAATGAACGCATGCGGATTCACCTGCGTTCAATAGCCGGCAGCACTTTGGACTCAGTGGTCCAAAGTGATGCAAATTCCTGAATGTGTGCACATACCCTAAAGCTGCATTCCTCGAGGGCCTCAAACCATGCGTGTTTTCAAGATTTCCTTAGCATTGCACAAGGTGCAGGAATCATTATCTGTGCAGGTGGTTAAATTATCACCTGTGCAATACAAGGAAATCCTGAAAACATGACCTGTTTGTGGCCCTCAAGGAATGCAGTTTGACACCCCAGCCCTAAAGTGTTACGTTTTCTGCCAGCTGTTTTTACTATGGAGATACCATAAAGAAGTATACATAATAATCATTACCAAAACAAATCACAACTCAGTAATTTTGTGCCACACTAATATACAGTAATGTTTATGGGGGCGTTCAACAAAGTGTTTTAATGCTTCCTCTTCTCCCATTCTTCCTTGTTTAGCACAGATAAGTCCAGAAATATTTGGACAGTAATCTAATCTTTGTGATTTGGACTCTGCATGACACTTTTTTTTTAAATTAAATGACTGAGATGCAATTGAAGTACAGACTTTCAGGTTTAATTAAAGGGGTTGAACAGAAACATCCTGTGAAGCAATTAGGAATTGCAAGTATTTTTCCTCCTCAAAAGTAATTGGACAAATTAAAAAAGAACATTTTATTTATGGTACTTTGTAGAGAATCCTTTGTCCTGAATTCTGGAAGCCATGGAGGTCACCAAAGGCAGAGTTTCCTCCATTGTGATGCTTTTCCAGGCCTTTACTGCAGCTGACAGGGACCTAGAAATCCAAAGACCTAGAGAACCGCCCAGAGGAAAGAGAACATCAGTGTACTAAGAAGAAGAAGCAAAAATGGCCACCAGCTGCCGCTCTGTGAAGTTCACAGTGCCAAATCTGACTACCAGAACTACCCATCCTGGAAATTCAAGATAAAGATGTTGCTGATAAGAGAAGGAAGTAATGGTACACTGACTGAACAGAGAACTAGTCTGAACTGGTGCATAACCAAAAACAACTTACATAGCAAATAGATAAATGGCTGCACTCAACTGTACTAAAGCAAGGGAATGTGTGATACATGAAATGTGAATAGCATAATGGCTTGTGAAATCTATAAAAAAACACAGGAGATGCTTAGCAATTTGGCCAAAAAATGTGAGCCCATCCACCAACGTCAAGGTAATCTCTTGATTGATAGATTGGTTCCTGGATGGGCTCACATTGGTGGATGGGCTTACATTTTTTTGTTTGGTTGGTCTTGGTTTGCGACCCGGGACCCACCTCTCATGCGCTCCATGGAGCGATGCTGATCATCATCAGCTGTTTTGGACATTTTAAAAGGGGCCCCCTTGGAGTAGCAACGCACACAAGTCTCCCGAGGAAGCTATTATAGCGAAACGTGCGTCGGGGCCACGGACCCAGCAGTTACCATATCCACATGGGTAAGCACTATTGTAAGCACTTTTTCAAGCACTCTGCACTTTATTGCAGCGTCAATTCTATATACTTGCTTAACTGTGACTTAGCCTTTAATTATGCAATGCTATGTATCCAGACTCATTAGGAGACTGGTAGTACAATATGCCACATAGACACCTATACTTTATTGTGTGCACTTTATGAACAGAGGCCCTTTTTTGCTACATAGTGCAAATATTTAATTGTATGGTACTGCTGCTTCCGTTTGTTGTGTCATCACCATTTTCCTATCACTTCTATTGAGTTTTTAGACTTTTTTTGTATTGTGTAATAAAGTTTATACATTTTTTCACTAGTTGTGGCATTTTGATCAGTTATTTTTTGGGGGCGTCATACTCGATTTCTCTATAGGCTTAATTTAGTATGGGAGTTGTCCTGGTTTCCTGTAATAAGTTTGGCATCTACGCCCTGGGAGGGCATCAGTAGGTGCTCCAAATATGTCGGTTTATGTTCAATTAAATAAGGGCCAAGATATGCAGGATTACATAAGAAATACGGTAGAAGCAGTATTCTGGAGAAGGACATGAAGTATTCGGAGTACGAAAAGCAGTAGTTGTATGTTGAAATAATTCTTATTATTGTAGATATTGCAACAACTACTATTTACTACTATTTAATAGTGCATGAGTTTCTGCCTCCAGCAATCGTGGTATATTGCCAATAACACATAAAAAAAGAAAGGAACCAGGAAGTTCCTGTTCACTGTGTGCTGCTGGAGCACAAGAGAAGAGTGCACTATTTTTTCTTAGCTTTATCGACTTGGTTGTCTAAGCTTGCACCTGTTCACACTTGTCTTATTCTGTTTGGAGGTGCTGGTCAGTCTTTTTTATATTTGTAGTACATTCCCTCTGATTGAGCACTCCTCCCATCAGCCTAAGATGTTTCCAGCTAGAGCTGGTGAAGTCCTGCCTGCCCTTAAAATTGGTGGCTTTCAGTCTGGGAGAGGCATATTAGGTTTTGGGTACCAACAAAGGGATTTGCCTTGTTGCTGGCTGTTGGGCTCTCATGAATTGGCCATTTTTTTCTCCAAGTACCTTTATAGTTATCATATTTTCTATAGCAGTAATGCAGTTCCAATTTCATATATTCAATGTTTGCATATTAAAGCATTTTAGAGTGCAGATGTTTTTTTCTTATCTTCTTCTCTTTATGGCAGACTTTGATACTAAAATACATAATTCCCAGAGAGTGTTTGTTTTTTCTTCACCAAGAAAAGGATTCTACGATCATCCACCACTGTTGTCTTCCATGGACATCCAGGCTTTTTTACATAGTAACATAGTTAGCAAGGCTGAAAAAAAGACATTTGTCCATCCAGTTCAGCCTATATTCCGTCAGAATAAATTCCCAAATCTATGTCCTTCTAAAGAACCTAATAACTGTAAGATACAATATTGTTATGCTCCAGGAAGACATCCAGGCCTCTCTTGAACTCCTCGACTAAGTTCGCCATCACCACCTCCTCAGGCAACGAATTCCAGATTCTCACTGCAGTAACAGAAAGAATCCTCTTCTATGATGGTAGAAAAACCTTCTCTCCTCCAGACGCAGAGAAAGCCCCCTTGTGACCGTAACCTTCCTTGGTATAAGCAGATCCTCGGAGAGGTATTTGTATTGCCCCCTATATACTTTTACATGGTTATTTGATTGCCCCTCAATCATCTTTTTTCTAGACTAAATAATCTTAATTTTGATCATCTCTCTAAGTATTGTAGTGCCCCCATCCCCTTTATTAATTTTGTTGCCCTCCTTTGTACTCACTCTAGTTCTATTACATCCTTCCTG
Organism: Ranitomeya variabilis; assembly: GCF_051348905.1. Classification (NCBI taxonomy): domain Eukaryota; kingdom Metazoa; phylum Chordata; class Amphibia; order Anura; family Dendrobatidae; genus Ranitomeya; species Ranitomeya variabilis. Next base: position 174,309,908 of record NC_135234.1, read on the forward strand.
AGCACCGGTGCCCAAAACTGTACACCGGTGCCCAAAACTGTACACCGTACTTCATGTGCAGTCTAACCAGGGATTTGTACAGAGGCAGTATAATGCTCTCATCATGTGTATCCAGACCTCTTTTAATGCACCCCATGATCCTGTTTGCCTTGGCAGCCGCTGCCTGGCACTGGCTGCTCCAGGTAAGTTAATCATTAACTAGGATCCCCAAGTCTTTCTCCATGTCAGATTTACCCAGTGGTTTCCCGTTCAGTGTGTACTGGTGATATTGATTCCTTCTTCCCATGTGTATAACCTTACATTTATCATTATTAAACCGCATCTACCACATTTCGGCCCAAGTTTCCAACTTATCCAGATCCATCTGTAGTAGAATGCTATCTTCTCTTGTATTGACTGCTTTACATAGTTTTGTATCATCTGCAAAAATTGCTATTTTACTGTGTAAACCTTCTACCAGATCGTTAATAAATATGTTGAAGAGAATAGGTCCCAACACCGACCCCTGCGGTACCCCACTGGTCACAGCAAACCAGTTAGAGAATATACCATTTATAACCACCCTCTGCTTTCTATCACTTAGGCAGTTACTTACCCATTTGCACACATTTTCCCCCAGACCAAGCATTCTCATTTTGTGTACCAACCTCTTGTGTTCCCAAACTCATCAGTATGCTCTTTTATTTGCAGAATGTACCAATCTGTTGATTTGGCCACTCCTACTATTTTTTCTCTCTCAGTTCTTTTTCTCAGCTTAATGAGGGTCTGTTTCTCCTCCATTTAAAGCTCCTTTGTTCATATATTGTGGATTCACAGCAACAGCTTACAAATGCAACTCCCACAAATGGAATCAACTATAGACTTTTTTCTTGCATAATTGAAGATGCATTCGTGAGGGAAAAGCCCCTGCAGCCCGTTAAAGAGCTTTTGAGATAATTGCCCAATTACTTTTGGTTCTTTTAACAAGAGTCATCTACATATTAAAGAGCTGTAATGCCTACACCCTTACTGCAATTAGGTTGTGATTACCCTCAAATTAAGGCTGCCATCACACTAGCAGTATTTGGTCAGTATTTTACATCAGTATTTGTAAGCCAAAACCAGGAGTGGGTGATAAATGCAGAAGTGGTGCATATGTTTCTATTATACTTTTCCTCTATTTGTTCCACTCCTGGTTTTGGCTTACAAATACTGATGTAAAATACTGACCAAATACTGATAGTGTGACGGCAGCCTAAAGCTGAGAGTCTGCAATTTAAAGGGAACCTGTCAGGTCCCCCATGCCCTCCAACCCAGCAGCCAGGGCCGGCTCCAGGTTTTTGAGGGCCCCGGGCGAAAGAGTCTCAGTGGGCCCCCTCTTTAACACATACCACGATTCATGATGCACAGATACAGCACAGAAATATAGCACAGCCATGTAGCATATAACACAGCCCACGTTGTAAATAGCACAGCCACGTAGCATATAACACAACCATGTAGTATATTGTACAGGCCACGTAGCATCTAACACATCCCACGTAGCATATAGCACAGCCACGTAGAATGTAACACAGCCACGTAGTATATAGCACAGCCACGTAGTATATAACAGCCCACGTAGTATATAGCACAGCCACGCAGTATATAGCACAGCCACGTAGTATATAGCACAGCCACGTAGTATATAGCACAGCCACATAGTATATAGCACAGCCACATAGTATATAGCACAGCCACATAGTATATATCACAGCCACGTAGTTTATAGCACAGCTACATAGTATATAGCACAGCCACGTAGTACATTGCACAGCCCCGTAGTATATAACACAGCCCATGCAGTATACAGCACAGCCCATATAGTATATAACACAGCCCACGTAGTATACAGCACAGCGCTCGTAGTATATATAGCACAGCCCATGCAGTATATAGCACAGCCCACGTAGTAAACAGCACAGCACATGTAGTATAGCACAGCCCCGTGACGTAGTATATAACATTACACCGGCCATGTAGTATAACACAGCCAGCCATTTAGAATATAAGGTAGTCTATGACAAGTCCCAGCCAGCATAGCTAACATACCATATTGTAGCTGGCTGCACACAAGTCCCAGAGGACCCAGACAGTACTGTCTTGCAAGTAAGTTGCAGAGACCATCCACTCCTGCCGCCACCTGTACGGGTCGTACTCGTACCTTGTCCTCAGGAGTCGGCTCCCAGGCAGCAGGCTGCATCCCCTCGCCCCCGCAATGCGTTGGGACCGAAGGCTCACTCACTCAGTCATTGCTTCACGTGGCGCCGCTGCCCCCTTTGTGCATGCACCAACCATGCACCTGACTGCAGCTGCTGCTCGTCTTCTGCTTGGCGCTGCCGAGTGCCGCTGGACCTGTCCTGAACGGTGGACGTGGAATGGATGATCCTCTTTTGAGCTCTTGTTGCCTCTTAGGATGACGAGCTCTAGATACTCTCACCTGCCTGGAAGTGACAGGACAGATAACCGCCGGCCCGGAAGTGACTCTCTATGTATCCATGGTGACGGCGGAGGTGAGTATTGCGCAGTGCCAGCGAAACCCTCAGAGACTCTGTGCCGCCTGCTGCCAGCGCGGCGGGGATGATTGATGTGCTCCGCCAGGCTCCGAGTCCTGGCTGGGAGAGGGATTTGAATGACAGTCTGTCACCTAAGAGTCACACACAGCAGGGATGTAGTCCGGCTGCGGGGCCCCAGGAGCGCATGTGTGTGTACAGTACTTGTATGTTACTGCCATAAATGGGCCCCCCCGTCTTGCCAGGGCCCCGGCACTTGCCCGGGTACGCCAGGTGCTGACGCCGGCCCTGCCAGCAGCATTTACCTATTTATGAGTAAATTCCGTGCCTAACCACCCCTGTATATTGTTATTCAGTACAAATGAGGTTTAAAATAAATATTTATATTATCCCCATTTGCTATGCTAATGAGGGATTTGACTAGTCAATGGACCTTTAGTTGGCCAAGACTAGTGAGCTTTCCATGTCATCATGTGTGACGCCCCAGGGTCCTGGTTGTCACAGTGGCATTGCTTTCCTCATGGGGAGAGTGATGTCACACTTGGAAACGATGGAGGATTCCTTTTAACAGGTAATTAGCACATACAACACCTTTCTGACTCCAGCTCAGAAGGGGGAGCTCTACACCTGACTTCAGGGGAGCTGCTCTCTCTGGTCGGAGGAGGAGTTAGTTGCTAGGCAGTTGCTAGGCAGTTAGGAAGATTTAGACAGTTGGTGCTGGACAGCAGACTGGAGCAGTCTGATGCAGAAGGACGAGTGAGGGGCCATACAGACTGAAGTGCTGCAGCCCCTGGATAGCGATATACAGAAGGAAGAACAGCTTTTAGTGAACGTGCCGGAGAGTGAAGCACAGGAGAGTGACAACAAGAGAGAATAGCTGTGAGAGGGCTACCTCCCTGATAGAGTGCAGATACCGGTAACCGGAAGACCGAGGTTGTGTCATACTCTAGGAGGCACAGCAGAATCCGTTAGGACAACTAAACTACACGTAACCTGTCCGCCCTAATGCCCAGGAGACACAGTGACACATAGAACCCGGGTCATGATAGAGATCCTGTAAAAAGGCTTGAGTCACCTGTCATACGGGTTAGTGTCCTACCTAAAGGGGGACAGAGAGAACGTGAGGACCTTGTGTGAGGCCTAAGGCAGCAAGGGACTACAACAGCACAGAGCTGGAAGAAAGGCTTCCAACTCCACCTGGTTAGGGGGATTCCTGAGATGCTTCCAAGCCAGCCAGACCACCACCAGCACCTGTGATCTGGTACCCTGGACTGTGGCTGCCTGAATCATACAGTAAAGAGGTAAATAGACTGCAACCCTGTGTACTCCGTTTCTTTCTACACATCTCACCATTTTCATCTATTACACTGGGAGCCCTGGGGACCCAGCTTCACCTATGGGAAGCCTTACCATCCCTACTGCCATAACATCACCCCAGTGGACCCCTTTAAGCAGCGTTGGTCACCCCTGACTGAATATCACAGGTGGCATCACAAACTTTTACTATTCAACTAACCCCTTTAAAGACTGTCCCTTTAACATGGGCATCCAGGGCCACGGACTGGGTCGCCGCTGCTGTGACACATCCCTTTAAGTCCCGGGTCCCGATACCTAGTACCCCATGGCCCTAGCGGGCATTCTCTTTTGGCGTCACGAACAGGATGGACAGGACCCAGCAAATGGGTCTTATGCGCCTAAGAGACTGTGCTTTATTGAGAAACTAGAGAGACTTTATTGAATTGTGTACCAGAGACATTAATGAGCTTTTGAAACATCGCCATCAAAACATCGCCATAACTGCATCACACGGTGTGCGCACTTTATTTTTCAAAATAACCGCCAAAAACAGCCGCCAGAAAGAGCGCCACGAGGAGCGCAGGAGAAAAGAAGTGTGCCATCATGGGCGGGGACTAACTGCGGTGCAAAAAGTCAGGAACGCCCCCTTCAGATGTTACTATACAATGAGGACATGTCCATTGGCCCAGGAGGTCCGCCTCCTGACCTGTAATGGTGGGAAGCTGAGGAAGAAGAAATTCCACCCCCGGAAAACAGAGCAGTAGCAGCGCGTGTGTGCAGCTGAGGACCCGGAGGAAAAGATGGCGACCGGTGACCACCCGGAGGGTGGAGAGGCAGCTGAGGACTGTCCCAGACAAGGGGAGGAGGACCCAGACTTACCGCCACTGTAGGATCCAGACATCCTAGGAGCACAGGTGGAGGAGCTAAGCCGCCAGCTCCTGAGCACGTAGCTGACCGCGGTGAAGAGATGGAAGGAGGCCCTGCGCAGAAAGACCGCACTGGGAGAGCCGTGGCCTGTCGTGCGACCGGCGACTGCAACTTCAGCAGTGGAGCAGACGAGCCCCGGAAAGATCACATCAGAAACAGGTATGGAGAACGACCCTGCTCCTGTGACTGAACCCACTCCAGCAACAGCTACTGACCCCGCTCCAGTGACTGATCTTACCGTAGCCACCGACAGTACCGCTATGCAGGACAAAGCCCAGACCCCAGATACTGAATTAAAATCATGTCACCTGTTGTGACATTTGCAGAATGCTTCTCTCGGTCAAGAAACAGTAGCCACTAGGAGCTACCCTGGCAAAAAAGACAAACAGTTTTTGATGCTGCAAGCTTGAATATGACTGTAAATAGATAAAAGTTAACCTGGTTGGTTATGTTACGGTTGCTCAAGTTTAACAGCGCTATAGTCATGAACTAGGCATGATCAAAACTTTCTTGTACATAGTTGGCACCTCATAAGGTGCTTTCTACTGGTTTTACAAAGAATCTTTAAAGAAACTGTTGCTAATGTTGCCTTGAAAGTTGATTTGTTTTGCAGAGACCTGAAGAAAAACCCGTTTGGCATGGCAGAAGATAGGGTCTGGATGCCATGCCTTGTAGCCCGCCCAAGCCTACATTGGGGGTTCACGAAATGGGTCCCTCGCATTGTTGCTATTGTTTACAAATTATTGTGTTATTGACTTGAATATGTTTGCACTTTAATTAAAGGAAACCTTAAAGTAGTATACCCGTAAGGGTAGTTGCCATCCATGGTATATTATAGCAAAAGTTCTAATTTTTGAAAAGTTATTTATATATTTATGTCAATATGTTCTTGCAATGTTAAAGCCTTCTTACCTCCCAGGTGGCATCACAAACTTTTATTATTCAACTAACCCCTTTATAGACCGTCCCTTTAACATGGGCGCCCAGGGCCAAGGACCGGGTCGCCGCTGCCGTGAAATATCTGTTTAAGTACCGGACCCGATACCTAATACCCCACGGCCCTGGCGGGCGTTCCACATGCATAATAACATAATTTGCACAAGCAGTTTCATCATTGCTCATGCAAATCTGAAGGCGGTCCCGAAACTCATGCAAATCTACCGCATGCCCGCCACTCAATCCGGTAGCTTCACCCCATTTTCTCCTTTTATCCATTGTGAACATTAAAAATGTGGGGATAAAACAACATTTTTTTGTGAAAAGATTGAACATTTTAAAAATGATGATCTAATATTATCAAATTCTGTGTAGTACCTGTGGGTTCAAAATGCTCACTTTACCCCTGAAAAATAAATAAAATGGGGCATCTTGTGGGGGTTTACCACTGGTTAGGCACATCAGGGGCTCTCCAAACATGACATGACGCCCACAGATCATTACATCAAAGCCTGCATTCCAAAACGTCACTCCTTACCTGCCAAGCCCTGCCGTGCACCCAAATAGTAATTTTCTGCAGTTCCTGCAGAGCAGCACTAGTACGGCGCATGTTGCGAAGGGGTTAAAAAAATGTTGGTTTGCTTTGTTAAGTCTTTTAAAAAATTTGCAAAACCAGCACAATAGTTTGACAACATTATTCCCAGATACCATATGCGAGTCAGAAAGGCATGCAGCCATCTTCTCTATGCTGTTCCCATTTAGTTTTAGCTCTTTCCCATCAATTTCAGCTTTTTTCTCATGCCTCCAGACTGGTTTCTTAGGTCCAGCAGAAAACTATTCTGCTTTCCCATTGACTTGCTTTGGATTTGTTATTTGGTACGAATACACGGTGTGAGTCAGCGACTGGTGTGATTTGCGAGAGTTGCTATGTGTCCCCTAGGATGCGCTCAGAAGCATATTTGACCGCTGGAGTGCCTTGTACATTCCGTGTCTTATCCTGATGAAGAAGCCGTGTTGCTCCGAAACACGTTGAATAAAGCCACTTTTTCATGGGATTACCTATTTGGACTTTTAATTTTTCAAACAGCGCAGAGAAGAATCTACCCCTGTATCCCATTTTTTTTACTTTGGTTGGTCACGAGGAGACCGGTGGATCTGCAGCAGCTTACATCTATATGAGCCTGTGTTAGGGCTCGATCTGGTGAGTAAATTTGAATAGAATTTACCTTCTTATCCCCAGATAAGACCCTATTGGGCTTTTTATTTCCTTCCTGCCTTTTACTGATAGCGGCTGACGAGAAACAAATGCTTCAATCGGGAGTCATCGAGGAGTCCCGGAGTGAGTGGGATAGCCCCATTGTTCTGATACCGAAACCAGACGGGTCGTTACACTTTTGTAATAACTTCAGAAAGTTAAATTAGGTGTCAAAGTTTGACCTCTAGCCAATGCCCCAAGTGGACGAGCTAATTGAGAGTCTAGGAAAGGCCCATTACTTCACCATGCTTGACCTCATCAAAGGGTACTGGCAGGTCCTGCTAACAGAATCAGCGAAAGAGAAGACCGCATTTATAACGCCGGAGGATCTATTTCATTATGTTATCTTGCCTTTTGGGTTACATGGAGCTCCAGCCATATTCCAGAGGCTAATGGACATAGTGTTAGAGCCTCATCGGAAATACGCATCGGCGTATTTAGATGACATAGTCATCTATAGTACCAACTGGGAGACCCATCTGTCCCAGGTACTAGCAGTGCGGGAGTCTCTCAGAATCGTGGGGTTAATAGCAAACCCAAAGAAATGCATGATAGGACTCACGGAAGCCCAGTACTTAGGTTATGTGATCGGCTGCAGGGTTATCAAACCCCAAATAAACAAGATCGAGGCCATCCAAAACTGGCCCAAGCCATTGAGTACCAAACAGGTGAGAGCTTTTCTCGGCATCATTGGGTACTATCGCCAGTCTATACCCAATTTTGCGGGGAAATTAGAAACCCTAACTGACCTGTTGAAAGGTAAAAAGTCAGTTATGGTCCTGTGGAAGCCTCAAGCAGGGGAAGCATTCCAATCCCTAAAGTCGACATTGCATGGACAGCCAGTCCTCATCAGCCCCAACTTCAAAGAAACTTTCATCGTGCAAACCAATGCCTCAGAGGTAGGCCTAGGAGTGGTGCTGTCGCAAGAGGTGAACAGAGATGAGCATCCAATTACCTATTTGAGCAGGTAACTGACCACGGGGGAGAAAAATTCTAGTGTAGTGGAGGAGTGCTTGGCGATTAAACGGGCCTTGGAGTCTCTACGCTATTATTTGCTCGGCCATCAGTTTCGTTTGGTAACGGACCATTCACCCCTCATGTTTATGAGAAACACAAAAGAAGGGAATGCTCGGGTCACCAGATGGTTTCTGTCACTGCAAAATTTCAATTTCTCAGTGGAACATCGGGTGGGAAAATCACAGAGAAATGCAGATGCCCTATCCAGGGCTCCCTGTAAGGTAGCAAATATTCAACCCCACAAGTCTGAACAGAGGATGGGGTATGTTAGGCAGTGGCTGATGTGATTTGCGAGGGTCGCCATGTGCCCCCTAGGATGCGCTCAGAAGCATATAAACCACTGGAGTGCCTCGTGGTCACAGCAGGACGCCTGTGAGTCACAAGGCAGAATAAAAGTAAGCTGAACCTGGTCAATTTATTTGACCAAGGATTTATTCAGGAAAACCCGGTATAGGCTTTTATTTTTTAAATGGACTGCAGCAAGGTAGTGTGGCCAGTCTGTTTCCTCCATCCCGGATCTTACAAGTGGCCCATGGCCACAGAGTCGAGTTGAAGAAAAAAAACCCTGCTGGAAGGGTTGGGTGTGTCAGTGTTGGAATTTGCAACCTGTGGAGTAGTAGACTCTGCAAGAAGGCTTCGTCTGTGTGAGGAAACACAAGGCCAAGCAGAGCAAACTCCTGGCACCCCACTGTTTGATACGGTGGTGCAGTTGCCCTGAGCATCTGGACATTTATGGACTGTTTTTTTGCTTTCCGGCTGCGATCCGGAGGATATCAGTTTGTTGCTTCTACTTCGTTAGTACTCTGAATATTAATGAGACTTTTGTTTTTGGAACTTTACTGTGGTCACTGCCTCCTCACTACATAAGTGTGCTACCGCTGCACTACAACGAATATTAGAAATTATTTGTGACGATTTTTGCAAATCCGAATATTTCACTATTCGATCATCACTAGTAGTGACCATTAGATTTCACTGCTGGTAAATCATTATAGATTTTAGTGAGGGCAGTTTCAGTAGAGTGTAAAGAGCGGAAATTAGATTGTAAAGAGTTAAGAAGAGAGTGATCTGACACATAGCGGATTAGAGGAAAGTGGACCAAGTGTTCTAGGAGTTTAGAAAAGTAGGGAAGATTAGAGACAGGTCTGAAATTAGCAGTACAGTTCTGGTTGATCACTATAGTCACATTGTGAAGGATGAAGACTACATGTAACTAGAGATACAGCATGCAGCTAACTATAGCACTCACTTCGAAGAACTGAATAGCTAGTTATTTTTGTGCTACTATATAGGTGGAAATCCCCTTTGATGTAGGAAAACTGAACCAAACCAACCAAAACTACATATCATATTTTCCCAGAAATGTTCTTCACTTCTTTACAATTTAGAGTTTTCACAGAAAGTGTACTAGGCTTTGCTGACGCCTGTTACTTAGATAAACCTACATCCTCTTTCATGTTCTTGCAAATTAGTAAGAACTTTCCATCAATGTTGTACACTAGTCTTCTTGACGCCAACTTCATACTAATTTCATTGGCAAACTGTCTTAATGCCCCCTCCAAAAAGCTTATACACCATGATTAAAAAGGTTGTTCCATGGAAATAAACTCTTTTAAAGGAAAACCTGCTGGCGCATCAGCTTCTGTCACATGTCTGTCTTCAGAGAAACCTGCAATATCCCATCTGCAATTGCTATTATATGGAAAATGTACTCCATTCAAATGAACTTCAGATGGGCTTGTGAGCCACTCTTTAGGAGAGGATCTCTATTCTGGCTTGTACAAGAGGTCATGAACAGGGAATTCCTCTGTAATATCCCTTTGTTGAAAGGGAATCTGTCTGTAGGTTTTAGCTATTTAATCCAAGCATAAGATGATGTAGGGGCTAAGACCTTGATTCCAGTGATGTATGACTTACTAGGCTTTTTGTTGTTGTTTCAATAAAATAAACGTTTTATCAGCAGGAGATGATCACAATAGGACTAGTTGCCCTTTGCCTCCTAGTCCTCCTGCTTCGTGTAACCACACCCCCTCTACTGATTAGCAGCTTTCTATCAATGCACAGTGTACACAGAAAGCTACCAATCAGTGGTGTGTGTGGGGTTATAAAAGGCACAAGAGTCAGAGCTGCAGCGGAGAAAATTGTAATTCTATAAAAAATGGCCAAATACTGACCAGTAAGGGACACATCACTTGAATTTCAAGAGTTACTGTTCCTACATCATGCTACTCTATGGTTAGAGAGTAAACACCAGGTGACAGATTCCTTTTAAAGACATAGATCCAAAGCCTGAGCTGCACTACCAGTAGAAGGTGATATCTATGTGTTCCAATCTTTTGTCAGGGACTTGTAGGTATGGAGAACTTGGATTCTCATCACCAACTACCACAATACCTTCTTCTTACTTGGCCTAAATAGTACCAGGCAGTAATGCATGTATCTGAATAGATTTAGATCTATTAGGCTATGTGCACACATTGCAGATTTTGATACAATTCCGCAGCGATTTTGGACACGCCGAATTGCATCAAATCCGCAGTGTAGTGCACCTCCAATGTTAGTCAATGGGAAATTGAGAATTGGTGTGCACATGCTGCGGAAAAATACGTGCAAATTTGCAGCGTTTTATTTTCCGCAGCATGTCAATTCTTTTTGCAGATCTACAGTGTTTCTGCACCCATTGACTACCATTGAGTCAGGCAAATCCACAGCAAATCCGCAGGTTTAAAAAGATCTGCGTTTTTTCTGTAGAGTTACCTGTGAGAAACGCTGCAGATCGGGAAGAGGAAGAGTGTGTGAGTGGAGACTATGTGTAAGCGGAGAAGATGTGCATGTCTGTGTGCAGGTGTCTGTGTGTATCAGCATGCATCTGTTTGTGTGCGTGGGTCTGTGGGTGTGTGCGTGGCTGTGTGTGTGCAGGCCTGTATTTAGGCAGGCATCATCCGATGGGATACTAGTCCCGTCTGGCTATGCCTGCTACAGTGACAGCTAGCCGATGATGGGACAGTAGTAGTTCCATCATGCGGCTACTGTGTTCAAGTGTAAAAAAACACATACACACATATACAGTACATACTCACCATACAGCTAATCCCCGATGCCCTCGATCACCTGTAAAAAAAATAAAATAATAAACCAACAGTATACTCCCTGTTCCGACGTAATCCATTTAATAACGAGTGTCCCACGACAATCTCCCATGTAGAGCTGTCACATCGGGAGATGTGACAGCTCTCCAGGGGTCTTGGTGATACAATTACGGCAGGTGTCCTCCCACAGTGGATCACTCCGCCATCAGAGGTCACTGGAGTTCAAGCTGTCAGTTGTGGTACTGCTGCGTGGGAAAATTCTCAAGCAGCAGTGCCGTAAAGTGAGAGCAAGAACTCCAGTAAACCCTCAGTGATAACACTGCAGAAGCCATTACCTCCTGTCAGTATGTCACTGGAGGCCCTGGAGAGCAGTCACATCTCCTGATGTAACTGTTCTACATGGGAGATCATCATGGGACACTTGTTATTAAATGGATTATGTCAGAACAGGGAGTATACTGTTCTCAGTGGTAGCCCCCTGGACTGGACCGTAGAGACTATTACTATGGGTAATTAACCCCTGATTTACCTTATGCTTTATGTGTTTTTGGTGCAGCGCTCCAGCATGACCTATTTTGGGGCTCTCATAGCCTATCTTAGCCATATGTTTTGACTGGTTTGCCTTACCTTACTTTGCCTCATTATATGTGGGTTAATGGCTTATGACTTTTCCTTGTTGTCATCATAGGGCTTTATACACTACCATTCAAAAGTTTAGGGTCACTTAGAAATATCCTTATTTTTGAAAGAAAAGCACAGTTTTTTTCTAATGAAGCTAATATTATATGATTCAGAAATACACTCTATACATTGTTAATGTTAATGACTATTCTAGCTGCAAACGTCTGGTTTGTAATGCAATATCTTCATAGGTGTATAGAGGCTCATTTCCAACAACCATCACTCCTATGTTCTTATGGTACTTTGTGTTTGCTAACTGTGTAAGAAGGCTAATGGATGGTTAGAATACCCTTGAAAACCCTTGTGCAAGTATGTTAGCACAGCTGAAAACAGTTTGGCTGATTAGTGAACCTATAAACCTGACCGTCCTTTGAGCTAGTTGAGAATCTGGAGCATCACATTTGTTGGTTCCATTAAACTCTCAAAATGGCCAGAAAAAAAAGAACTTTCATGTGAAACTCGACAGTCTATCTTGTTCTTAGAAATGAAGGTTATTTCATGCGAGAAATTGCCAAGAAACTGAAGATTTCCTACAATGGTGTGTACTACTCCCTTCAGAGGAGAGCACAAACAGGCTCTAACCAGAGTAGAAAGAGAAGTGGGCGTCCCCGCTGCACAATTGAGCAACAAGACAAGTACATTAGAGTCTGTAGTTTGAGAAATCAACGCCTCACAGGTACTCAACTGGCAGCTTCATTAAATAGTACACGCAAAACGCCAGTGTCAATGTCTACAGTGAAGAGGTGACTCCGGGATGCGGTCCTTCAGGGCAGAGCGACAAAGAAAAAGCCATATCTGACACTGGCTAATAAAAGGAAAAGATTAATATGAGCAAAAGAACACAGACATTGGACAGAGGAACATTGGAAAAAAGTGTTATGGACAGACAAATCCAAGTTTGAGGTGTTTGGATCACACAGAAGAACATATGTGAGAAGCAGAACAACCGAAAAGATGCTGGAAGAGTGCCTGACCCCATCTGTCAAGCATGGTGGAGGTAATGTGATGGTCTGGGGTTGTTTGGAGCTGGTACAGTGGGAGATTTGTACAAGGTAAAAGGGATTTTGAATAATGAAGGCTATCACTCCATTTTGCAACGCGATGCCATGCCCTGTGGACAGCACTTGATTGAAGCCATTTCATCCTTCAACAGGACAATGACCCAAAGCACACATCCAAATTATGCAAGAACTATTTAGTGAAGAAGTAGGCAGATGGTATTCTTTTTCTTTTCAATGTTCTTTTTATTAAATTTCAACAAAAGGATAACAATTTATAACAAATCGTAACAAGTATAGAGTATTAACATACAGACAAGTATAAGAGCTTACACCAAATACAGAGTATCTTAGGCATAAATTTAAATTGTTAAAGGTGGTCTCTGCATTCCGTTAGTTGACAATTTAGTGCCTGGCATGAGAGTTAGTCATTAGTCACATCATTAAACAGTTAAACTGTGGGACAAGGCACCGAATACAGCTTGTCCTCAAATTGCTATCTGCTCGAAAGCGAAAAGGTGATTATTAGTACTGGAATAAAGACAAGAGGTTAGAGAAGAGACTAAGGAGGCTAGGGGGGGGGGTAAAGTTAGAGGAAGAGATGGGAAGGGAGCACCATATAATACCATCAGATGGCATTTAAGTTAAATCTTCGATTTCCATATAACAACGAGACCTATAAACAGGGCCGTATTTAGAGTTTCTGCTGCCCTAGGCACTTTTAGTGCTGCCTCCCCCATTGGTAAGTATGACACTATCGGCAGTGACTTTGGCAAAAATCGCTGATGTGAAAGTCGCCTTTTGCAGTAGATCTGCTGCGTAATGGATCACTTACGGCAACACTGCGTTCGGCCTCATTCATTCCCTATGGGACTTGCAGACATGTGCGGCACTTGCGGTTTTGCCGCGATCCGGCAAATGCGGTACTTGCAGCAATGGAAAAAAACACTGCTAGCAGTGTTTTTTGTATCACCGTAAGTGCAAAACCGTAATTGCCGCACATGTCCGCAAGTAGGCATCACTACCTGTCCCTGCACCTTGCTAGCTCATCCCTATCCATCCCTCCCTGACCTAAAACTACACTATAAAGCTTTAGAAAAACAATTTATTAACTGACATATTCCTATGATAATGAGTAGGGTTGAGCGAAACGGGTCGGCCATTTTCAAAAGTCGCCGACTTTTGGCAAAGTCGGGTTTCATGAAACCCGACCCGACCCCTGTGTGGGGTCGTCCATGAGGTCGGCGATCTTCTGAATCTGGTATCGGAATTCCGATACAGAGTTCCGATATGTTTGCGATATCGGAAATCGGTATCGGAATCCACATTTAAGTGTAAAATAAAGAATTAAAATAAAAAATATTGATATACTCACCTCTCCGACGCAGCCTGGACATCGCCGCTGGTAACCGGCATCTTCTGTTCCTAAGAATGGCGCTTGAAAGACCTTTCGATGACGTCACGGCTTGTGATTGGCCGCGGCCGCCCATGTGACCGCTCAGCGACCAATCACAAGCCGTGACGTAATTTTCAGGTCCTAAATTCCTCATTCTAGGAATTTAGGACATGAGAATTACGTCACGGCTTGTGATTGGTCGCTGAGCGGTCATGTGGGCCGCCGCGACCAATCACAAAGCCGTGACGTCATCTAAGGCCCTGAACGCGCTCATTCTTAAGAAGGAAGGCTGCCGGAAAGAAGCAGGGCGCATCCGAGGGTGAGTATATACCTAATAGGAATATACTCACCCTCGGCTTCTTTCCGGCAGCCTTCCTTCTTAAGAATGAGCGCGTTCAGGGCCTTAGATGATGTCACGGCTTTGTGATTGGTCGCGGCGGCCCACGTGACCGCTCAGCGGCCAATCACAAGCCGTGACGTAATTCTCATGTCCTAAATTCCTAGAATGAGGAATTTAGGACCTGAAAATTACGTCACGGCTTGTGATTGGTCGCTGAGCGGTCGCGTGGGCGGCCGCGACCAATCACAAGCCGTGACGTCATCGAAAGGTCTTTCAAGCGCCATTCTTAGGAACGGAAGATGCCGGTTACCAGCGGCGATGTCCAGGCTGCGTCGGAGAGGTGAGTATATCAATATTTTTTATTTTAATTCTTTATTTTACACTTAAATATGGATCCCAGGGCCTGAAGGAGAGTTTCCTCTCCTTCAGACCCTGGGAACCATAGTATCCCATTGCACTGCATTGGGTTTCGTGTTTCGGCCGACCCCGACCCCGACTTTTTTATAGGATCGGCCGATTTCACTCGACCCGACTTTTGAGAAAGTCGGGTTTCGTGAAACCCGACCCGATCCTATAAAAATAAAAGTCGCTCAACCCTAATAATGAGGGCTCCAGGCTATGGCGTAGACAGGAACGGGCAGTCTCCGGGTGTCCATTCTCTCTGTGCACACCCTCAGTCCCTGCCTCACTGCCTGTGCACAGACCTCCCTCCACCGGACCTGGTAATCGCCGCTCGCAGGAGCATACCGGCAGAGGTGTATCTAGGGTTTCTGGCACCAGGGGCAAGAATTCATTTTGGTGCCCCCCCTCCGCCAAGCACATATGCGATTTGCACACTCAGTCATGTGCCCACGAGCTCCTCTCCCTAATGCTCTCAATGTTCAGTGAAAAACTGAGAGAAGCGGGAAGAGAAGCTCGGTGTCACAGGACCATGAGTATGAAAATCGTATATGAGTGAAGTGTCCATGTGACGACTACTGGAACCTGCAGAGCTGGATCCTGACATAGCAGCTTCTGAATTCTCACAGCTAATGCACTGCACACTTTTAGGATTCTCCCTTGCCGGTGGACGGTCATGTCAGCACAAGTATGCGATTTGTATACTTCTGACCACATTCCGACTAGACGTGCCCGGCCTCGCTTAGTTCATTTTCATTGAGTGAGGCCACACACGTCTAGTCAGCACGTGACCGCATGTATGTGAATCACCAGCATGACAGATTCCTGACAGTGTGCAGAGCACACTGTGAGAATTCAGAAGTCTGCAGTCACAAAGAATGACTGCAGACTCATCACAAACCTGGACAACCCCTTTAATGCTCCTAACATAAATAAAAACATGAGAGTTAGCATCACAAATAACATTTACATCCAGGTACCTTATAGATGACGTCGTTTCTGGAGCCGGTCTTCTTTTCTTCATCTTGTCCAGATCCCATGATGAGTTTTCTCATCCACAGCCGTCTCTGCAGACTTCCATCTTCTCTTCACTTTTGCAGAAAATCTCCACATGACGCCCTTAAAGATACAAGTGTCATTATAATGCTCCTGAATAAAAAATTGCCCCTCACTATATTGTCTGCACAAAATATGACCCCCACACTGTCCCTCTTATGGTACATACTCTTCACACTGACCTCTCCTTACCAAACCGGCCCCCTCTTCACACTGTCCTCTTACACTGTGTCCCCCATATAGGGCCCAGTATTTATACTCCATATTTATACTCCATCCTCCCACCCTATGTACATGGCTCCCCCATCTTCCCACCCTGTGTGCATGGCTCCCCCATCCTCCCACCCTGCATGCATGGCTCCCCCTTCCTTCTCCCCTGCATACATGGCTCCCCTATCATCCCACCCTGCGTGCATGGCTCCCCCATCCTCCTCCCCTGCATGCATGGCTCCTCTATCCCTCCCCTGCGTACATGGCTACCCCATCCTCCTCCCCTGCGTACATGGCTACCCCATCCTCCTCCCCTGCTTGCATGGCTCCCCCGACCTTCTCCCCTGCATGCATGGCTCCCCCATCCTTTTCCCCTGGTGCATGGCTCCCCCATCCTTCTCCCCTGTGTGCATGGCTCCCCCATCCTTCTCCCCTGCGTGCATGGCTCCCCATCCTCCTCCCCTGCATGCATGGCTCCTCTATCCTCTCACCCTGCGTGCATGGCTCCCCCATCCTTCTTCCCTGCATGCATGGCTCCCCCATCCTTCTCCCCTGCGTGCATGGGTCCCCCATCCTTCTCCCCTGCGTGCATGGCTCCCCTATCCTCCCACCCTGCGTGCATGGCTCCCCCATCCTTTTTCCCTGTCATACTCACCTCTCACCGCACAGCGCAGAACTTCCCGGCATCTCTGCAGCGTCTTCCTTCCTGTATGAGCGGTCACGTGGTAGCGCTCATTCAGGTGATGAATATGCGCATATTCATCACCTTAATGAGCGGTACCATGTGACCGGTGAAGACAGGATGTGCTGCCGGCGCTGAGACGCAGTTGCAGCCACCGCTGGAGGAAGGTGAGTATTACGTCTTCAGGGAGGGGGGCGGGAAGGAGGGAGGGAGGGAGAGGGGGGCGTGTCATGATTCTCTATGGCGAGAGAACATAGCCCAGCATATATGAGAACTAGCTCTTGGAAGATGGAAACTATACTGACCATGAACTAAACCTGCCGCACAACTAGAAGTGGCCGGGTAGCATGCCTACGTTTTTTTATCCCTAGATGCCCAGCGCCAGCCGGAGAACTACCTAATCCTAGCAGAGGAAAAGACAGTCCTGGCTCACCTCTAGAGAAATTTTCCCAAAAGGCAGACAGAGGCCCCCACATATATTGGCGGTGATTTTAGATGAAATGACAAACGTAGTATGAAAATAGGTTTAGCAAAAATCGAGGTCCGCTTACTAGATAGAAAGAAGACAGAAAGGGCACTTTCATGGTCAGCAGAAAACCCTATCAAAACACCATCCAGAAATTACTTTAAGACTCTAGCATTAACTCATAACACCAGAGTGGCAATTTCCGCTCACAAGAGCTTTCCAGACACAGTAACGAAACAGCAGCTGTGAACAGGAACAAAATGCAAAAACACACAAGGACAAAAGTCCAACTTAGCTGGGAGTTGTCTAGTAGCAGGAACATGCACAGAAAGGCTTCTGATTACATTGTTGACCGGCATGAAACTGACAGAGGAGCAAGGTTATATAGCGACTCCCACATCCTGATAGGAGCAGGTGAACAGAGGGGATGATGCACACAAGTACAATTCCACAAGTGGCCACCGGGGGAGCCCAGAATCCAATTTCACAACAGTACCCCCCCCTCAAGGAGGGGGCACCGAACCCTCACCAGAACCACCAGGGCGATCAGGATGAGCCCTATGAAAGGCACGGACAAGATCGGAGGCATGAACATCAGAGGCAGTGACCCAAGAATTATCCTCCTGACCGTATCCCTTCCATTTGACCAGATACTGGAGTTTCCGTCTGGAAACACGAGAGTCCAAGATCTTTTCCACAACGTACTCCAACTCACCCTCAACCAACACCGGAGCAGGAGGCTCAACGGAAGGCACAGCCGGTACCTCATACCTGCGCAACAATGACCGATGAAAAACATTATGAATCGAAAAGGATGCAGGGAGGTCCAAACGGAAGGACACAGGGTTAAGAATCTCCAATATCTTGTACGGGCCGATGAACCGAGGCTTAAACTTAGGAGAAGAAACCCTCATAGGGACAAAACGAGAAGACAACCACACCAAGTCCCCAACACAAAGCCGAGGACCAACACGACGACGGCGGTTGGCAAAAAGCTGAGTCTTCTCCTGGGACAACTTCAAATTGTCCACCACCTGCCCCCAAATCTGATGCAACCTCTCCACCACAGCATCCACTCCAGGACAATCCGAAGATTCCACTTGACCGGAGGAAAATCGAGGATGAAACCCCGAATTACAGAAAAACGGGGACACCAAGGTGGCAGAGCTGGCCCGATTATTGAGGGCGAACTCCGCCAAAGGCAAAAAAGCAACCCAATCATCCTGATCCGCAGACACAAAACACCTCAAATATGTCTCCAAGGTCTGATTAGTCCGCTCGGTCTGGCCATTAGTCTGAGGATGGAAAGCAGACGAAAAAGACAAATCTATGCCCATCCTAGCACAGAATGCCCGCCAAAATCTAGACACGAATTGGGTCCCTCTGTCAGAAACGATATTCTCCGGAATACCATGCAAACGAACAACATTTTGAAAAAACAGAGGAACCAACTCGGAAGAAGAAGGCAACTTAGGCAAGGGAACCAGATGGACCATCTTAGAGAAACGGTCACACACCACCCAGATGACAGACATCTTATGAGAAACAGGCAGATCCGAAATAAAATCCATCGAGATGTGCGTCCAAGGCCTCTTCGGGATAGGCAAGGGTAACAACAATCCACTAGCCCGAGAACAACAAGGCTTGGCCCGAGCACAAACGTCACAAGACTGCACAAAGCCTCGCACATCTCGTGACAGGGAAGGCCACCAGAAGGACCTTGCCACCAAATCCCTGGTACCAAAGATTCCAGGATGACCTGCCAACGCAGAAGAATGAACCTCAGAGATGACTCTACTGGTCCAATCATCAGGAACAAACAGTCTACCAGGTGGGCAACGATCAGGTCTATCCGCCTGAAACTCCTGCAAGGCCCGCCGCAGGTCTGGAGAAACGGCAGACAATATCACTCCATCTTTAAGGATACCTGTGGGCTCAGAATTACCAGGGGAGTCAGGCTCAAAACTCCTAGAAAGGGCATCCGCCTTAACATTCTTAGAACCCGGTAGGTAAGACACCACAAAATTAAACCGAGAGAAAAACAACGACCAGCGCGCCTGTCTAGGATTCAGGCGCCTGGCAGACTCAAGGTAAATTAAATTTTTGTGGTCAGTCAATACCACCACCTGATGTCTGGCCCCCTCAAGCCAGTGACGCCACTCCTCAAAAGCCCACTTCATGGCCAAAAGCTCCCGATTCCCAATATCATAATTCCGCTCGGCGGGCGAAAATTTACGGGAAAAAAAGGCACAAGGTCTCATCACGGAGCAGTCGGAACTTCTCTGCGACAACACCGCCCCAGCTCCGATTTCAGAAGCGTCGACCTCAACCTGAAAAGGAAGAGCAACATCAGGCTGACGCAACACTGGGGCGGAAGAAAAGCGGCGCTTGAGCTCCCGAAAGGCCTCCACAGCATCAGGGGACCAATCAGCAACATCAGCACCCTTCTTAGTCAAATCAGTCAATGGTTTTACAACATCAGAAAAACCAGCAATAAATCGACGATAAAAGTTAGCAAAGCCCAAAAATTTCTGAAGACTCTTAAGAGAAGAGGGTTGCGTCCAATCACCAATAGCCTGAACCTTGACAGGATCCATCTCGATGGAAGAGGGGGAAAAAATGTATCCCAAGAAGGAAATCTTTTGAACCCCAAAAACACACTTAGAACCCTTCACACACAAGGAATTAGACCGCAAAACCTGAAAAACCCTCCTGACCTGCTGGACATGAGAGTCCCAGTCATCCGAAAAAATCAGAATATCATCCAGATACACAATCATAAATTTGTCCAAATAATCGCGGAAAATGTCATGCATAAAGGACTGGAAGACTGAAGGGGCATTTGAAAGACCAAAAGGCATCACCAAATACTCAAAATGGCCCTCGGGCGTATTAAATGCGGTTTTCCACTCATCCCCCTGCTTGATTCGCACCAAATTATACGCCCCACGGAGATCAATCTTAGAGAACCACTTGGCCCCCTTTATACGAGCAAACAAATCAGTAAGCAGTGGTAACGGATATTGATATTTAACCGTGATTTTATTCAAAAGTCGATAATCAATACACGGCCTCAAAGAGCCGTCTTTCTTAGACACAAAGAAAAAACCGGCTCCTAAGGGAGATGACGAAGGACGAATATGTCCCTTTTCCAAGGACTCCTTTATATATTCTCGCATAGCCGCGTGTTCAGGCACAGACAGATTAAATAAACGACCCTTAGGGTATTTACTACCCGGGATCAAGTCTATGGCACAATCGCACTCCCGGTGCGGAGGTAGTGAACCAACCTTGGGTTCTTCAAAAACGTCACGAAAGTCAGACAAGAATTCAGGAATCTCAGAGGGAATAGATGATGAAATGGAAACCAAAGGTACGTCCCCATGAGTTCCTTTACATCCCCAGCTTAACACAGACATAGCTCTCCAGTCGAGGACTGGGTTATGAGATTGCAGCCATGGCAATCCCAGCACCAAAACATCATGTAGATTATACAGCACCAGAAAGCGAATAACCTCCTGGTAATCCGGATTAACACGCATAGTCACTTGTGTCCAGTATTGTGGTTTATTACTAGCCAATGGGGTGGAATCAATCCCTTTCAGAGGTATCGGAGCCTCCAATGGCTCCAAATCATACCCACAGCGTTTGGCAAAGGACCAATCCATAAGACTCAAAGCAGCGCCAGAGTCGACATAGGCGTCCGCGGTAATAGATGACAAAGAACAAATCAGGGTCACAGATAGAATAAACTTAGACTGTAAAGTGCTAATTGAAACAGACTTGTCAGGCTTCTTAGTATGCTTAAAGCATGCTGATATAACATGAGTTGAATCACCACAATAGAAGCACAACCCATTTTTTCGTCTAAAATTCTGCCGCTCGCTTCTGGACAGAATTCTATCACATTGCATATTTTCTGGCGTTTTCTCAGTAGACACCGCCAAATGGTGCACAGGTTTGCGTTCCCGCAGACGCCTATCGATCTGAATAGCCATCGTCATGGACTCATTCAGACTCGCAGGCACAGGGAACCCCACCATAACATCCTTAATGGCATCAGAGAGACCTTCTCTGAAAATCGCCGCCAGGGCGCACTCATTCCACTGAGTAAGCACAGACCATTTGCGGAATTTTTGGCAGTATATTTCAGCTTCATCTTGCCCCTGAGACAAGGACATCAAGGCCTTTTCTGCCTGAAGCTCTAAATGAGGTTCCTCATAAAGCAACCCCAAGGCCAGAAAAAACGCATCCACATTGAGCAACGCAGGATCCCCTGGTGCCAATGCAAAAGCCCAGTCTTGAGGGTCGCCCCGGAGCAAGGAAATTACAATCCTGACCTGCTGTGCAGGGTCTCCGGCAGAGCGAGACTTCAGGGACAAAAACAATTTGCAATTATTTTTAAAATTTTGAAAGTGAGATCTATTCCCCGAGAAGAATTCAGGCAAAGGAATTCTAGGCTCAGACATAGGTGCATGAACAACGAAATCTTGCAAATTTTGTACCTTTGTGGCGAGATTATTCAAACCTGTAGCTACACTCTGAAGATCCATTTGAAACAGGTGAACACAGAGCCATTCAAGGATAAGAAGGAGAGAAAGAGAGGAAGGCTGCAGTATAGGCAGACTAGCAAGTGATTCAATTAAGAGCACACTCAGAACTAGAGGGAAAAAAAAAAAAAAAAAAAATTGTAGCAGACTTCTTTTTTCTCTCCTTTCTCAGCCAGTAATTTAACCCTTTTTTTTGGGCCGGTCAAACTGTCATGATTCTCTATGGCGAGAGAACATAGCCCAGCATATATGAGAACTAGCTCTTGGAAGATGGAAACTATACTGACCATGAACTAAACCTGCCGCACAACTAGAAGTGGCCGGGTAGCATGCCTACGTTTTTTTATCCCTAGATGCCCAGCGCCAGCCGGAGAACTACCTAATCCTAGCAGAGGAAAAGACAGTCCTGGCTCACCTCTAGAGAAATTTTCCCAAAAGGCAGACAGAGGCCCCCACATATATTGGCGGTGATTTTAGATGAAATGACAAACGTAGTATGAAAATAGGTTTAGCAAAAATCGAGGTCCGCTTACTAGATAGAAAGAAGACAGAAAGGGCACTTTCATGGTCAGCAGAAAACCCTATCAAAACACCATCCAGAAATTACTTTAAGACTCTAGCATTAACTCATAACACCAGAGTGGCAATTTCCGCTCACAAGAGCTTTCCAGACACAGTAACGAAACAGCAGCTGTGAACAGGAACAAAATGCAAAAACACACAAGGACAAAAGTCCAACTTAGCTGGGAGTTGTCTAGTAGCAGGAACATGCACAGAAAGGCTTCTGATTACATTGTTGACCGGCATGAAACTGACAGAGGAGCAAGGTTATATAGCGACTCCCACATCCTGATAGGAGCAGGTGAACAGAGGGGATGATGCACACAAGTACAATTCCACAAGTGGCCACCGGGGGAGCCCAGAATCCAATTTCACAACAGGGGCGGAAAGGAGGGAGGGAGGAGGGGGGCGGGCACTTGACCCTGGAGTTTTATAAAAAAAAAAAAAAAAGAATAAAACCTAGCTCAAATGCGCCCCCCGCATCCCGCCGCCCTAGGCACGTGCCCTCTATTGCCTAGTGGCAAATACGGCCCTGCCTATAAAGTACCCATGGACGCCATATCTCCACGAATGTTGGCTGCGAGTGATCTACTGCGGCAACTAGCTCAGCCATTCGGTATAGTTGGTCTATTTTCGACAGCAACTGGGAGTGTGAAGGTACGTTTGTTGATTTCCAACATGTCGGAATCAGCAGTTTAGCAGCCGCTATGATATTGTAGGCTAGAATAGGGGAGCGAGGGTAGTCAGGCCCTATAGGGAAGTTTAATAGTGCAATCTCAGGAGTTAGCTTCAGTTTTTTCCCAGTAATATCTCAAATGACTGACTCCACTGATGACCAAAAAGATTTTATAATTGGGCATGACCACCATAAGTGTATGTAATCTCCTTTTTCACATCTCCAGCATGTGATTGGAGTGTTTGCTTTCCAGGACCTAATTTGCATCTGTGATATATACCACCTAGATATTATTTTAGAGGAGTTTTCCTGAGTTTTCACACAGCTTGTAGGACCATGTGAATGTTTGTAGATATGTAGCACTTGTGCTTTAAAAAATAAATGGCCCAGGTCCTTCTCCCATTTTGTTATGAATAACAACTTATATGACTAAACACCATGGTAACTCATAATTTGACAAAAATCTGTACCATAGGTGAAAAAGGACCAACAAGACCTATCATCACGATAAGCACATAACGCGGAAAGAAAAAAGATGACAAATGGTCACACACAATAAATAGAAATACTATAAACTTTATTAATAGCATACCACAATATTAAAACCAGGTGAAAGGAGGGAAGGTAGTAACAGCACAAAAACCTCTGTTATAGAGTTAACAGGAAGGGTGCCACCAGGAATAACAGTCCTACAGGCTTATACATTATCAGAATAGAAAAAATAAGCAAAAATAGGAAACAAATAGTAAAAAACTAAATAAACAAAAATAATAATTTGATCCTACTGCAGTCAGGAATACCAAGCCAAATAACAACAGTTCACATATAAGATAGGTAAATACAAGAACCGCTATAGTGCTAACCTAATTGAAGTCCCATAGCCTATCAAACAAACATAGTAGATATTATTAGAGCAAGGTACTCACCGCACAGAGGACTGTAGTACTGGAGGCACGCTTCCACCCCAACGCGCGTTTCGGCGATCACACCTTCATCAGGGGGCAAAGACAGTGAGTGCACATGGGTTTAAAAAGCTCCCGGACCGGAAATGAGCGGGTGCAACGACCAAAATAGTCCGTACGGCAACAGGAAAGAAAGAAACAGTGACCGCATATACCGGAAGTATAGGGGCGTGGCTATCAAAGTGATTACGCAGTACCGTGGAAACCATGACGCAGAAGCGTCAAAAATAAAACGCTGTAACATGGCAATCAAAACGCAGCAGCGTCAGGAAAGAACGTAACTCCGTGGAAACCACAACGCTAAATAGTTGCGAAATTTCATGAACACCATAGCGCCAGCGACGTCCAATGGGGGCCAAAGGAAGCCGGAGACCACTGGGGCCCCAAGTGATCCGTAGCATCCAAAGGCCACCACAAGAACGCACCGGCGTATAGGATTCACTAAAGCAGCACCCAAAGATGTAATAATTACTGCTAGATGGAATCACTAAGAATGGCCCCATTCAATTGTACATAGACATAAACATAGAATATAAGAACATAAAATAAAAGGACAAATACCAAATAGATACCTATGACACCGACCACAAACTATATATTACTTAATCACCTCTAATCCTACAGAAATACAAGAAGCTCATCCCACAGTTAATGAGAGATTAATACAACGGATTTAACATACAATCTATACATTGCAAATGCAATAAAAGTGATAACAATCACATATATAAATAGCAATAATAGATATAGAGAAAGCATATATATATATATAGAAAACTGTGGTTGTAATAACTGTGGCCGTAGTCAATTGCTCATTTCTGCCTTCTAAATCCTTTTCTTTCTTTTTTCTTCTTTTTAAACTCTTTTTTTTCTTCTCAATTTTTCTTTTTTTCTTTCTTTTTTTCTTTTTTCTTTTTTCTCATAGAACAAAAATCTGGGATATGCCGCAGGGTACTACCAGGTCAACATGTGCTAAAAACAACGAAGTAAGTAAAAAACAAGATTAAAAACAAAGAACTAACAGCGTAAACGTGCAGATACTACCAGCAGGACCGATAACAGCATATACACTTGGAAGAGGAGCAGTTGTATTAATGCCAATCTTACAAAAAGGGAGCATAGCTAATATTGTCATTAAGGCCAGTCGGCTGAACCGTGCCCAGAGTCCATATCCATCTTGACTCGACGCGGGCCAGCCTCTGAAAGGTACCACCCCCACGGATCCCTACTTCAAGTAAATCAATCCCTCTAGCCCTGAGAAGATCAGGGTTACAGTCATGAAAGGTCTTGAAGTGGCGTGGTATTGTTTTGAGGGTGGATGTGTCTTCCACAGTAGCCGCTGCGCCGATGCCCAATACATGTTCCCGGATACGTGTTTTAAGTTGGCGGGTGGTCATACCTACGTACATTTTGTCACAAGGACATGTGACAACATAGATCACATTGGTACTAGTACAGGTAATTTTTTTCTTTATTTTAAATTCGCGTGATCTATCCCAGTTGGCAAATACGCCAATTCTCTCAATGTTTGGGCATGCGACACAGCGGCCACACGGAACACACCCCACCCGAACCGCCATACTATCAAGAAATGTGGTAATCCTCTCACCAGTATAATGGCTATGCACCAGGGTATCTCTGAGATTCCTGGACCGTCTGACTGCAATCCCAGCCCTCTCAGGGAGATATCGTGCAATAACAGGGTCAGCCCTCAATACATGCCATGATTTTTGTAATATATTTTTCATCATCGGAAATTGGGAGTGGTACCTAGTAACAAATCTGACAATATCATGCTCTTGTTTAACATTGCTCTTATATAGTAGTGAATCCCTCGAGGAGTATTTCGCTCTATTGAACGCTTTTTTGATACTGCGTTTACTGTGGCCTCTGGACACTAATCTGTTTTTTAAATCTTCAGCCTGCTCACAGAAGTCCGTCTCAGTAGAACAAAGTCTACGCAGACGGAGGAATTGCCCCGTGGGAACTGATTGGATGACATGATCCGGGTGTGAGGAGGAGGCGTGCAACAAGAGATTGGTAGAGGTAGGTTTCCTGTAAATCACTGTCTGCAGGTCACCACGAACATCCCGTTTAGTCATGACATCTAGAAACTCGATGGCATTACCATCGAATTTGTATGTCAATTTAATATTACTGGTGTTATCATTAAGGGATGTCATGAATTCCTGCAGACTGATAGAAGAACCCCGCCAGATCATAAAAATGTCATCAATGTACCGTGTCCACAGAAGGACACGGCACATTGACTCCGGATGATCTGGCAGGGAGAGGCCCCTCTCCCACAGCCCCAAGAACAGATTGGCGTAAGCAGGGGCAAAGGGGGCACCCATTGCTGTTCCTTGGAGCTGCAGGAAGAAGGACCCCTTAAAAACAAAAAAATTGTGAGACTGACCCCATCCATAAGTCTCAGGAATTCACCCGTATCCTTAAGATACGACAGAAGCCCCCTGGGCGTCCTATAATATCTGGCAGAGGTAATTACCTCGAGAAGGTAAATCAATGGATCGACTCTAAGTTGCAGCCATTGGTTATAAGTCTTCCGTCGTATCTTAAGGATACGGGTGAATTCCTGAGACTTATGGATGGGGTCAGTCTCGGGGATGAGGAATTGTTAGTTACAGCCGACGTCGAGTCGTTGTACACTAGTATTCGACACTCCGATGGCCTTCGAGCGGTCAAGTTTTTCTTAGATGCATCCAACTCCTCAATTGAAATCATAAAACTTATTTGTGATCTCCTGGAATTTTCTTTAACTCACAATTTTTTTGTTTTTAAGGGGTCCTTCTTCCTGCAGCTCCAAGGAACAGCAATGGGTGCCCCCTTTGCCCCTGCTTACGCCAATCTGTTCTTGGGGCTGTGGGAGAGGGGCCTCTCCCTGCCAGATCATCCGGAGTCAATGTGCCGTGTCCTTCTGTGGACACGGTACATTGATGACATTTTTATGATCTGGCGGGGTTCTTCTATCAGTCTGCAGGAATTCATGACATCCCTTAATGATAACACCAGTAATATTAAATTGACATACAAATTCGATGGTAATGCCATCGAGTTTCTAGATGTCATGACTAAACGGGATGTTCGTGGTGACCTGCAGACAGTGATTTACAGGAAACCTACCTCTACCAATCTCTTGTTGCACGCCTCCTCCTCACACCCGGATCATGTCATCCAATCAGTTCCCACGGGGCAATTCCTCCGTCTGCGTAGACTTTGTTCTACTGAGACGGACTTCTGTGAGCAGGCTGAAGATTTAAAAAACAGATTAGTGTCCAGAGGCCACAGTAAACGCAGTATCAAAAAAGCGTTCAATAGAGCGAAATACTCCTCGAGGGATTCACTACTATATAAGAGCAATGTTAAACAAGAGCATGATATTGTCAGATTTGTTACTAGGTACCACTCCCAATTTCCGATGATGAAAAATATATTACAAAAATCATGGCATGTATTGAGGGCTGACCCTGTTATTGCACGATATCTCCCTGAGAGGGCTGGGATTGCAGTCAGACGGTCCAGGAATCTCAGAGATACCCTGGTGCATAGCCATTATACTGGTGAGAGGATTACCACATTTCTTGATAGTATGGCGGTTCGGGTGGGGTGTGTTCCGTGTGGCCGCTGTGTCGCATGCCCAAACATTGAGAGAATTGGCGTATTTGCCAACTGGGATAGATCACGCGAATTTAAAATAAAGAAAAAAATTACCTGTACTAGTACCAATGTGATCTATGTTGTCACATGTCCTTGTGACAAAATGTACGTAGGTATGACCACCCGCCAACTTAAAACACGTATCCGGGAACATGTATTGGGCATCGGCGCAGCGGCTACTGTGGAAGACACAT
Source organism: Ranitomeya variabilis (assembly GCF_051348905.1). NCBI lineage: Eukaryota > Metazoa > Chordata > Amphibia > Anura > Dendrobatidae > Ranitomeya > Ranitomeya variabilis. Next base: position 174,337,805 of record NC_135234.1, read on the forward strand.
CCACCCTCAAAACAATACCACGCCACTTCAAGACCTTTCATGACTGTAACCCTGATCTTCTCAGGGCTAGAGGGATTGATTTACTTGAAGTAGGGATCCGTGGGGGTGGTACCTTTCAGAGGCTGGCCCGCGTCGAGTCAAGATGGATATGGACTCTGGGCACGGTTCAGCCGACTGGCCTTAATGACAATATTAGCTATGCTCCCTTTTTGTAAGATTGGCATTAATACAACTGCTCCTCTTCCAAGTGTATATGCTGTTATCGGTCCTGCTGGTAGTATCTGCACGTTTACGCTGTTAGTTCTTTGTTTTTAATCTTGTTTTTTACTTACTTCGTTGTTTTTAGCACATGTTGACCTGGTAGTACCCTGCGGCATATCCCAGATTTTTGTTCTATGAGAAAAAAGAAAAAAGAAAAAAAGAAAGAAAAAAAGAAAAATTGAGAAGAAAAAAAAGAGTTTAAAAAGAAGAAAAAAGAAAGAAAAGGATTTAGAAGGCAGAAATGAGCAATTGACTACGGCCACAGTTATTACAACCACAGTTTTCTATATATATATATATGCTTTCTCTATATCTATTATTGCTATTTATATATGTGATTGTTATCACTTTTATTGCATTTGCAATGTATAGATTGTATGTTAAATCCGTTGTATTAATCTCTCATTAACTGTGGGATGAGCTTCTTGTATTTCTGTAGGATTAGAGGTGATTAAGTAATATATAGTTTGTGGTCGGTGTCATAGGTATCTATTTGGTATTTGTCCTTTTATTTTATGTTCTTATATTCTATGTTTATGTCTATGTACAATTGAATGGGGCCATTCTTAGTGATTCCATCTAGCAGTAATTATTACATCTTTGGGTGCTGCTTTAGTGAATCCTATACGCCGGTGCGTTCTTGTGGTGGCCTTTGGATGCTACGGATCACTTGGGGCCCCAGTGGTCTCCGGCTTCCTTTGGCCCCCATTGGACGTCGCTGGCGCTATGGTGTTCATGAAATTTCGCAACTATTTAGCGTTGTGGTTTCCACGGAGTTACGTTCTTTCCTGACGCTGCTGCGTTTTGATTGCCATGTTACAGCGTTTTATTTTTGACGCTTCTGCGTCATGGTTTCCACGGTACTGCGTAATCACTTTGATAGCCACGCCCCTATACTTCCGGTATATGCGGTCACTGTTTCTTTCTTTCCTGTTGCCGTACGGACTATTTTGGTCGTTGCACCCGCTCATTTCCGGTCCGGGAGCTTTTTAAACCCATGTGCACTCACTGTCTTTGCCCCCTGATGAAGGTGTGATCGCCGAAACGCGCGTTGGGGTGGAAGCGTGCCTCCAGTACTACAGTCCTCTGTGCGGTGAGTACCTTGCTCTAATAATATCTACTATGTTTGTTTGATAGGCTATGGGACTTCAATTAGGTTAGCACTATAGCGGTTCTTGTATTTACCTATCTTATATGTGAACTGTTGTTATTTGGCTTGGTATTCCTGACTGCAGTAGGATCAAATTATTATTTTTGTTTATTTAGTTTTTTACTATTTGTTTCCTATTTTTGCTTATTTTTTCTATTCTGATAATGTATAAGCCTGTAGGACTGTTATTCCTGGTGGCACCCTTCCTGTTAACTCTATAACAGAGGTTTTTGTGCTGTTACTACCTTCCCTCCTTTCACCTGGTTTTAATATTGTGGTATGCTATTAATAAAGTTTATAGTATTTCTATTTATTGTGTGTGACCATTTGTCATCTTTTTTCTTTCCGCGTTATATCCCATTTTGTTATGTAGGCCCTTTTTAAGCAGAGATTTTCGGTTAACAGAGATTGATATATTGTGGAAAGCATTTTTGAGGGTCTAGACGTTTTAGCACACAGAGTTTCAAAAGGCGTAAGATTTCGAGTATACTCCGAATTATAGTGTAGTTGCTTCAATGAGTTTTTGAGAGTGGAGTATTGAATAAAGTTAATGTTCGAAAGGCCTGTTAGTTTACTAATTTCTGATAATGGAAGGAGTAATCCATCTGCCATTAGTTGGTCAATAGGTATACCATATCCCTTTTGGCTATTGTTTTAATTGTGTGTGTCAAAATATCCAAAAGTGTAAGTAATGGGGATGAGGGTGAGAGAAGAATATTGTATAATTTTGCCCAGATTTTAAAAAGGGTTCGAGTAAGCGGATTGGGGTGTGCAGGAGGTGGCTGCTCCTTAGCATAAGTCAACAAAAGTGGTCTGATGGGTGAAGGCGAAAGTTCTCCCTCCACCGCCAACCACTGTTTGCTTTGAGTGTCTCAGATTAGGTCAACTGCCCGTGACAGTACTGCAGCATAATAATATTTCCTTATGTCAGGAGCACCCTTACCACCGTTTGATTTAGATAGTGTTAGCGTGCGGTAACCTATTTGTGGTTTAATATTTTTCCATATATATTAAAGGAATAAAGAGTTTATCTTAACGAGGTAGGAGTCTGGTACATGTATGGGTAGCATTTGGAACAGATAAATACATTTGGGGAGTATTAAACTTTTTAGGAGGTTTTTCCTCCCTGTCCATGATAGATATTGGTCTCTCCAAGATTTTATGGTAGATTTAACCTTTTTGAATAGAGGGTAGTAGTTAAGTGCAAATAGCTTTTTATGGTTTCTACATATTTTAATTCCTAGATACAAAATAAATTGTTTAGGCCATGAGTAAGGATATAGTGTCTTTAACTTAGTGAGTGTCTTTAACTTAGTGAGTGTATGTGGGGGAACGTTGAGGTCCAGAGCCTCCGATTTAGACAGATTTACTTTAAAATTTGTAAGGGTGCTATAGTCTTCTAAAACCTTCATCAAGGCAGGAAGGCTCCTGAGTGGTTTTGTCATCAGTACGAGAAGGTCATCGGCGAAGGCCGCTGTTTTGTAATGGGTTTTACCTATTTTGATGCCTTCAATTTCTGGGTTCTGCTGTATGGCTCTCAGCAGGGGCTCCATTGCCAACACAAAAAGAATCGGCAACAGGGGGCAGCCCTGACGTGTGCCATTTTTAATTGAAAATGTATTGGTCAGTGAGCCATTAATTCTGATACGGGCCGTGGGGTCCCTATACATTTCCATTATTGATGAAGTTAGTTGTTGTGGAAAGCCGAAACCAACCAGAGTCTCCTCTAAATAGGTCCAGTCCACCCTGTCAAAGGCTTTCTCCGCATCAGTCCCGAGTAAAACTAAGGGGAGCTTTCTTTCCTTTGCATAGTGCATAAGGTGTAGTACTTTATAAGCATTGTCCTTTCCCTCTCTACCCGCAACAAAGCCCGTCTGATTTGTGGCAGATGGTATTCTATCTGTAATGGAGTGGCCAGCGCAGTCACCAGATCTCGACCCCATTGAGCTGTTGTGGGAGCAGCTTGACCATATGGTACGTAAAAAGTGCCCATCAAGCCAAACCAACTTGTGGGAGGGGCTTCTGGAAGCATGGGGTGAAATTTCTCCAGATTACCTCAGAAAATTAACTGCTAGAATGCCAAAGGTCTGAAATGCTGTAATTGCTGCAAAGGGAGCATTCTTTGAAGAAAGCAAAGTTTGAAGGACAAAATTATTATTTCAAATAAAAATCTTTTTTTCGAACCTTGTCAATGTGTGGACTAGATATTCAATTCATTTGGCAACTCATTTGATTAATAAAAGTATGAGTTTTCATGGAAAACACAAAATTGTCTGGGTGACCCTAAACTTTTGAATAGTAGTGTACATATGTCCACTAGGACATTGTCTCTGGTGCTGCACCATTTGGGTCCAGGATAGCAGCTACTCAATTTTTTCACCATTGAGGCTCACATTTTTATCCATAGAAATGTAATATTTATAGAAATTGTATTGAGTATTTATTTTATGTTTTATGTACTAATAAATTCTATTTTTTAATATATGAAGGCTCAGGTTCTCCTATTTTCTAAATCTTCCCTATAGAGCTGTCACATCAGGAGATGTGACCGCTCTACAGGGCCTCCAGTGATGCACTGACAGGAGACAATGGCTTCTGCAGTGTTATCACCGAGGGTTTACTGGAGTTCATGTTCTCACTTTACGGCACTGCTGAGTGAGAATTTTCCCAAGCAGCGCTGCCACAAGTGACAGCTTGAACTCCAGTGACCTCTGACAGCTGAGTGATCCACTGCGGGAGGATACCAGCCATCATTGTATCACTGGAGGCCCCTGGAGAGCGGTCTCATCGGGGATTAACTGTATGGTGAGTATGTACTGTATGTGTATATGTATGTACTGTATGTGTAAATGTGTGTACTGTATGTGTAATTGTATGTACTGTATGTGTATGTGTATGTACTGTATGTGTATATGTGTTTTCTTTTTACATTTGAACACAGTAGTCGGATAATTGGATTACTACTGTCCCATCATAGGTTAGCTGTCACTGTAGCAGGCATAGCCGGATGGGACTAGTAGTCTCATCGGACGATGCCTGCCTACATACAGACCCACACACACACAGACAGCCCCGAACACACCCGCAGACCCCATCACACATACACACAGATACACACAGACACCCGCACACAGACACACACAGCCCCGCCGACCCCCGCAGACCCCCGCACACACACAGATAGACGCAGATACACACAGACACCCGCACACACACACATCTTCTCCGCCCAAACACATAGTCTCCGCCCACACACTCTTCCTCCTCCCAATCTGCAGCGGTTCTCTTCGACAACTCTGCAGCAAAACCACAGATCTTTTTAAGCCTGTGGATTTGCTGTGGATTTGCCTGACTCAATGGTAGTCAATGGGTGCAGAAACACCACAGATTTGCAAAAAGAATTAACATGCTGCGGAAAATAAACCACTGCAAATCCACGCGTATTTTTCCGCAGCATGTGCACACCAATTCTCAATTTCCCATTGACTAACATTGCTTGTGCACTACAATGCGGATTTGATGCAATTCTGTGAGTCCAAAAACGCTGCGGAAACTAATCAAAATCAGCAACGTGTGCACATAGCCTAAATTCCCCTACAGATATCTCTGTTGCACATGCGCTGCGGGAGGTCTGCGTGGAACTTGCGCTAAGGTTATGTTCACACATTGCGTTTTTGCTGCTTTTTTTATGCAAAGTTTAAGCTGCTTACAAAAAGAAGGTTTTGCTTAGTTTTTTCTGTGCTTTTATTGCTGTGTTTTTGTCAGTGTACATTTGTCTCTTGTGCATGTTCATAAAGTTTAGAGCATTTAAAAATAATTTTATTCAACTTTATCAGGTTTTGGCAGCAAAAACACAGCAAAATCTGACACCTACTGTAAGTTTTTGCAGTGTTTTTTTGCACTACCCATTGCTTTCAATTGGTGAAGAATGGGCTTTGATAGACCAGACTTTTCAGGATGCAGCAATACCGCTATTTTTGTAAATCTTTTCTATTTTCATTATTTGTAATAGAGGATAAAGGGGTTGATTTGAATGTCTTTATTAGAATTTTTTTTCATATTTTTGTATAAAATTTTTTTTTACACTCTATATTAGTTCTCTTGGGGGACTTGAACCTGCAACTGTCTGATCACTTGTGCTATATGCAGCAATACCACAGTATTGTGGCATATAGTAAAAAATCACAGTCTCCTGTGAAGCCCGGCCACAGGCCAGGTTTCAGAAGATCTCCCAGCCATCAGAAGATCACAGCCATCACCTCCCAAATATGGGTCGGGCTCACTCCATGAGCCTGCTCCACACACCTGCTACCAGCCATTGGTAAGGGGTTAAAAAACGATTGTAATATTGTATAGAGTATTAGCATCGATAGCGTGGAATAACTTATAAAGGTTGGATTAGCTGAGCGAAAATACTAAAGCAATAGGCATTAGCATAATAAAAAAAACTAGCAAAGCAGAAGGCTTTGGTTAAACTATCATTTGTAGCTATGTTAAAAGAAAGCTTTTACTAATGTCACAGTTGATGTTTTAATTTTAGCGTCTGTCATAAAATGTCAGTTTCCTGAAACATTTTGTGGTCCACTTATCGGGGCATGGTGACTGAGATGTAGGAAACATTCATTAGAACTTGCATTATCCCTGACAACACCCCACAGCTATTTCAAAACAAATAGGGCTGCGTCTGGGAAGATATATTGTGTATTCTTCAAGTTAGTAGCTAATTAAATTGCTTTTTCAACAGTGAAGGAAGCAACATCTTCTACAGCTCTTGATAGCACCATGTGGGTAAAACCACAGGACATGAGTGCCCTCCCACCCTAACTTTAGAAAAACGCAGAGGAGCAGTTTGTTCAAGGTCTCCTCAAGAACTCGTCTATAACTAAACTAAAACTTCTATTTCACCCTTTTGTTTCACTCACATCTTTTTTTAGTGAAATGCTGCATGACTCTTTCAGGCTTCAAAATGTTGCATGTTAGTCTTCAACAAGACAGATTTTGTGCTCCACTGGGGTGCTGGACTATGATTGCTCAAAAATGTAACATTTTCTGGAAATGTCTCAAATAATACATTAGGAAAAACATCTGGATTTTGAAAACCGCTCCCACTTTGTCGAGCAAACTCAAAAATGATGAGGATTGAAAGAGACAAACCTAAAAATGGCCCAAAATTTATGATGAATCAAGGCCAAAGTGTTATGTGTTCACATAGATTCCAATATTTTTAAGTACTGATAAATTTGAAGGGGGTTCTCTAGGACCTAATATTGACGGTCTGTTATTGTGATAAATCAATATCAGATCAATGTAGATCTAAAGTCTCCATTCACATTAGTCTACACTCCCTGACTGAAGTTATGTCGCTTATCTATGTTATGTAAATAAAAGCTTATAACCTGACGTTAAATTCATCCATTGGTTATAAATTATTCTTTTAAAAGGTGAATCCCTCCGAAATGTGGTTTAGGTTAAGAAAATAAATTGGCATTAATGCAAAAATATTGATCAGTTAATGGACACAGAATGGTCAGATTTTGGCAAGACAAAAGTTTTGTCGCCTGGTCATATAATGCATCCAATCCTAGTTTACATCCTCACCTGTGCTCAGTAAATGATCGGTTAATTAGTGTGTGTATAAAAAAGAAACTCAGCACCCCAGACCTTCACTTGAACTGCAACTTGAGCTCTGACAACATGCCAAAAATCCACCCTGCGACCAAAGCCTGGATTATCAAGAGGCTGAAGACCAGATCCACTGCAGAGGTGGCTGGCATTTTTAATGTGTCTCAGCGTCAAGTACAAAGATTTAAAAAAAGATTTGAAGAGACTGGAGATGTGTTTGACAAGCCCAGGTCCGGCAGACCCCGCAAGACAACTGCTCAGAAGGAACGTTTGTTGGTTAGAAAATCCAAAGCAAGCCCCTCTTCCACTGCAGCAGAGCTCCAACAGGCCTGGTCACCTCAAGTCCCTGTGTCAACTAGAACAGTTCGTAGGATTCTGTCTCGAAATGACTTCTATGGTTGAATCAGTGCCCACAAGCCAGCACTAAACAAAAGGCAAATAAAAAACCGTGTGGCATTTGCAAAGTCCCACAGCCTGCTAAACAGATGGACGCTGGAAAAGTGGCAGAAGGTGGATTTCTCTGATTAATCTTCAGTAGAATTACACCATAGCCGCCGCAAATACTGCAGGAGACCTACTGGAACCGTATGGTTCCAAAATACACCCAGAAAACAGTTAAATTTGGTGGTGGAAAGATCATGGTCTGGGGTTACATTCAGTATGGGGGTGTGTGAAACATTTGCAAGGTGGAAGGCAATATCAATAGCCTAAAATATCAAGAGCTATTAGCTACCTCTTATATTCCAAATCATAAAAGGGGTCAAATTCTGCAGCAGGATGGTGCTCCATCTATACATCCATCTCTACAACAAAGTTCCTCTAGGCAAAAAAGATCAAGGTGCTCAAGGACTGGGCAGCCCAGTCTCCAGACATGAGTATCATTGAGCATGTTTGGGGTAGGATGAAAGAGGAAGCTTGGAAGACAAAACCAAAGAATCTAGATGAACTCTGGGAGGCATGTAAGACTGCATTCTTTGCTATTCCTGATGACTTCATTAATAAATTGTATGAATCATTGTTGAACCGCATGGATGCAGTCCTTCAAGCTCATGGAAGTCACACAAAATATTAAATATGACTCTAATAGCACCACAACTTAATTCACCAATGTTATGCAACATATATTTGTATTTTAAGTTAATTATTTGTTTGAATATCACATTACTTTCTGTGGGCGACAAAACAATTGTCTTGCCAAAATCTGACCATTCTGTGTCCATTAACTGATCAATATTTCTGCATTGATGCCAATTTATTTTCTTAACCTAAACCACATTTCGGAGGGTTTCAGCTTTCAAAAGAATAATTTATTATACCAATGGATGAATTTAACATCAGGTTATAAGCTTTTTTTTACATAACATGGATAAGCAACATAACTTTTGTCAGGGAGTGTAATGTCATCTGGTTCAGCCGACAGTGTAATAAGTACATGAGCTCATATTTCATGGGAAATATCGATCCAATTTCAGACTGCTGATTGTATTATCTCCCAGGGATAAGACACTGACATACATGTCTGGAGGCAACTCTCTCATAGAGAAAATTGGAGCGATCGACTGCACGAGCGCTCTTGTGTACAGGCGAGCCTGCTGATATGGCTGCCAGCCGAATGATTGGTTGAACCATCATTTGGCCAACACTCATTTAATATGTATGGTGGGCACATCTTCCAATTAGCTTATTAAATGTGTTGTGTAACACCCCAGGTTCCTGTTTATTACAGTGGTATTGACTTCCTCATGAGGAGGGTGATGCCATGCTTGGAAGCGAGGAAGGATCCCTTTAACAGGTATCACAAACGTGCAACATGTTTTTACTCCAGGCCAGAAGGGGAAGTTCTGATCCAGTTTGTGGGTGGCTACCCTATATATGTTCTGGCTGGAGGGAAAGTGAGTGTAGTCTGCCAGAGACAGGGACTGAAAGCAGTCAGGAAAACAGTAGGGGCCGTGCAGACGAGAGGATCTGCAGCTCCTGTGAGGACAGCTGGGGCTGTGCAGACCATGTTCTGCAGCTCCTGGAAAGGAAAGCAAGGAACGGAACAGTTTGTAGAGAGTGTGAAGGAGGAAGGAGCAAAGGCGAAGTGAAAAGCTGGAAGGAAGCTGCGACTGAGCTTCCTCCATGCTGAAGCACAGATACCAGTAGCCAGAAGTCCGAGGTTGTGGGGTAACTTCATGCCACAGCAGAAATCGGCGGATAGCTGATTGCAAGTCACCTCTCCACCATTAATATCCGAAGGCACAGTAACACATAGAGCCTGGCGTCATCTGAGAGACCCTGTAAAAAGGCTTGCATTACCTGCCATGCGGGTAGTGTCCTATCTAAAGGGGGACAGAGAGAGAGAGTGAGGACATTGTGTGAGGCCTAAGGCAGCAAGGGACTACAACACAGCGCAGAGAGGAAGACTTCCAACCCCACCTGGCTAAGGGGATTCCCAACACCCAGGGCCATGGACCCGGTCACTGCCACCGTGACACATCCCTTTAAGAACCGGCCCGGTTCCGTGTACCCCACGGCCCTGGCGGGCACTCCAGTTGCGGCACAGCAAAACTGACACAGTTTGATATATTTTGTAGTGGCCCTTGGTGGTAATACAGGAGCTCTCCTGTTTACTTGTGTGCCACAGCACTTTCATTCATCTGATTGGTTGGGGGGGGGTGCAGACCTCTGTAGAGATAATGTTGATGAATAACCCTAAGGATACATCATCCTGTCCTGGAAAACCCCCTAACTTCATATATCTATATTACCGGTATATTTTTCTGTGAGAGCCATATATTTTGTGCCAAAACAGGACTGGATACAAACAATTGAAACATTTTTAAGGGAACTTTTTTGGTGAATTCTTCTGAAGGAATCTAATCCTACAACTCCTATATAAAACCATATGAAGAATGTATGAAGCCACAAGGCTCATAACATGAACAAAGTTTTGCTGATATGCTCGGGTACTTTTAAAAAAAATGAACTGAGCTTTACTTAACATTCATGGGTCCAGTGCTGTGTCTCTGCCACTGAACCGGTCTCTATCTTTTGTCTGTAGCACTGACATCCCATTGATAACACTGTAGCCTATCACTAAGCTCAGCAGAAGTAGACAGCATGAACTACTGAGCTCAATGATTGGCTGAAGCATTGTCGACATGATGTCAGCCAAACAACACAGACTGGGAAGAGTGGCAGAGACACCGTGCTGGACCCACAGGGGGTGCTTTAATCTTAAAGCTCAGTTTGTTTTTACAAGGAACTGAACATATTAGCAAAAGTTTGAACCCACCTGGCTGCAGAATGAAAGAAAATGGTGGTGCTAGCAGTAGGCAATAGTCATACAAGCTCTAAAAGTTATTAGCCATTATGTAAGAAACATTTTTATCGTAGAATAGAGTAAAAAAATAAAGGCTGCAAAAAAATTCAGTACAAATTCCCAACAGATCTAAAAACTGAGATAGCAGATTGAATATATGCAACCTAGATAATCATTTCTGCTTGTGCTGTGGAATGCCGATTCTAGTGTGAAGCAGCATTATAATGTGTCACAGCTGCTCCGAGTCTTTTCTTTTCTGTAGAATATCTCTGCTGTGCTTAGTATCAGTTGAACCTCTAGGAAAGCTGCTTTCATATACAGCTAGTACAGGAAATGGTAATTTCCTGCACCTCTCTGCTTTATATGTGTCACTTTTCTATGACCTACATAGTAAAATGTAGCAAATAGTGATGTGTTTAAATGTCCCTGAAGTGGATTTTAACCATATAGAAAGGTGTTGAGAACATCTAGTTACCTTGAACTATTCCGTTTGGCTTTTAAGGTAGACCCTAGATGTTGTGCCATTCATAGTGACCAGAAAGTATCTATATACAAAATATAATCTGAAAATCACAATACGCATTGTGGAAGAACAGTTGAGAGAAGGATAAAATGCACATCCTTTAATAATGTATACTATTTATTATGTATCTTTACTGTATTGAACGGGTGACTAGTGATGAACAAATACATTCGGCACTATTCATTACTCGCACGAATAGTACGCTATTCGTTACTTGGCGAGTAATTAGGGATTCACCTCAGTATATTTGAGTGACCCGCTCAGCATGTTTGGTGCTATATTTGCAGCCAATGAACATGCTGGGCTGGCTTGCCAATCACAGTAATGCCGGCGCCATCTTTGGTGTGGCATTACTGTGATTGACAGGCCTTCCAGTGTCATAGGGACTATTTTTTAAAGGGAACCTGTAGGAAGGATTGTACATGGTAACCTACACACAGTGTCAGGTCGGCGCTGTTATACTGATTAAAATGATACCTTGGTTGATGAAATCCATCTTGTGTTTGTTCTTTAATCTTTATTTTCAGTTTGCAGTTAATGAGATTCTCGTGCCCTAAGGTGTATGTGGTGCTCTGATTAGATATTCATAATGCAGACTGCTGACAAGTCACTGATCCCTACTAAGTTGGAGGAAATCCAGCCCTTGTGTTATGATCCAGGTCGGGGTTTGCTTCTTGCTTCTCTTTCCCCAGCCTGGTCATGGAGGGGTTAACCTTTACTGCCTGTCTTTGGTTTTTGGGTGGCTATTTATTGGTGCTATTTCTAGTAGCCTTTGTCAGTGATAGTTCTGGTCCTTGGCTAGAGCAGCTGATCCATATACCCTAGTGATCCTTCTGTCTCTGACTTCCTGTGATGATGGGACAGTCTCATGAAAATGGCCCAGTTGGTGGACATTTCTCCCCCTCCAAGTTGCACCTAGTGTTTGTGGCCCTCCCCTGTAATCCTTGTGGGCGAAAAGAGCCGGTACCTTTGCCACCAGTGTTGTCTGAGGGTAATCTTTTGAGCAAGTCTTCCACTACAGCCCACTGGCATGCATTCACTAAAAATGGAATGTCTGCCTCCGAAATCAGAGAAGCAAATTTCTCCTTGTACCTTGGGTCAAGAAAGGTGCACAGTCAGTGTTTCATGGTGGACAAAATGTCTTTTATGCGAGGGTCTTGGGAAAGGCATCTGGATATGAACTCTGTCATGTGTGGCAGACTACAAAAAATCAAACATTCAGTGTCCTCACCAGGAAGAACATTAACCATCCTCTTCTCCTCACGATGCATAGCCTCCTCCTCCTCTTCAGGTGATCCATGCTTGACGATGAAGGCATGAATCTGGGATTGGGAGTCCCCTCTGTAACACAGAGCAAAAACTCCTGTTCCTCCTCATCCTCCTCCTCTTGTTCCTCGTCATCACCCAATGTGGCCTGAGAATACTGTGTGAGGCTGGACTGTGTGGTATCAGCCACTGTACTATCTTGTTTCATAGCCACCTGCACAGCATTCAAAGCTTCCTATTTCATATTCTGCAGAGAATGTTTCAATTGACAGAGCTTCGGGATGGTTATTCTCATAATAGCATCATCAGGGCTCACCATCTTGGTGCAGTACTCAAAGTTTTGAAGAACCTCACACAGGTCAGTGATCCACATCCACTTGGCAGTTGTTATGTGTGGGGGCTGAGTGTTACTCTGATGGGCATTGAGAAGCTGGAATTCAGAGACTGCCCCCTGCTGCTCACTAAGCCTTGCCAACATATGGAAGGTCGAATTCCACTGTGAGAGGCAAATTAAAGAGCTGCTGCAGCGAAGCTAGACTGGCGAAAGCCTAAGGTGACTTTCAGAAATGTGCGCTGACACGGCATACCTTGGCAAGTAGGTCAGACAAGCCAGGGTATGTTTTTAAAAATCGCTGTACAAACATGTTCAGCATGCGGGCTGTTGTGAATTCCGTTCTCGGACTCCCTCCTGTGGTCATGAATGGTACTTTGGTTAGTTCTGCTCTTGGACTCCCTCTGGTGGCTTTGAGCGGAACTGCTGGTCTCTGAGGTTTGCTTTCTCAGCTGACCTCATTTATTGTTAGGCTGGCTTCCCTATTTAACTCTACTCAGATCGTTACTTCATGCCAGCTGTCAATGTATCAGTATTGGTTCAGATCTCTCTTGGACTTCTCTGAGGACCTGTCTACTCCAGCAGAAGCTAAGTCTTTGCTAGTTTATTTGTTGTTATTGCTTCCTGAATATAGTTCTTAGTACTGCTAATTTCTAGTCCAGCTTGCTATCATGATATTCCCTTGCTAGCTGGAAGCTCTGGGGAGCAGAGTGGCACCTCCACACCGTGAGTCGGTGTGGGGAGTCTTTTTGCTTACTCTGCGTGTTTTTTTGTAGTCTTTTGTGCTGACCGCATAGTTCCCTTTTCTATCCTCTGACTATTTAGTGAAGTCTGGCCTCTTTTGCTAAAACCTGTTTCATTCCTGTGTTTGTGACTTTCCTCTTAACTCACAGTCAATATATGTGGGGGGCTGCCTTTACCTTTGGGGAATTTCTCTGAGGCAAGGTTAGGCTTTATTTCTATCTTTAGGGGTAGTTAGCTCTTAGGCTGTGAAGAGGCGTCTAGGGAGAGTTAGGTACGCTCCACGGCTATTTCTAGTGTGTGTGATAGGAGTAGAGTTTGCGGTCAGCAGAGATCCCACTTTCCCAGAGCTTGTTCCGATTACTAGTTTACTCATCAGGTCATTCCAGGTGCTCCTAACCACCAGGTCCATAACAGTACAGCTGGCCAACAAAGTGTTAATGCATCTCAAAAGAGGGATAAGAGAAGTTCTGAACCCATTTTTTTTTCTTTGCAGTGTGTTTTGTCTCTCTTTTCCCCTTAATCTCTGGGTGGTTCAGGACTCAGGTGTAGATATGGATATTCAAGGTCTGTCCTCTTGTGTGGATCATCTCACTGCAAGAGTACAAAGCATTCAAGATTATGTAGTTCAGAATCCGATGTTAGAGCCTAGAATTCCAATTCCTGATTTGTTTTCTGGGGATAGATCTAAGTTTCTGAATTTCAAAAATAATTGTAAACTGTTCCTTGCTTTGAAACCCCGCTCCTCTGGTGACCCCATTCAGCAAGTAAAAATTATTATTTCTTTGTTGCGTGGCGACCCTCAAGACTGGGCATTCTCCCTTGCGCCAGGAGATCCTGCATTGCTTAATGTAGATGCGTTTTTTCTGGCGCTTGGATTGCTTTATGACGAACCGAATTCAGTGGATCAGGCAGAGAAAATCTTGCTAGCTTTGTGTCAGGGTCAGGATGAAGCAGAGATATATTGTCAGAAGTTTAGAAAATGGTCTGTGCTTACTCAATGGAATGAGGGTGCCCTGGCAGCAATTTTTAGAAAGTGTCTTTCTGAAGCCCTTAAGGATGTTATGGTGGGATTCCCTACGCCTGCTGGTCTGAATGAATCAATGTCCTTGGCCATCCAAATTGATCGGCGTTTGCGTGAGCGCAAAATTGTGCACCATTTGGCGGTGTCCTCTGAGCAGAGGCCTGAGCTTATGCAATGTGATAGAACTTTGACCAGAACTGAACGGCAAGAACACAGACGTCAGAATAGGCTGTGTTTTTACTGTGGTGACCCCACTCATGCTATCTCTGATAGTCCTAAGCGCACTAAGCGGTTCGCTAGGTCTGCCACCATTGGTACTGTACAGCTAAATTTCTTTTGTCTGTTACTCTGATTTGCTCTTTGTCATCCTACTCGGTTATGGCATTTGTGGATTCAGGCGCTGCCCTGAATTTGATGGACTTGGAGTTTGCCAGGCGCTGTGGTTTTTTCTTGGAGCCTTTGCAGTATCCTATTCCATTAAGGGGAATTGATGCCACGCCGTTGGCCAAGAATAAACCTCAGTATTGGACTCAGTTGACCATGTGCATGGCTCCTGCACATCAGGAAGATATTCGCTTTTTGGTGTTGCATAATTTGCATAATGTGGTCGTGTTGGGTTTGCCTTGGTTACAGGTTCATAATCCAGTATTGGATTGGAAATCAATGTCTGTGTCTAGTTGGGTTTGTCAAGGGGTACATGGTGATGTTCCGTTGGTGTCAATTTCTGCTTCCACTCCTTCTGAAGTCCCTGAGTTTCTGTCGGATTACCAGGATGTATTTGATGAGCCCAAATCCAGTGTCCTACCCCCTCATAGGGATTGTGATTGTGCTATAAATTTGATTCCTGGTAGTAAGTTTCCTAAGGGCCGACTTTTCAATTTATCTGTGCCAGAGCACGCCGCTATGCGGAGTTATATAAAGGAGTCCTTGGAGAAAGGGCATATTCGCCCGTCTTCATCACCGTTGGGAGCAGGGTTCTTTTTTGTGGCCAAGAAGGATGGTTCTCTGAGACCCTGTATAGATTACCGCCTTCTCAATAAGATCACGGTCAAATTTCAGTACCCTTTGCCTCTGCTGTCTGATTTGTTTGCTCGGATTAAGGGGGTTAGTTGGTTCACCAAGATAGATCTTCGAGGGGCGTATAACCTTGTGCGTATTAAACAGGGCGATGAATGGAAAACAGCATTTAATACGCCGAGGGCCATTTTGAGTACCTGGTAATGCCATTCGGGCTTTCAAATGCTCCATCTGTGTTTCAGTCCTTTATGCATGACATCTTCCGAAAGTATCTGGATAGATTCATGATTGTATATTTGGATGATATTTTGGTCTTTTCGGATGATTGGGAGTCTCATGTGAAACAGGTCAGAATGGTATTCCAGGTCCTTCGTGCTAATTCCTTGTTTGTGAAGGGGTCTAAATGTCTCTTCGGAGTTCAGAAGGTTTCCTTTTTGGGCTTCATTTTTTCCCCTTCTACTATCGAGATGGACCCTGTTAAAGTTCAGGCCATTTATGATTGGACTCAACCTACATCTGTGAAGAGCCTGCGGCCGTTGAGGCTTTTCAGGAGCTGAAACGTCGTTTTTCTTCGGCCCCTGTGTTGCGTCAGCCAGATGTTTCGCTCCCTTTTCAGGTCGAGGTTGATGCTTCTGAGATTGGAGCAGGGGCTGTTTTGTCTCAAAGAAGTTCTGATGGCTCTGTGATGAAGCCATGTGCCTTCTTTTCTAGAAAGTTTTCGCCTGCTGAGCGTAATTATGATGTTGGCAATCGGGAGCAATCGGCTGCTAGCTATGAAGTGGGCATTCGAGGAGTGGCTACATTGGCTTGAGGGAGCCAAGCACCGCGTGGTGGTCTTGACGGATCACAAAAATCTGACTTATCTCGAGTCTGCCAAGCGGTTGAATCCTAGACAGGCTCGATGGTCGCTGTTTTTCTCCCGTTTCGATTTTGTGGTCTCATACCTTCCAGGTTCTAAGAATGTGAAGGCGGATGCCCTTTCTAGGAGTTTTGTGCCTGATTCTCCAGGAGTCCCTGAGTCGGCTGGTATTCTCAAAGAGGGGGTAATTCTGTCTGCCATCTCCCCTGATTTGCGGCGGGTGCTGCAGGAGTTTCAGGCTGATAGACCTGACCGTTGTCGAGCGGAGAAACTATTTGTCCCTGATAGATGGACTAGCAGAGTTATTTCTGAGGTTCATTGCTCAGTGTTGGCTGGTCATCCTGGGATTTTTGGGACCAGAGATTTGGTGGCTAGGTCCTTTTGGTGGCCTTCCTTGTCTCGGGATGTGCGTTCTTTTGTGCAGTCCTGTGGGACTTGTGCTCGGGCTAAGCCCTGCTGTTCTCGTGCCAGTGGGTTGCTTTTGCCCTTGCCAGTCCCGAAAAGGCCTTGGACGCATGTTTCCATGGATTTTATTTCCGATCTTCCGGTCTCTCAAAGGATGTCTGTCATCTGGGTGGTTTGTGATCGCTTTTCTAAGATGGTCCATTTGGTACCCTTGCCTAAATTACCTTCCTCCTCTGATTTGGTGCCATTATTTTTTCAACATGTGGTTCGTTTGCATGGTATTCTGGAGAACATTGTGTCGGACAGAGGTTCCCAGTTTGTCTCTAGGTTTTGGCGGTCCTTTTTTGCTAAGATGGGCATTGATTTGTCTTTTTCTTCGGCTTTCCATCCTCAAACAAATGGCCAAACCGAACGAACCAACCAGACTTTGGAAACCTATCTGAGATGCTTTGTTTCTGCTGATCAGGATGATTGGGTGACCTTCTTGCCATTGGCTGAGTTCACCCTTAATAATCGGGCTAGTTCGGCTACTTTGGTTTCGCCTTTTTTTTGCAATTCTGGTTTTCATCCTCGTTTTTCTTCGGGGCAGGTTGAGCCTTCTGACTGTCCTGGTGTGGATTCTGTGGTGGACAGGTTGCAGCAAATTTGGACTCACGTAGTGGACAATCTGACGTTGTCCCAGGAGAAGGCTCAACGTTTCGCTAACCACCGTCGTTGCGTTGGTCCCCGACTTCGTGTTGGGGATTTGGTTTGGTTGTCTTCTCGTTATGTTCCTATGAAGGTTTCTTCTCCTAAGTTTAAGCCTCGTTTCATTGGTCCTTATAAGATTTCTAAAATTCTCAACCCTGTCTCATTTCGTTTGGTCCTTCCAGCTTCTTTTGCCATCCATAATGTGTTCCATAGGTCGTTGTTGCGGAGGTACGTGGCGCCTATGGTTCCCTCCGTTGATCCTCCTGCCCTGGTGTTGGTTGAGGGGGAGTTGGAGTATGTGGTGGAAAAAATTTTGGATTCTCGTATTTCGAGACGGAAGCTTCAGTACCTGGTTAAGTGGAAGGGCTATGGTCAGGAGGATAATTCCTGGGTTGTTGCCTCCGATGTCCACGCTGCCGATTTAGTTTGTGCTTTTCATTTGGCTCGTCCTGATCGGCCTGGGGGCCCTGGTGAGGGTTCGGTGACCCCTCCTCAAGGGGGGGGTACTGTTGTGAATTCCGTTCTCGGACTCCCTCCTGTGGTCATGAATGGTACTTTGGTTAGTTCTGCTCTTGGACTCCCTCTGGTGGCTTTGAGCGGAACTGCTGGTCTCTGAGGTTTGCTTTCTCAGCTGACCTCGTTTACTGTTAGGCTGGCTTCCCTATTTAACTCTACTCAGATCATTACTTCATGCCAGCTGTCAATGTATCAGTATTGGTTCAGATCTCTCTTGGACTTCTCTGAGGACCTGTCTACTCCAGCAGAAGCTAAGTCTTTTCTAGTTTATTTGTTGTTATTGCTTCCTGAATATAGTTCTTAGTACTTCTAATTTCTAGTCCAGCTTGCTATCATGATATTCCCTTGCTAGCTGGAAGCTCTGGGGTGCAGAGTGGCACCTCCACACCGTCAGTCGGTGTGGGGAGTCTTTTTGCTTACTCTGCGTGGGTTTTTGTAGTCTTTTGTGCTGACCGCATAGTTCCCTTTTCTATCCTCTGACTATTTAGTGAAGTCTGGCCTCTTTTGCTAAAACCTGTTTAATTCCTGTGTTTGTGACTTTCCTCTTAACTCACAGTCAATATATGTGGGGGGCTGCCTTTACCTTTGGGGAATTTCTCTGAGGCAAGGTTAGGCTTTATTTCTATCTTTAGGGGTAGTTAGCTCTTAAGCTGTGAAGAGGCGTCTAGGGAGAGTTAGGTACGCTCCACGGCTATTTCTAGTGTGTGTGATAGGAGTAGAGTTTGCGGTCAGCAGAGATCCCACTTTCCCAGAGCTTGTTCCGATTACTAGTTTACTCATCAGGTCATTCCAGGTGCTCCTAACCACCAGGTCCATAACAGCGGGCCATGCATGGAATGCATACCAGCTTGCAGAGCTTACCAACTCACCACCAAGTTCCACCCATTATCGCACAGAATCAGACCTGGTTGGAGGTTCAGCGGGGAGATCCACTGATCAGTTTGTTCTTTTATCCCTTTCAACAGCTCGGCTGCGTTGTGAGCTTTATCACCTAAACAGATGAGCTTCAGCAGAGTGTGCTGCCGCTTCCCCAAGGCAGTGCTGCAGATTTCCCAGCTGAGGAGTGATGGGTAGGCTAGTTCTGCTGAGGATAAGAAGGAGGGGGAGGAGAGACAAGAAGTGGAATATGAGAAGACTGAAAGCCTGACAGAATTTGGAACCGCTATTCTTGGTATGGGTAAGATGTGTGATGTCCCAGCCTCTGACTCTGTCCCAGACTGCACCATCTTAACACAGTGTGTGATCAAGGAAATGTATCGTACCTGTCCACAAGAACTTGTCTGTGTGTCTGTGGTTAGGTGGACCTTCCCTGTGACTGCGTTGGCCAGAGCACTGCTGATATTGTGTAACACGTGCTTATGTAACGCGGGGACGGCACACTGGGTAAAATAGTGTCTGCTGGGAATCCAGTACCGTGGGGCTGCCACCACCAAGAGGTCATAGAAAGACTCAGTTCCCACAAGTCAAAATGGTAACAGTTCCAGAGCTAGCAATCTGGCAATGTGGGTGTTTAGCATTTGAGCCTGTGAGTGGGTGGCTATATATTTCTGCTTTCTAGTAAATATCTGGAGCAGTGACAACTGAACACTGCCCTGGGAAAGCAAAGTGGACGTGATAGCTGACTGTTGTGTGTGTGCAACCGCTGGTTGTGGGTAGGAGTCATCAGTGCCTGCTTCATGGACAGCAGATTGGGTAGGCCATAACACAGAGGAAGGGGCAGTGGTTTCACCCTCAAACACAGATTTGGTACCCAGGCATTCCGCCCACCTACTGGGGTGCTTGGCTGCCATGTGCTTTTGCATGCTGGCATTGCTGAGGTTGGCAGTGTTCTTGCCTCTTTTTAGCTTGGTTTGGCAGATGCTGCAAATTATAGTTGTTTTATCTAAAGGACTTTCAGAAAAAAACTGCCATACAAGGGAACAACACACCCTTGACCTGTTATCTAGCCTAGTGGGGGGGGCTCTGTGGGACAGTTGACCGAATTCTACCTCTGGGCAAACCACTACCTCTTCTTGCCTGTTTTCTTGCTACGGATCCATCCCTCTCTGTTCTGCTGTGCTCGCTAGGCATGCCACCGTGCCAGGTTGGATCAGTGGCCTCATCATCGACCATGTCGTCTTCCAGTTCCTCAATCTGATCCTTCTTCTGAGCTACTGTTTGAGGCTGACCGGATCTCAACTCTGCCTCATGACTATCCTCCACCTCTTCCAATATCAATTGACCTTCCCCAACGTGCCTTTCTCATGGCCATTGGTGCTCAAATGTTTGGGCATCACTGCACTCCACCTCCTCATGACCCTCTATAATGGTGCACGTTGAGAGGCCTGACAAATTACAAGGGAACGTAAACAGTTCCTCAGAGTGGCCAGCGTTGGGGTCATATATCTCCTGGGACTCTTCATGGTGGGAGGAAGAAGGACCAGGTTGTGGATTCAGAGGCCTAGCCTCTTGGCTACTGAGACTGGACTGTGTGAAAGACTTCATGGTGCTGCTTGTCAATACATTGGAGCCTTTGTCTGCCATCCAACCCACAACATTCTCGCACTTGTCTTGGTTCGTTAGTGGTGTAGCGAGCTGACCAAATTTTGACAGGAACCCAGAACGAGATACAGTCACCTTCGGATCTGTCAAACGGCCTTGGCGGGCACCACCACATCCAGTCCCTGCACAATATAGCTTCCCACCCACAATGAACTCATTCCTGCGCACTGTGGCCCTTTTATGTCCTCCACACCCCCTGGTCTCAAGTTCAAAGATCTGCTCGGGGAACTAAACTCCCCCCCTGCAACTCGGGTGACAACACCGGTGGTTCTGGACTTGTCCAGGACAAGGCTCGCCGAGGCCGTCTCTCCTCCTTACACAGTTCAACTACCTTTTCCAGTAGATCCATTGAAAATTCTTTTGCTTTCCCCGTGACTCACAATCCAGAAATGTCAGTGGCTAGATGAAAGAAGCAAGAGTCTGTCTGGATCCCTGAAACTCACTTAGCTTTTATGCACAGACACTGATTCCAAGCAAACAGATCACAGGTGAGGATGTTACCTTTAGTAACCATTCAAACCCATTTTTGTCAACTTCTCTGCATGTTATCAGGCCAATATCCCCAGGGCATATGAAATTTTGATCAGGGTTATTTGGATGTTTTGGGTTGTTATTATGATTTAAAAAGAGAAAACACAGTAGTTTGACAATAAATGGCTTCTACTAACCATGAGTGAAGAAAAAGTTTTGGTGTTATAATTCATATTTGCTGAAAAAAGGCCAAGAAAGCAAAATTCTGGTGGGGTATGTAAACTTTTGAGCACAATTGTATGAGTGTGGAGGAGGGAAAATCAGAACTTTATTATTCCATATTTCATTTTTGTGGTTATCACTTTCTGTCATCATAACTGACAAGTGCAATTGTGTGATACCTCAAATGAGATTTTGTTCTGGCTCTAAAACCTTCACACTTGACCCATGATCTTGCAATGATGGTGGCATGAAATATTAGGAACTCAAACAGGAAACACCTGAGACTCAAGTACCTAGAAAGTGTGTAGGAGGTTGAACATGTATAAATCCACCCAGACATCAAGGAGGTAATGAAGTATAGGTGTCCAATTTGTCAATCACACCTCCATTGCTCCTGCAGAAACCTCATTCACATGTACAAAAAAAAATAAACTTGTAAATTATACCATTATTCTCCATCATGCCATCCTTGATTTCCCAGCATTGATAGTTTGACTGTCAGTGCAGCGGAAAGGAAATGTTAAAGTTCATTATGAGTGGAAAATAGAGGAAGTGAATGTCAGGAACATCCAACAACCAACATCAGGAGAAATTCTATTCGGAGAAAAGAATAACAGCTGCTTTCAACAGGGAGGACCATGATGTAACACGCTAAATACTATAAGCGCACAATCGTAGGAGTAAAAAGTTATTTACTTTTTATTTTGAAACTTCTGCTGTGGATCCACAGTTGGACCAACTACATTCTCATCTAGTTTTGGTAATTTGTGGCTTTTCCCTATGGACTCCACTACAAAAATAATTATATTGTGGCTTTTGAAATCTGCTACTTGTTATTACTGTTATACTGTTATTTTCCTAAATGTGTGAAAGTGTGATGCCCCAGGGTCCTGGTTGTCACAGTTGCATTGCTTTCCTCATGGGGAGAGTGATATCACACTTGGAAGCATTGGAAGATTCCTTTTATCAGGTAACCACAAAGCACATACAACACCGTTCTGACTCCAGGCCAGAAGGGGGAGCTCTACACCCAACTTCAGGGGAGCTGCTCTCTCTGGTCAGGAGGAGGAATTAGTTGCTAGGCAGTTGCTAGGCAGTTAGAAAGAGTTGGTCAGTTGGTGCCGGACAGCAGACTTGAGCAGTCTGAGGCAGAAGGACGGGTGAGGGGCCATGCAGCCTGAGGTGCTGTAGCTCCTAGATAGCGAGATACAGAAGGAAGAACATCCTTTAGCTAACGTGCCGGAGAGCGAAGCACAGGAGAGTGACAACATGGGAGAATAGTTGCGACTGGGCTACCTCACTGATAAAGCGCAGATACCAGTAACCGGAAGACCGAGGTTGTGTCATACTCTAGGAGGCACAGCAGAAACCGGTAGGACAGCTAGACTACACGTAACCTATCTGCCCTAATGCCCAGGAGACACAGTGACACATAGAGCCCGGGTCATGATAGAGACCCTGTAAAAAGGCTTGAGTCACCTATCATATGGGTTTGTGTCCCACTTCACTAAAGGACAGAGATAACTGAGAGGACCTTGCTAAGAAGCCATAGGCAGTAAGGGACTACAATAACAGCACTAGAAGGAAGGCTTTTAACTCCACCTTGTAAAGATGGACTCTGAACTCACTTCCAAGCAGGCTGGACCCTGCCTGTACCTGTGATCTGGTGCCCTGGACTGTGGCTGACTGCTACCATCAGTAAACCAGGTAAAAAGACTGCACAACTGCATCCATCGTTCTTTACTGCACCACTCACCATCTTCCATCTATTCACTGGGAGCCCTGGGGACCTACTTCACCTGTGGGAAGTTATACCATCTGGCTGCATAACATCACCCCAGAGGACCCCGTTGGGCAGCGTTGGTCATCCCTGACCGAATACCACAGGTGGCATCACAAACTTTCTTTATTTCAAAAACCCCTTTAAAAAGACTTTCCCTTTAACATGGCGCCCAGGGCCACGGACCAGGTTGTCGCCGCCATGACACATCCCTTTAAGAACCGGACCCTGTACCGAGTACCCCACGGCCCTGGCGGGTGACTCAAATGCTTCATAAAATTCACACAAATTATTGGCAGAAAGTTAGAACATTCTGTCATAATTTATGGATAAAAGCCACAAAGTATAAGCATGGTCTTATGGTCTGTGAGAGAAGGGACTCTTATGCAGGTTCTCACATATAATAGAGCAAGAACCATGATGTGAAAAGTTTTTTAGAAACTGACAAATCTGAATGTTATTTGTGTCCTTATCTAGAATTTGTGTACAGTTGTGGATAAAAGTTTTGAAACTTACACAAAGTTTGCTGTTGCAATGTTTTTGGATCTTTTGGATTCTGTTTTTATGATTTCTGCATGACAATTATAAGCATTTCATAAGGTTTTACATTTTTATTAATAAATACATCAAGTTTATTTAAAGGCTCGATATTTACAGTGTTGACACTTATTTTTCAGGACGTTTGCAATTCACCCTGGCATGATGGATAGCTTCTGAGCCAAATTCTTAACAATGGCAACCCACTCTTACCTAACCAAAGTCTGGAGTGTGTCACAATTTCTGTGCTTTTGTTTGTTCACTTTCTTTTTGAGGATTAGCCACAAATTCTCCATTGGGTTGAGATCTGAGGAGTTTCCCGATCATAGAACCAAAATTTCAATGTTTTGTTCACCAAGACACTTAGTTATCACTTTGCCTTATGACATGGTCTCCATCATGCTGAAAAAAGCATTGCTCATCATCACCAAATTGCTCATGGATGGTTGGGAAAAGTAGCTGCTGGAGGATGTTAAGATCATTCAATTTAATTGTATTATAAGTGTTTCATAGGCAAAATTATAAGTGCACCCACTCCATTGGATGAAATTAAACTCCACAATGAATCACTGTTAGCATATCAAAAGGCGCATTTTATCGTTCACCTAAGTCTTACCCCAGTCTTCTGCATTCCAATCCCAGTATTTCTTGCAGAATGACAGTCTCTCCTTGATTCCATTCTTGGAGAGAAGTGAATTCTTTGATACCCTTCTTGACACCAGGACAGCCTCCAAAAGCATTCGCCTCACTATGCATGCAGATGCACTGACAACTGCCTGTTGCCATTCCTGAGCTAGTGCTGTAGTGGTGTTGAACTGATCTAGTACCTGAATCTTCTTTAGGAAATGGTTGTATCACTTGCTGGACTGTTAACTGCCATTTCTTAAATATATTTCGAAATGAGGACGGGCAATTTGAAAACGCTTAGCTATCTTCTTATGGCCTCCTCCTGCTTTGTGGGCCTCCACCATTTTTATTTTCAGAGTGCTAGGCAGCTGCTTAGAAGAACTTATGACTGCTATTTTTGGCACAAGGTTAGAGGAGGCTGAGATTTTATAAAGCTGGGAAATTTGCATAGCCAGGCCTTTCCTAACGACGATGGTGAACAAGCCACAACCCTAACAGGCTAATTAAGGACATCCTGTATGTGAACCAAAATATGAGGTCTAAGGGATAACATTTCACCATGTGAATAAACGGGTCGATATTGACTATTAGGATTGGAACTTCTAATAGATGGCACTAGAGTTCAAGTCTTCTTCCTCTCTGAAGAGGCAATATGCATAGCCAAAATATGAAAAAAACCCTGTTGGGGTTTTAAGAGAAATTAATACATTTTTAATGCATATGTCTAACTTTTTCATTTTATTTTTTGAACGGGATGCAATAGTGTAGTCTACAATGCTATTTCATGCTTTTTTGAGGTATGTTGCCAGAAAGGCAAAAGGGACACTCATTTAAGTCACCGTCTGTCAACAGAGACTTATGGAAAAAGTATAGCAATAGCGTTGGTAGCTGTTCCAGTGTAGAAGCTAAGATTGGATTGGAGACTACTTGGGCAATGCACAAAGGAAAATGCCTTCATGATGGAACATCACATCGATCCTCCACCTAGTCATGGTGTGTTTAATGTATGGTAGCAGGAACCCTCTAATCTTCATTTCATGTATACTAACAGCTCAGAGTTACATTGATTTCTCCAAAATGTCTCTGGAGATGTTTTCACTACAGGCTGCATGTTGCTCACACCTTTATGAGCAGTCTGCGTGGCTTAAATCTGCTACCTTAGCCTATAGCATTTCCAGACAGGTGTCCCATCGAGCACATCTGGGATGTCATTGGTTGACAGTTGCAAAGAACCTTCATGATTTACAGTTATATGAAAAATTTTGGGCACCCCTATTAATCTTAAGCTTAATGTTTTATAAAAATTGTTTTTTTTGCAACAGCTATTTCAGTTTCATATATCTAATAACTGTTGGACACAGTAATGTTTCTGCCTTGAAATGAGGTTTACTGTACTAACAGAAAATGTGCAATCTGCATTCAAACAAAATTTGACAGGTGCATAAGTATGGGCACTGTTGTGAATTCCGTTCTCGGGCTCCCTCCTGCGGTCGTGAATGGTACTTTGGTGAGCTCTGTCCTTGGACATCCTCTGGTGGCTTTGAGTGGAACTGCTGATCTTTGAGGTTGGCTTTCTCAGCTGCCCTCGTTTATTTCTGCTGCTGGCTTCCCTATTTAACTCTGCCCAGGTCGTTAGTCCATGCCAGCTGTCAATGTCTCAGTACTGGTTCAGATCT
Source organism: Ranitomeya variabilis (assembly GCF_051348905.1). NCBI lineage: Eukaryota > Metazoa > Chordata > Amphibia > Anura > Dendrobatidae > Ranitomeya > Ranitomeya variabilis. The sequence continues at coordinate 174,363,368 of NC_135234.1, forward strand.
CTCTTGGAATTCTCAGCTGACCTGACTACTCCAGTAGAAGCTAAGTTTTTGCTAGTCATTTTGCTGTTCATTGGTTTTTGAATATATTTTTCAGTACATGCTATGTTTCAGTCCAGCCTGCTATTATGATTTCCTTGCTAGCTGGAAGCTCTGGGGGTGCAGAGCTGCACCTCCACACCGTGAGTCGGTGTGGAGGTCTTTTTGCACACTCTGCGTGGTTTTTGTAGTTTTTTATACTGACCGCATAGTTCCCTTTCCTATCCTCTGTCTTTCTAGAGAAGATTCGGCCTCCTTTGCTAAAATCTGTTTCATTCCTGTGTTTGTCACTTCCCTCTTAACTCACAGTTATTATTTGTGGGGGGCAACCTTACTTTGGGGAATTTCTCTGAGGCAAGGTAGGCTGCTATTTCTATCTTTAGGGGTAGTTAGCTCTTAGGCTGTGAAGAGGCGTCTAGGGAGAGTTAGGTACGCTCCACGGCTATTTCTAGTGTGTGTGATAGGATTAGGGATTGCGGTCAGTAGAGTTACCACTTCCTCAGAGCTTGTCCCAGGTTTTCTGTTTTAACCATCAGGTCACTTCGGGTGCTCCTAACCACCAGGTCATAACAGGGCACCTCACCAGAAAAGTGACATTAATATTCAATAGTTCCTCCTTTTGCAAAAATAACAGCCTCTAGTCGCTTCCTTTAGCTTTTAATGAGTTCCTGGATCCTGGATGAAGGTATTTTTGACCATTCCTCTTTACAAAACAATTTCAGTTCAGTTAAGTTTGATGGTCGCCGAGCATGGACAGCCCTCTTCAAATGATCCCACAGATGTTCAATGATATTCAGGTCTGGGGACTGGGATGGCCATTCCAGAACAGTGTAATTGTTCCTCTGCATGAATGCCTGAGTAGATTTGGAGCGGTGTTTTGGATCATTGTCTTGCTGAAAGAACCATCCCCTGCGTAACTTCAACTTTGTCACTGATTCATGAACATTATTGTCAAGAATCTGCTGATACTGAGAGGAATCCATGCGCTCCCTCAACTTTAACAAGATTCCCGGTGCCGGCATTGGCCACACAGCCCCAAAGCATGATGGAACCTCCACCAAATTTTACTGTGGGTAGCAAGTGTTTTTCTTGGAATGCTGTGTTTTTTTGCCGCCATGCATAACGCCTTTTTGTATGACCAAACAACTCAATCTTGGTTTCATCAGTCCACAGGACCTTCTTCCAAAAAGAAATTGGCTTCTCCAAATGTGCTTTTGCATACCTCAGCCGACTCTGTTTGTGGCGTGCTTGCAGAAACGGCTTCTTTCGCATCACTCTCCCATACAGCTTCTCCTTGTGCAAAGTGCATTGTATAGTTGACCGATGCACAGTGACACCATCTGCAGCAAGTTGATGCTGCAGCTCTCTGGAGGTAGTCTGAGGATTGTCCTTGACTGATCTCACCATTCTTCTTCTCTGCCTTTCTGATGTTTTCCTTGGCCTGCCACTTCTGGCCTTAACAAGAACTGTACCTGTGTTCTTCCATTTCCTAACTATGTTCCTCACAGTGGAAATTGACAGGTTAAATCTCTGAGACAGCTTTTTTTATACTTCCCCTGAACAACTATGTTGAATAATCTTTGTTTTCATATCATTTGACACTTGTTTTGAGGAGCCCATGATGCCACTCTTCAGAGTAGATTCAAACAGGAGAACAACTTGCAAGTGGCCACTTTAAGTAGCTTTTCTCATGATTGCATACACCTGGCTATGAAGTTCAAAGCTCAATGAGGTAACAAAACCAAAAAAAGTGCTTTAGTAAGTCAGTAAAAAGTAGGTAGGAGTATTTAAAACAAGAAAATGATAAGGGTGCCCATACTTATGCACCGGTCAAATTTTGTTTGAATGCAGATTGCACATTTTCTGTTAGTACAATAAACCTCATTTCAAGGCAGAAACATTACTGTGTCCAACAGTTATTAGATATATGAAACTGAAATAGCTGTTGCAAAAATATTTTTATAAAAAATTAAGCTTAAGATTAATAGGGGTGCCCAAACTTTTTCATATAACTGTAAGTGCACAAGCACATTCAGTGTGACTGAATATTCCTCAGACAACCATTAATAACCTAATTGATATCCTACCACAGCGTAAAAGTGTGTGTATTTCTTTGTGTGGTGTTTATACTTGCATATCATTAATATATCTATTACTCTTGTGATTTTCATTTTTCCATGACTTTCTTTTTGATGTTGTCGTTTCAATGTTGAGGAGTTTATACTTGCAGTATTCATGCCATTAATTTTCATAAAATAGATTTTTTTGTCTTGTCTCCTTTTGTTTATGATGTACATCATACCGTTCTTATACATGATAAACGTGTGCTTACAATTCAGGACTACAGCTCTATTTTTCAGAGTCCAAATTGTAAAAAGGGAATGAAATAAAGCACAGCAAGAACACTGTTTTGCTTAAAGTGCCCCTATTATAAGCCACCACTGTATATGTTTTTATGTAACAATGAAGTATTTCTTTGTTAGAACTTTCTTTATTTAACCGGTAAGCTTTTATCATATTCAATGGATTGTTCTTATTGTTGAGAAAAATGTCTTGTAGCATATTAAAATATCATTTTTATACCTCAATAAAACACTTCTTTTTAGCCCTTCAATTTTTTTAAGGTAACAATAGCAAATGTCGCAAAATGTTTGCATAACTTCGAGTTGCAACATTTTTTTTTATATATTTTAAGGTTTTTACGCTAGAGAACTTTAATATTCCGGATCAAGATGTCTGCCTTTCTTAACCATTTGGTGATTATTTTAGCAGGAAAAAGACACCTCTATACATAAATTTCCCCTTCAGCGGCTCTCTGATAATGCCTTATTATTGTTATCAATATTTTTGGTTATACAGTGTCAGCATGTTCTCCAGTTCCTTACAGTTGTTGTCATCACTCACTGTCCTAAGGAGGCCCAACATTCAAAATATCTATCAATATGTCGTAAGTCTGCCCAACCTGATGCTTTCCCAGCCAGCTGACATCAAACCAGCTAGTGATGCATGTAAAACAAGCTTTAGCTTGTAATATCAATTCTTGTGAATGAGAATTTAGAGTCAGAGATTTAAAGTGTTGTTTGTTAGAAATAGTGTATGTAAGTTATATTGTATTAGCCTACTAACTAATACATTGTATGCCCGATTCTTCAAAGCTTTCATGTCAGAATTCAGTAGTAGAAGTTTTGAAAATTTTCAAAATTTAGGAATAACTCAGAGTTGCTCCAAATTTATGTTACTTTTGGCATTTGCTCTGTGGCACCCCAGGAGTTTGGGTACCACAGTGGTGCTGCCTTCCCTCGGGGAGGGTAGTGCCATGCCTGGAGACAAGTGGGATCCCCTTGGCAGGTAAGCTGTACACACAACACATTCTAACTCCAGGCCAGAAGGGGGAGCTCAAAACCCTGATTAGGGGAACTTCCCTAAATTTCATCCTGGTCCGGAGGAGGAGATAGTCAGTCTGTGTGAGACAAGAGACAGGAAAGGAGCTCAGAGGGGTGATTAGGAGCTGAAGGAGGCGGCGATTGGGCCTCCTGTGAGCCAGAGCTCAGAAATCGGTCATCGGGAGCCCGAGATTGTGGATAACTGCAAGGTCCACAGTAGAACCGGAGGATATAGGACTATACGTAAATTGCCCATACTAAACCTGAGGTACAGCAGCAGTTAGAGCCTGGAGTCACTGTGTCAGAGACCCCAAGAGAACAGCTCAAGTTGCCTACCGTACAGGTACTGTCCCAGGAGAGGAGAGATAAAGGGGTACCTTGCCAGCAAGCTACAGGTAGCAAGGGACCAAAAAACCAGCGCATAGTGGAAGGCTCCCAAACTGACCTGCCAAGGGGATTTCTACTTGTTTTCGGGCTGCCTGGGCTCCTTCTGCGCCTGTTGCCGATACCCTGGACTGAGGCTGGCTAGTACTTCATTAAACCAGGTAAAGACTACAACCCTGTGTCCTCCGTTATTTACCAGCAACACACCATCCTTGCCATACACCTTTGGAGCCCTGGGGTTACCGCTTCACCAGTGGGAAGCACCACCATCTTGCTGAAACAACATCACCACAGAGGACCCCTTTAAGCAGCATTGGTCCCCTCTGACCGAGAACCACAGGTGGCGTCACGAATAGACTATTCCAAAATACCCCTTAAAGACCTTTCCCATTCAATTGAGTGCCCAGGGCCACGGACCGGGTCACAGCCACCGTGACATCCCCTTTAAGTGCGACCGGACCTGGTACCGAGTACTCCAGGCCCTGGCGGGCGACTCAACCTTGGCGTCATGAACAGGATTTCATGCCCTGGCATCGCCAGGTACTGTGTGCCAGAGACTCTGACAGTTTGTTTGCAAGCCGCTATTGCCGTGCCCGACCGTGCAGAGGGGGAACCGCTGCAAACTCCGGAGGCAAGACATCGGGCCTTTGCAAGGTTAGCACGAGGACAGGGACATGTCTGGCCCAGGAGGAGAATTGGCAGCGGTCGCAGTCGCAGGCCCCGTGATGACCCCGGACCCCACGGTGGATGCAGCCGCGGGTCCAGTAATGCCACTAGGCCCCGCAGTGCACGCAGCTCCTACAAGCTGGCCAGACCCTGCCACAGTGACTGCTCCAATAATGCCGCTATCCATGCCCTATATACCAGTAGCGGCCTGGCTTCCACAATATTCTGGGGAGTCCCATACACTAAGTGACTTTAAGGAAAGGCTCTGCAGCCTATTTGAAGTATATCCCAGATATACAGACCATCAAAAGGTCAGCATCCTATCTGGCCAACTATTTGGCGCAGCCCTAAGAGAAGTAAAATCCTGGCCAGATATGGGAAAAGGAACTGTTCAGCAGATATTTGCCAAACTTAAAACCACTTTTGACAACCGCACTGCTGCAGAAATCAAAATGAGTTTTTTTTGGGTGCAAACAACGAACACAGGATAGCATACGGGACTATGTCCTTAATCTGCAAGAGGCACTACGGGCCATCAAACAGGTTGACTCTAACAGCGTGCAAGATGGGGACAGGCTCTTAAAGGAACAGTTCATTGAAGAGCTCTTGTCCAACAACCACAGGACACAGCTGCGCATCCTGGCCTTGCAAAACCCTGACCTGGAATTTGCATAATTAAGACAGGGCCATCCGGGTGCTGCATGAACCTCAGCCCAATCCACACAGTGCCCCCTAGGCGTCCAGCCCTCATGTACCACCAGGAGGTGGAATCCTGCCATCAGGTCCCTGTTGAGGCCTATGCACAGATCCTGGATGATGACCCCTCCACAGGACTACGTCTCCAGGTGCAGGAACTGACTAGAAGCGTAGCTGCACTAGCCAGGACCGTGCAGTCCTTACATGAACCCCCAAAGGAGAAGATCAAGCTAGCTTCCAAACCAGAGGACATCCCCTGGCGACGACAGAAGAGGGTCCCGCCGACCAGAGGAAGAGACAACGACTGCTAGCATCAGGACGGACAACCCATCTGCCACCGCTGCAACCAGGCAGGACACATCGCAAGCTTCTGCCATTTAAACAAGCGACCCCTGGGGCAGAGGGCCAACCCCCAGGAATAGGATGACCAGGCCCACAAAACAGGCGAGCCAAGTATGTCGGAGGACAACCGGTCCTCCCCATTGTGATCGATGGCATCCCAATGAACGCTTTATTGGACACCGGCTCTCAGGTGACGACTATGCCTTACATTCTCTATAAACGTTATTGGGCTGACTCAAGACATTACCCGTGGCCAAGATAGTGATTTCACAATAATAGCCAGTAATGGTCAGCCTTTGCCACAGGTGGGGTACAAGGAGGTCACCATTAAGGTGGGGCAGGAAGAATTGAAGGCCCAAGGACTGGTGATTGTTGATATTGACCGACATGAATGTAACCCCATGATGACCATAGGTACTAATGTCATTGAAAATTGTCTTGCCAAGGTTATTGTCTTGTTACAACAGGTGGCCGAAACTGCTGGTTCCAGTGAGCAGCGTGTCCTGCAAAAAGAAATCAGGGCCCTGGTGCAGAGACAACAGGCAGAATTGTCTGGTGGAGAAGTTGGAAGTGTCACAGTGAGTGATCCGATCCCCATTGCAATACCCCCCCAGGAGTGAAATGTTAATATGGTGTCGGGCAGCAATAGGCCTCAGAGGTAAAGATTACCAGGCCCTGCTAGAACCTGTGTATTCAGACAGTAGGCCCACAATACTGACAGCCAGAGGGGTGGTTGATGTCCGTAAGGGGAGAGTACCAGTGCATTTCTTTAATTGTGGAGAGAAAGAGGTCCACTTACCCAGATATGCCACACTTGCTAAACTGTTTACTGTTAATAATAATGCAATACAGGCAACAGAACCCTTGGTCCCGTCCAACCGGGCGGAGGACAAAGGCTCTCCAGGACAAATGGAGGACTGGTGTCAGATATTACATGTGGGCACTGACTCTACCCCATCACACCAAAAACAAGGGGTTTACTGGGTGGTCCCCACTAGATTATGGGCAGGTAAAAGGGGTTCAACATCATATCCCCACTGGAGGTCATCTGCCCATTAAAGAGAGGTACTGGCTAGTGATGAGCGAATATACTCGTTACTCGAGATTTCTCAAGCATGCCCAGAATAGAAGTGTCATTAGCTGCTTTAAAATCTGCTAACTATTTCTACACCTTAGATCCTCACTAGTGGGTATTGGCAGGTTCCCGTGGGGGAGGCGGATAAAGAAAAGACCGCCTTTATGACACCGATGGGCCTCTCTTAATTCCTCTTCATGCCGTTTGGACTGTGCAACACACCAGGAACATTCCAGAGGATGATAGAGTGCTGTCTCAGGCACAAGAATTTTGAAACCGTGCTGTTGTACATGGATGATGTCATCGTCTTCTCCAAGACATATGAAGACCACCTGAAACACCTGGCTGAGGTGTTTGAAGCTCTGCCTAACTTTGGCCTGAAGGTAAGGCCATCTAAGTGTCACCTTACCTCTGGCTAATAACATGGTAAAGCCTGCATTTATAGGAAGGTCGGAACCAACTGTGTTTGGATGTAATTAAAATCACAGCATGGTGAAGGGCAGGGCGTTCAAGTCAGAAAAAATAGTACATAGTAAATATAGGAAAACTGACTGAACAGCAATCTAGTCTGAACTGGTGCATAACCAATTATAGAGGTAAGTGTTCACACGAGGCAGACAGGTCAGGTACCCATCCGATCTGAGATTACCTTGACGTTTGGTGGATGGGCTCACAATTTTTGGCCAAATCTTGTGCTAAGCATCTCATGTGTTTTTTCATAGATTTCCCAAGCCATTATGCTATTCACATTTCATGTATCGCACATTTCCTTGCTTTAGTACAGTAAAATTGAGTGCAGCCATTGATCTATTTGCTGCAAGATGCTGTGGTAGCCATGCTGATTCAGTATGCCTTCAATTTTGAATAAATCCCCAACAGTGTCACCAGCAAAGCATCCCCACACCATCACACCTCCTCCTCCATGCTTCACAGTGGGAAGCAGGCATGTAGAGTCTATCCGTTCACCTTTTCTGCGTCGCACAAAGACACGGTGGTTGGAACCAAAGATCTCAAATTTGGACTCATCAGACCAAAGCACAGATTTGCACTGGTCTTATGTCCATTCCTTGTGTTCTTTAGCCCAAACAAGTCTCTTCTGCGTGTTGCCTGTCCTTAGCAGTGGTTTCCTAGCAGCTATTTTACCATGAAGGCCTGCTGCACAAAGTCTCCCCTTAACAGTTATTGTAGAGATGTGTCTGCTGCTAGAACTCTGTGTGGCATTGACCTGGTCTCTAATCTGAGCTGCTGTTAACCTGCGATTTCTGAATCTGGTGACTCAGATAAACTTATCCTCTGAAGCAGAGGTGACTCTTGGTCTTCCTTTCCTGGGGCAGTCCTCATGTGAGCCAGTTTCTTTGTAGCACTTGATGGTTATTTCCACTGCACTTGGGGACACGTTCAAAGCTTTCACAATTTTTCGGACTGACTGACCTTCATTTCTTAAAGTAATGATGGCCACTCGTTTTCCTTTGCTTAGCTGCTTTTTTCTTGCCATAATGCAAATTCTAAAAGTCTATTCAGTAGGACTATCAGCTGTGTATCCACCAGACTTCTGCACAACACAACTGATGGTCCCAACCCCATTTATAAGGCAAGAAATCCCACTTATTAAACTTGACAGGGCACACCCGTGAATTGAAAACCATTCCCAGTGACTACCTCTTGAAGCACATCAAGAGAATGCCAAGAGTGTGCAAAGCAGTCATCAAAGCAAAAGGTGGCTACTTTGAAGAACCTAGAATATAAGACATAATTTCAGTTGTTTCACACTTTTTTGTTAAGTATATAACTCCACATGTGTTAATTCAAAGTTTTGATGCCTTCAGTGTGAATGTACAATTTTCATAGTCATGAAAATACAGAAAAATCTTTAAATGAGAAGGTGTGTCCAAACTTTTGGTCTGTACTGTTTAATCAACAAGGTCAATAAACACGTGTTGAGAAAAAAGACGCATATTAAGTTGAAATATTTGAGAATACTCAAACGTGAAGCAACAAGGATCCCATTATCCTCCAGTGCTGTCATTTCTCACAACTGCGACCTCCCTGGAGTGCACAGAAGTATAAGGTGTTCAGTGCGAGGAGACATGGTGAAGGTTAAGAAGGCTGAAATCTGCCCACCACTGAACAAGACACATAAGTTGAAAAGTCAAGACTGAGCCAAAAAATATCTGAAGACAGATTTTCAAAGGCTTTATGGACTGATGAGGTGAGAGTGACTCTCGAAGAACCAGACGAGATCAAGGTTAAGGTGAGGTACTACTATGGGCTGGTATTAGTAAAGATTAGCTAGTTGGACCTTTTCACGTTGAAGATGGATTCAAAATCAACTCCCAAATCTACTGCCAGTTTTTAATAGACACTTTCTTCAAGCAGTAGTACAGGAAAAAGTCTGTATCTTTCAAGAAAACCATGATTTTTATGCAGGACAATGCTCAATTTCATGCATTAATAATAATAATAATAATAATAATTTTATTTATATAGCGCCAACATATTCCGCAGCGCTTTACAACTTATAGAGGGGACTTATACAGACAACAGACATTACAGCATAACAGAAATCACAGTTCAAAACAGATACCAGGAGGAATGAGGGCCCTGCTGCTCGCAAGCTTACAATCTATGAGGAAAAGGGGAGACACAAGAGGTGGATGGTAACAATTGCTTTAGTTATTTGGACCAGCCATAGTGTAAGGCTCGGGTGTTCATGTAAAGCTGCATGAACCAGTTAACTGCCTAAGTATGTAACAGTACAGACACAGAGGCTATTAACTGCATAAAGTGTATGAGAACATGATGGAGGAACGTGATTATGTTGTTGTTTTTTATTAATAGGCCACACAGGGATAATTAGGTTAATGCGTTGAGGCGGTAGGCCAATCTGAACAAATGAGTTTTTAGTGCACGCTTAAAACTGTGGGGATTGGGGATTAATTGTATTAACCTAGGTAGTGCATTCCAAAGAATCGGCGCCGCACGTGTAAAGTCTTGGAGACGGGAGTGGGAGGTTCTGATTATTGAGGATGCTAACCTGAGGTCATTAGCAGAGCGGAGGGCACGGGTAGGTTGGTAGACTGAGACCAGAGAGGAGATGTAGGGTGGTGCTGAGCAATGGAGTGCTTTGTGGATGAGGGTAGTAGTTTTGTACTGGATTCTGGATTGGATGGGTAGCCAGTGTAATGACTGGCACAAGGTAGAGGCATCGGTGTAACGGTTGGCGAGGAATATGATCCTGGCAGCAGCATTCAGGACAGATTGGAGCGGGGAGAGTCTGGTAAAAGGTAGGCCAATTAGTAGAGAGTTACAATAGTCCAGACGAGAATGAATAAGTGAGACAGTAAGAGTTTTTGCAGAGTCGAAAGTAAGAAAAGGGCGAATTCTGGAAATGTTTTTGAGATGCAGATAAGAAGAGCATTGAAGTCTCCACTTTTCAGCAGCCAGTAAAGGCCTTAAAGATGAATGAATAATGACATGGCCCCTTCCTCACCTAACTTAAACCCTATTGAGAACTTGTGGGCCCTTCTTAATTAGGAGATTTATGTTGAAGGAAAACAGCACACCTGTCTGAATAGTGTCTGGGAGGATGTAGTTGGTGATGACAAAAAAGTTAATTGTCAACAGATTAAGAAACTGACAGACTCCATGTACGGAAGGCTTATGACTGTTATTCAAAAGAAGGGTGGCAATATTAGTCACTGATATACACTCACCGGCCACTTTATTAGGTACACCATGCTAGTAACGGGTTGGACCCCCTTTTGCCTTCAGAACTGCCTCAATTCTTCGTGGCATAGATTCAACAAGGTGCTGGAAGCATTCCTCAGAGATTTTGGTCCATATTGACATGATGGCATCACACAGTTGCCGCAGATTTGTCGGCTGCACATCCCAAAGATGCTCCATACAAGGCAGGATGGATCCATGCTTTCATGTTGTTTATGCCAAATTCTGACCCTACCTTCCGAATGTCGCAGCAGAAATCGAGACTCATCAGACCAAGCAACGTTTTTCCAATCTTCTACTGTCCAATTTCGATGAGCTTGTACAAATTGTAGCCTCAGTTTCCTGTTCTTAGCTGAAAGGAGTGGTACCCGGTGTGGTCTTCTGCTGCTGTAGCCCATCTGCCTCAAAGTTCGACGCACTGTGCATTCAGAGATGCTCTTAGGCCTACCTTGGTTGTAACGGGTGGCGATTTGAGTCACTGTTGCCTTTCTATCAGCTCGAACCAGTCTGCCCATTCTCCTCTGACCTCTGGCATCAACAAGGCATTTCCGCCCACAGAACTGCCGCTCACTGGATTTTTTTTCTTTTTCGGACCATTCTCTGTAAACCCTAGAGATGGTTGTGCGTGAAAATCCCAGTAGATCAGCAGTTTCTGAAATACTCAGACCAGCCCTTCTGGCACCAACAACCATGCCACGTTCAAAGGCACTCAAATCACCTTTCTTCCCCATACTGATGCTCGGTTTGAACTGCAGGAGATTGTCTTGACCATGTCTACATGCCTAAATGCACTGAGTTGCCGCCATGTGATTGGCTGATTAGAAATTAAGTGTTAACAAGAAGTTGGACAGGTGTACCTAATAAAGTGGCCAGTGAGTTTATATATATTTTTTAAATGTCAGAAAAGTATGATTGTAATTTTGAGTGGTTTGATTCTTTTATTTTAAATAATGAAAATAGACAGTTGAAATGGGAAAATTTACGTTTTTCATATAGTTGCATAATAATTCTGCACACTAATAGTTGCCCAAAATTTATACACACATAGATATTCTCAGGAAAAACTTTTGCATCATTAATTATTCAGGCTTATCAACCTTTTTGATTGACCTATATTAAAATTAATCATCAAAAATACAAATTGCCTAATTGTGCACTCAGTGTAATAACCCTGTGTAGGGCTTCAGAAGATTCAGTAGTGTGACTAAGAATACTTTACAATTCCACAGTGGTGGTACTAGGCGACTTTGCACGTGAGGAACATTCCTTCCGTGTAACATAGCTGCCATAGAAATATTTTCCTGGTTCTGCATCCCATAGCTGAAGCTTGTGAGGCCATAGGTCTTTAAGTTATTCTGAGTAAGAGCTTAGGGTCACACTAGCGACATTCTCCAGAATGAGTGATTTTAACAATTAGATGGGGAAATAAAAGGGTTAGAGGCAGCTGTGACTGACATGCCATGGAAGTAGTGAGGTCAGTAGTATAAAATAAAGCCATTGCAGCACATATAACAGAAAGAGCATTGTCACAAGCTCATCCTCATTTCTGCATCTCATCATCCTTGAAGAACTCAGTCCTCTGTTCTCAATGCTCAAGAAACGATTGTGCATACTAATTGAGAGCCGGGTCAGGTTTATTTTTGGATACAAAGTATTAATAAAATGTTGCTACAAGACTTGAAAAGCGAAAAAAATGTTCACGTTATATGAAGCATAAATCATACAGTCAATTTCATTCAACTTGTCCCAAAGGCTAAGAATTGCACTTGTCCAACCAAAATGCTAAAAATGCATCATGTATCACTTGTTCACTTACCATTTTCGGATTTAGTCTGTGTTATTTTACAATGTATTTTAAGGGGAATGTTCAGTTGAATGAGTATATATTCTGATGTAGAGTAGTTATACAGTTGCATCTAAAAATGACACATTCTGTATATCTAGAATGACTTTATTACTTAGAAACCTAACCATCCATTGTTTGCGCACCTGCATGCTGGCATATCACTCAAAATGATCTTTATCCATTGTTTTCCTTTGGTGCCGAGCTGTCCAATGGGTGTGTATGGACCATCTTCAGAACCTCATGTGAGCTTGTTAAACCATCCTCTTCATCTCCAATTAATGAGGCCTAACTAGTGAGGTCACAGCAGGCACCAATGTTGTCCCACACATGCCCATCGGAAGGCTTCTCATTGAGTATTATGTACCAGAGCAGTGAATAAAGATCATTTTTAGAGATATCCCAAGATGCAGGGGCGCACAAAACCGATTGTTAGGATACTTATTAGAAGGGACATAATGTGCTTGCAGCAGTGGGTTAACTGGAAACCTAATGACATATTGCCTTTAACTGGTGACCTATATGTATTGCAATGTGCCAAATGCAATCTAATTTCCATGACAAACTGTCATTCTTGCTTGAGAATTAGAATAATGTTATTAAGCGAAGAGCAGCATTTTAGATTTCTAAGTATTTCAGAAATTTAAAGTAAACCATGTGGATATTCTCTTTAGGCCATATAATGTCACATTGGGTTCTGCTAGTGAAAAAATCATCCAGCTAGCACTCTTGAAGACGTTGTCATAGCCTCATGTTCACAAATATTGAACTTTTTATCAGCATTTCATTCTTCTATTGGAATCTCTCCTCATCTTTAGGACTTGGATGTCAGAAAAATTAAGATGGTGGTTACATAAAATGCAGCTTGGAAAAGGTGTGCAATTTATGGATTAAAGTAAAAAAATCAATGCTGTTCTTTTAAGTAATTTTTGTGCTAGGCATTGAGAAGATGAAAATTGCCCCCAAACTCTTGTTGTGTTTGATAGAAAATCTGTTTTGCTGGTCATACAATTGTAGAATTTTCAGCAGCCGATTTCAAAATTGCAATAAGCGGAATGTCACTCACTGAAGAGATTTCTGCAATGATACCTCCTGAAAACCATGGTGGGTAGCGACACATGGAAAAACTCTTAAGAATGGGACTAATCCACATGAGGACCTACATGCCGCCCCGAAGCACAAGAAGGATTTCTTCACCCCAGGTATCATTTTAGGTTTAACACTGCCAACCTGATGATGCCTGTAGTTTACTTTGCAAAGTCCTGCTGGCAGGTTCGCTTTGACATGAAAAAAATGTTTTTTTACATATGTTAGTGGTTACCTCTACAAAATAAATTTGCTCTGCTGCTTTCTTCATTAGTTTAGATATCAGGACAGCTCCAATACTGTACATATTTTATAAGATTTCCTGCTTTTCTATAGCCTTTTAATTTGCCTTCCCTTAGATGGCAGCCACTTTATTCCCTCTCCAGATGAGAAGATCTGTTTACAACCACCTCCTTGCTGCAATCTCTGTAATTGAGGTAAAAGGAAAATTTTGGCTGCAGATTTCAAAACGGCTTCAATAACTGATGTCATTTACTAAAGAAATTTTTGCATGGATTTGACAAGGATTTCTAATATTTTTCCAGAGCATTCAGTCAGAAAAAACTCTAAAGCAGCAAATTGGTAGAACAATTTTAAACAAGACAATGTTTAAATGTGCTTACCTTTGCATTTAGGAAGCAAATGAACAATAAGAAATTTTGTGCAAAGGTGTATACAGCCTTTAATAGGAACCTATCACCAAGTTTGACTGATATGAGACACGGCCACCACCTTTCAGGGTTGTTATACAGCATTCTATAATGCTGCCTAAATGCCCCCAACTTATCTTCCAAGAATAGAAAAAGACCTTTTTTTATACTCACTTGCAGGGCTTTCCAGTCTAGTGGTCTCTCTGGTCTTGGTCTGGCGCCTCCCTTCTTGCAATGCCTTCCAACTTCTTGCTTCATGTGGATGACGTGTCCCTGCAAAATCCACACAGTCTCCCCGGCATTGAGCTCCTCCGCAGATGTACTTCTCTGCTAGAGACTAGAGAAGAGCAAAGTACTGATGCGCATGCGCCAAGGCTCTTTGACCATTCCCGGAGAGATCCCAGAGCATAACAAATGTAAGATGTGAAAAAAAAGCAATACTCACCAATGCTCACCTCTACTGCTTACTGTCACCCCATATGGTTCTCTTACCACTGCACGCTGAGACCGCAGACATGCTGAAACTCCACAGGGACATACCAGACCTAGTCATGGTCAGAAGCCCTAACCCAGGGGTTTCAGTGCACAGACTCAGTAAGAAGACCATAAAGGGCAGAGCAAATAAAGGAGGGTGCCAGGAAGTAAGCGGTTAGATAAGCATTTTTATTTTTTTTATTTTAGCCTTTGTCAGCCTCCAATGGTTCATCCAAAAGGTGGCCACATGGCTGCCATTTTGCTAAATTTGCACCTGGCAAATTATGAATAATCCACATTCTGGAAATTATGAATTTTTGTGCGATTCTATCAAAATTCAATTCTACTCAAAAAAAATTTGCCCAACTCTAGTTATGACTATAGTCAAAGATGCATATATTTGCCAAGCGCTTGGAAAAACAATTTTCCAATGTAATTCTAGTTCAAATTATGCACTATTTCCCTGAAAATCACTATTGTAGCTTATTGCCTAGGGGACCGGGCATCTCTGCAGTCCAGCAGTGGTGACCACACACGCACAGTGCTTACAAGCTACTTTCTTTTGCGCTTGTAAGCACTGCCTTGTTTGCTCAAACATGCTGTTCATTACTGATCCCAGCCAATTTCCTTGCTTAGAACTCCTACTATCCTGTAGATCACAGCATTGGAAAGTGCACAGATAAGGGACAGCAATTTCACTGGTTCAAACTGTCAATCAAACAGAAGTATACCATCCTATGGTAAACAGGGGGCCAGGATGCTGGAAAGTGATGGGGCAACCGATTTATTGATTTTTCATTTAATCCACAATAACCCTGCTGCTGATTGGTACAATGATAATTTCAATATTTTGTCATGTAAAAATTGGCCAAATTTGTTTAACAGCAACAGGACATTGAACCTTAAACGTATGAAGATCCAGAAAGTGTTTTGCTATATATTTTCTGTGACATACTTACTAGATAACTGAAACTTTATGTGGTCCAGCAGAAAATAGGTTAAGCTACATACTTTCCTTGTCTTCATGCAATCATGTTCAGCTTTTTCCAGGAAAAAGTCTGGCTCCATGGCATTCTTCCAAAGCCGACCACCCCACCTATCCTTCCTGTGTTTCATCTCTGACTGAAAAGGGATGTGGCCCCAGCTGTGCTCCGAGCTGTTCTCTTAGTGCAAGTACAATGCTAGTTTGTTGGGTATTGGCTTGTAATCTTCTGAAGTAATGAACAGAATGGTACTGAGTCATCTAGGCATGCTTAGCGAGGATGGGATATAGTATTCTAGGCTGTTAGTGAAAACGACACATCTATATAGTCAGAGGAAAAAGTTGTTAATCTTCCTCATACTATTGAAAGTTTCCCTTCTGACCCCAACAGGACGTCCCTCACTAACAGTAATTCTTGTTTCCTCTTCCATGTAACCATAAGATGCATGGGAAATGTGTGCATTAGAAAGCAAAGCTCACATAGGAAAAAAGTAGTAATGAACGGTGTTGACATCATCTGTAGAAAAATATTAACATTGAAGTTGCCAAAGCAAATATATGATATATAGTAACTACATTTTTGCCGTTCCATCAATAAATACTATGCCAACATTTGGGCAGAGCAGGCACAATCTTTGTTGTCTTTATTGAATTTTGCATCATGGTGGAGAAGTGGTCCTTCTGCTACCTTTCTTATGCATATAGATTATTGCATAGTTGTGATAAGAAATTTCTTAAAAAGGTAATAAGTTAAATAAAAATTAATAAAGTTTTTTACTTTTTTGTTCCTGTACCTCTTCCGTTCTTGAAACATGACCTCCTCTTCCGTATATAAATTCAGTCTTTTTAGCTAACTAGGCTTAATCATATAGAAGACTCCCATTGAGAAGAGTTGACTGCCACCTACGCATATCAGTTTTCTATACAGTAACTCACACAATATACAGGTGCTTCTCACAAAATTAGAATATCATCAAAAAGTTAATTTATTTCATTTTGAGACTTTTGAGTTTTCAGTGGCTGTAAGCCATAATCATCAACATTAACAGAAATAAACACTTGAAATAGATCATGCTGTAATGACTCTATATAATATGAGTTTCACATTTTGTATTGAAGAAATGAAATAAATTAACTTTATGATGATATTTTAATTTTGTTAGAAGCACCGGTACCTTTAGAGGAATCGTTGAAATAATATATTCATTTTCACAATTGCAAAATTGTAAGTTGATGATATTGATACTGGAAAGTCCCAATCTGGTCACTTTGGGACTTTCCACATATTATCAAATACAGCTGAAAGTAGAAGTTTTCATACACGATATAAAAAGACACATATACACGTTTTTCTCAATATCTTAAATGAAATCAGCATAAACCTCTCCCATTAGGATTACCATAATTATTAATATTAGCCAAATGCCAGAATAATGAAAGAGCGAGAATGTTTTAAGGCATTTTTATTACTTACTGCAAAGTCAAAAGTATATGCATTTCATTAGTATTTGGTACCATTGCCCTTAACCACTTAACCCCCAAGGGTGGTTTGCACGTTAATAACCGGGCCAATTTTTACAATTCTGACCACTGTCCCTTTATGAGGTTATAACTCTGGAACGCTTCAACGGATCCTGATGATTCTTTGTGAAAAAAACAGAAATTTGACAAAAATTTTGAAAATTTTGCAATTTTCCAAATTTGAATTTGTGTGCCCTTAAATCACAGAGATATGTCACACAAAATACTTAATAAGTAACATTTCCCATATGTCTACTTTACATCACCACAATTTTGTAACCAACATTTTTTTGTTAAGGAGTTATAAGGGTTAAAATTTGGCCAGCAATTTCTCATTTTTACAACACCATTTTTTTTAGGGACCACATCACATTTGAAGTAACTTTGAGGAGTCTATATAATAGAAAATACCCAAGTGTGACACCATTTTAAAAACTGCAGCGCTGAAGGTGCTCAAAACCACATTCAATAGGTTTATTAACCCTTCAGGTGTTTCGCAGGAATTTTTGGAATGTTTAAAAAAAATGAACATTTAACTTTTTTCACAAAAAATTTACTTCAGCTCCAATTTGTTTTATTTTACCAAGGGTAACAGGAGAAATTGGACAACAAAATTTGTTGCACAATTTGTCCTGAGTACGCTGATACCCCATATGTGGGGGTAAACCACTGTTTGGGCGCATGGCAGAGCTCGGAAGGGAAGGAGCGCCGTTTGACTTTTCAATGCAAAATTAACTGGAATTGAGATGGGATACCATGTCAAGTTTGGAGAGCCCCTTATGTGCCTAAACATTGAAACCCCCCACAAGTGACACCATTTTGGAAGTAGACACCCCAAGGAACTTATCTAGATGTGTTGTGAGAACTGTGAACCCCCAAGTGTTTCACTACAGTTTATAATGCAGAGCCGTGAAAATAAAAAATCCTTTTTTTCCCACAAAAAATATTTTTTAGACCCCAGTTTTGTATTTTCCCAAGGGTGCCAGGAGAACTTGGACCCCAAAAGTTGTTGTCCAATTTGTCCTGAGTACACTGATACCCTATATGTGGGTGGGAACCATCGTTTGGGCGCATGGCTGAGCTCGGAAGAGAAGGAGCGCCATTTGGAATGCAGACTTACAGTAGATGGATTGGTCTGCAGGTGTCACGCTGCATTTGCAGAGCCCCTGATGTACCTAAACAGTATAAACCCCCTACAAGTGACCCCATACTGGAAACTAGACCCCCAAGGAACTTATCTAGATGTGTTGTGAGAACTTTGAACACCCAAGTGTTTCACTACAGTTTATAACCCAGAGCCGTGAAAATAAAAAATCATTTTTTGCCCACAAAAATGATTTTTTAGCCCCCAATTTTTTATTTTTCCAAGGGTACCAAGAGAAATTGGACCCCAAAAGTTGTCCAATTTGTCCTGAGTACGCTGATAGCCCATATGTTGAGGTAAACCCCTGTTTGAGCGCACAGGAGAGCTCGGAAGGGAAGGAGCCCTGTTTTATTTTTTCAATGCAGAATTGGCTGGAATTGAGATCTGACGCCATGTTGCGTATGGAGAGCCCCTGATGTGCCTAAACAGTGGAACCCCCCCAATTCTAACTCCACCACTAACTCTAATCCCAACCCTAACCATAACCCTAACCACACCCCTAACCCGAACACACCCCTAACCCTAATTCCAACCACATCCCTAACCCCAACACACCCCTAACCCTAATCCAAACCCTAACCACACCACTAACTCCAACACACCCTTAACCCTAATCCCAACCATAACTCTAACCATACCCCTAACCCTGACACACGCCTAACCCTAATCTCAACCCTAATCACAACTGTAAATGTAATCCAAACCCTAACTTTAGCCCTGACCCTAACTTTAGCCCCAACCCTAACTTTAACTTTAGCCCCAACCCGAACCCTAACTTTATCCCCATCCCTAACTGTAGCCCCAACCCTAACTTTAGCCCCAACCCTAACCCTAACTTTAGCCTCAACCCTAACCCTAACTTTAGCCCCAGCCCTAACCCTAATGGGAAAATGGAAATAAATACATTTTTTTAATTTTATTACTTTTCCCTAACTGTGGGGGTGATGAAGGGGGGTTTGATGTACCATTTATAGCGTGTTTTGTAGCAGATTTTTATGATTGGCAGCTGTTACTCACTAACAGACGCTTTTTATTGCAAAAAATAGTTTTTGCGTCTCCATATTTTGAGAGCTATAATTTTTCTATATTTTGGTCCACAGAGTCATGTGTGGTCTTGTTTTTTGTGGGACAAGTTGACGCTTGTATTGGTACCATTTTCAGGCACGTGACTTTTTTGATCGCTTTTTATTCCGATTTTTGTGAGGCAGAATGAACAAAAATCAGCAATTCATGAATTTCTTTGAGGGGGCGTTTATACCGTTCCGCGTTTGGTAAAATTGATAAAGCATTTTTATTCTTCGGGTTTGATTACAGCGATGCCTCATTTATGTAATTTTTTTATGTTTTGGCGGTTTTGTACGATAAAAACTATTTTATATAAAAAAAATTATTTTTGCATCGCTTTATTCTGAGGACTATAACTTTTTTATTTTTCTGCTGAGGATGCTGTATGGCAGCTCGTTTTTTGCGACGCACGATGATGTTTTCAGCGGTACCATGTTTATTTATATCCTACTTTCTGATCGCGTGTTATTCCACTTTTTATTCGGCGGTATGATAATGAAGCGTTGTTTTTTGCCTCGGTTTTTTTTTTTTACGGTGTTCACTGAAGGGGTTAACTAGTGAGACAATTTTATAGGTCGGGTCATTACAGACACGGCAATACTAAATATGTGTACTTTTATTGTTTTTTTTCATTTAGATAAAGAAATGTATTTAATGGACCAATATTTTTTTTCTTAATTTAGGATTTTTTTTTCTTACACATGTAAATATTTTTTATTTTACCTTGTCCCAGGGTGGGACATAATGCTATAGTGTCATATCGCTGATATGACACTTTGCAAGCACTGTGTCAGATTAGCGATCTGACAGGCAGTGCAAGAGGCTTGCCCGTGCCTGCTCTCAGCAGGTGCTTGCAAGCCACCTCCCTGCAGGACCCGAAAGGAGCCCTGCAGCCATTTTGGATCCGGGGCCTGCAGGGAGGGGACGCTCGGAACAACGCGATCACATCGCGTTGTTTCGAGGGTCTCAGGGAAGCACACAGCGAGCCTCCTCCCTGCGCGATGCTTCCCTATGCTGTGGGAACGCTGCGATCATGTTTGATCTCAATGTTCCGGGGGATAATGTGCCAGGAGCAGTCTGTGACCACTCCTGGCACATAGTGCCAGATGTCAGCTGTAATAATCAGCTGACACCCGGTGGCAATCGGCCACACTCCCTCCGTGAGCCCGGCCGATCGCCTATGACGTACTATCCAGTCCCTGGGAATTAAGTCCCAGGTAACCTCGACGGGATAGTACATCATATGGGATTAAACTGAATGACTTTGGTCAAACATTTGGGATAGCCTTCAACAAGCTCATAACAATAGTTGGTCAGAATTTGGGCCCATTGCTCCTGACTAGGGTTGAGCGACTTTCATTTTTTTAAGATCGAGTAGGGTTTTGGGAAACCCGATTTTGTCCAGAGTCGAGTCGAGTGCAGTCGGCCGATTATCGCTAAAAGTCGGGGATCGACCGAAACACGAAACCCAATGCAAGTCAATGGGGAAGCATAGTCGGCAGTGAGTGGAGGCCAGGAAAACACCTACAGTGCCCATTTTAATGCCAAAAACATCCATTCTTGTTTCTGAAGCTTGCCAATCTTAATTAACTGTATAATAATAGTTGGGCATAGGGAATTGGGGGAAAGTTGTGGGGGGAGTAGGGCTGGCTCAAGTTTTTCGTGGGCCCAGGAAATGCGGACTACGTCACGGCGGTGTTGCAGGGAAAGGTAAGTATTTAAAAGTTGCAAGTGCTGTGATCCTGAGCAAGCAGGGGGGGGCCCACTCGTTCGCATTGCCACTGGCACAGGGCCCCTCAAAGTACGGCGGTGTGTTTGCATGGCGGGGGCGCCTCCCACCAGCAGCGACACTTTTGCGTACTCTGAGGGGCCCTGTGCCAGTGACGTCGCCAACGAGTATGCCCCCCCACCTGATGAAGTAACCTGCACTTTCATCTGCACCTTCCTCTTTGTCCCTGTGTAAGGTGGTATAACATGCGGGAAGGGGAACCTTACTTTCAGCAGGGACAGATTCTGGCTGTGTAGAGTACAAGGGGAATGTAGTGGTCTAGGTCAATGTACCAGCAGACTCATTTAGCAGTGGCTGGGCAATGGGCAGGATGAGGAGGAAACAGATATAGGGCCAAAGAATAAAGTAGGCTACATGCAGTTCAAAATTGGTAACAGGACTAAACAGGCGGCATTGCTTTGTTCAGCGGAGTAGCAAACCCAAGAGCAGCAGACACTGTTTCAAGGGCCTAACCACACTAGTAGGCCAAATGCAGTTTAATATCTGATAGTATAGGGCGAAAGCCAGAATGTGGAAGCTCAGCTTTGTTCAGTTGAGGACAACACCAGGGAGGGGCAGACACCTTTAGTAGGCCGGAAAAGCCTATTGCATTTTTTAAAATGGTAATTTGGAGCAGAAGGTTGAAGCTCAGCTTTATTTAGTTGAGGGCAACACCAGGGAGGGGCAGAAGCCGTTAGTAGGCCCTAACCACCATTTTTTTTTTTAAAACCACTTAATGAGAGCCGGAAGGTTGAAGCTCAGCTTTATTTAGTTGAGGACAACACCAGGCAGGGGCACACAGACAGACACCTTTAGTAGGCCGGAAAAGCCTATTGCATTTTTTAAAATGGTAATTTGGAGCAGAAGGTTGAAGCTCAGCTTTATTTAGTTGAGGACAACACCAGGCAGGGGCACACAGACAGACACCTTTAGTAGGCCGGAAAAGCCTATTGCATTTTTTAAAATGGTAATTTGGAGCAGAAGGTTGAAGCTCAGCTTTATTTAGTTGAGGACAACACCAGGCAGGGGCACACAGACAGACACCTTTAGTAGGCCGGAAAAGCCTATTGCATTTTTCAAAATGGTAATTTGGAGCAGAAGGTTGAAGCTCAGCTTTATTTAGTTGAGGGCAACACCAGGGAGGGGCAGAAGCCGTTAGTAGGCCCTAACCAAAGTTGAAGGCCAAATGCAGTTTAATTTCTGATACTATAGGCCGAAAGCCAGAAGGTGGAAGCTCCGATTTAGACAGTGGAGGACAATTTGAATTAGGGACTGCAGACAGACTTAGTAGGCTGTCCCCTGTGGACCATGCATCCACCACATTAACCCATTGCGCCGTAATGGACACGTAATCTTCCGTGGCCATGCCTACAGGTCCATGCGTCTGTTGTCAGGTGCACCTTTGTACTCACAGATTGCCAGAGTGCATGGACAATGCGGTCTTCTACATGCTGGTGGAGGGTTGGGATGGCTTTTCTCGCAAAAGAAGTGTCGACTGGTTAGCTTGTAGCGTGGTACAGCGTAGTCCATCATGGCCTTATTAATAGTAAATAAAATATATAACTAGGCTCTATGAACTTTTAAATAGGTTCCAGGGGTACACGGGCAGCATTGGTGTGGTCAGTGGAGGAGTATTGCAAGTAGGGGCTGCAGACAGGCTATCAAAGGCCTAAAATAACAAACAGTAGGCAGTCATGGCAGTTTTACATCGGTTACATGGATACACAGGCAGGCACTCCAGGCAGCATTGTGGTCAGTGGAGGAGTATTGCAAGTAGGGGCCGCAGACAGGCTATCAAAGGCCTAAAATAACAAACAATAGGCTCATTGCAGTTTTACAGCGGTTACATGGATAGACGGGCAGGCAGCTTGGTGGTGAGTGGAGGAGTATTTAAAGTAGGGACCGCAGACAGGCTATCAAAGGCCTAAAATAACAAACAATAGGCTTATGGCAGTTTTACAGCGGTTACATGGATACACGGGCAGGCAGCTTGGTGGTGAGTGGAGGAGTATTTAAAGTAGGGACCGCAGACAGGATATCAAAGGCCTAAAATAACAAACAATAGGCTCATGGCAGTTTTACAGCGGTTACATGGATACACAGGCAGCTTGGTGGTCAGTGGAGGAGTATTTAAAGTAGGGACCGCAGACAGGCTTCAAAGGCCTAACATAAGAAAATGGGCTGGCTGTAGGCACTTTATAATTGGTTCCAGGGGTACACGGGCAGCAGTGGTCTGGTCAGTGGAGGACTAGTGGAAGGAGGGACCGCAGACAGGCTTCAAAGGCCTAAAATAACAAACAATAGGCTCATGGCAGTTTTACAGCGGTTACATGGATACACGGGCAGGCAGCTTGGTGGTGGTGAGTGGAGGAGTATTTAAAGTAGGGACCGCAGACAGGCTATCAAAGGCCTAAAATAACAAACAATAGGCTTATGGCAGTTTTACAGCGGTTACATGGATACACGGGCAGGCAGCTTGGTGGTGAGTGGAGGAGTATTTAAAGTAGGGACCGCAGACAGGCTATCAAAGGCCTAAAATAACAAACAATAGGCTTATGGCAGTTTTACAGCGGTTACATGGATACACGGGCAGGCAGCTTGGTGGTCAGTGGAGGAGTATTTAAAGTAGGGACCGCAGACAGGCTATCAAAGGCCTAAAATAACAAACAATAGGCTCATGGCAGCTTTACAGCGGTTATATGGATACACAGGCAGCTTGGTGGTGAGTGGAGGAGTAGTGCAAGGAGTGTCTGTCCCAGTACTCCCAAAATATAAATAGATGTTAATGTCTCGCAAAACAACCACAACAAAAAAAAAGGTGGCATACTTAGGTACAGGGGTGGGCTCATCTACTGAGTTTCTGACATAGTAATTTGGCAGTAACTATTTAATGGTGCCAATATAGGACACAGACACAGACTACTTTAAGTTGCATCATAGATGTCTACAAATTTGTATTGTCAGTGCCAGACATTGAATGATGTCAGCGAATAGACTAAAGATTGGTGGAGCTGTGCGACATAATTTTGGACGTGGTAGAGCACATTTTGAGCTGGGGTAGGGGGGAACTCTCTTGAGGCCGGCGGGACCGCCCCAGGGCCCCTCATGTTACAACGGTGTGTCTGACGTTGGGTGCGCACCACCACCGCCAGAGACACTACATTGTACTATGAGGGACCCAGTAGCAATGCCGTCAACCAAAAGCGAGCACACCCACCTCTTCAGACAAACAGCAGTCTCACGGGTGCTTGCGCCAAGTCGCGATACCACGGCCCCGTGTGGGGAGTTTTGCCATTTAGGGAGGTGTAAACATGTCGTATGCTGTACAATCAGCTGCAGCAAATTAGACATTAGAAAAGTAATTCACAGGCAAGAGCTTTTCATAGGAAAGCTAGGTGTCGGCCGGGCAAGGTGGGGCAAAAGATTTCGAAATCCAGTTGTGGTTCATTTTAATGAATGTTAGATCGTCAACATTTTGGGTAGCCAGACGAGTCCTTTTTTCGGTTAATATTGAACCTGCAGCACTGAATACTCTTTCTGATAGGACACTTGCTGCCGGGCAAGCAAGCTCCTGCAATGCATATTCTGCCAATTCTGGCCAGGTGTCTAATTTGGAGGCCCAGTAATCAAATGGGAATGACGGTTGAGGGAGAACATCGATAAGGGATGAAAAATAGTTAGTAACCATACTGGACAAATGTTGTCTCCTGTCACTTTCAATTGATGCAGCAGTACCTGTCCTGTCTGCGGTCATAGCAAAATCACTCCACAACCTGGTCAGAAAACCCCTCTGTCCAACGCCACTTCTGATGTGTGCACCCCTAACACTCCTAGTCTGCTGCCCCCTGGAGCTCGTGTGAGAACGATCACGTGCGCTGTGTGCTGGGAATGCCTGAAGCAAACGGTCAACAAGAGTTGATTGTTTGGTTGCTAATATTAGTTCCAAGTTCTCATGTGGCATAATATTTTGCAATTTGCCTTTATAGCGTGGATCAAGGAGGCAGGCCAACCAGTAATCGTCATCGTTCATCATTTTCGTAATGCGTGTGTCCCTTTTTAGGATACGTAAGGCATAATCCGCCATGTGGGCCAAAGTTCCAGTTGTCAAATCTCCGGTTGTGATTGGTTGAGGGGCAGTTGCAGGCAAATCTACGTCACTTGTGTCCCTCAAAAAACCAGAACCCGGCCGTGACACGCAACCAATTTCCTGTGCCCCCGGGAAAGGTTCGGCATTAAAAATATACTCATCCCCATCATCCTCCTCGTCCTCCACCTCCTCTTCGCCCGCTACCTCGTCCTGTACACTGCCCTGACCAGACAATGGCTGACTGTCATCAAGGCTTTCCTCTTCCTCTGGTGCAGACGCCTGCTCCTTTATGTGCGTCAAACTTTGCATCAGCAGACGCATTAGGGGGATGCTCATGCTTATTACGGCGTTGTCTGCACTAACCAGCCGTGTGCATTCCTCAAAACACTGAAGGACTTGACACATGTCTTGTATCTTAGACCACTGCACACCTGACAACTCCATGTCTGCCATCCTACTGCCTGCCCGTGTATCCTCCCACAAATAAATAACAGCACGCCTCTGTTCGCACAGTCTCTGAAGCATGTGCAGTGTTGAGTTCCACCTTGTTGCAACGTCTATGATTAGGCGATGCTGGGGAAGGTTCAAAGACCGCTGATAGGTCTGCATACGGCTGGCGTGTACAGGCGAACGTCGGATATGTGAGCAAAGTGCACGCACTTTGAGGAGCAGGTCGGAGAACCCAGGATAAGTTTTCAATAAGCACTGCACCACCAGGTTTAAGGTGTGAGCCAGGCAAGGAATGTGTTTCAGTTGGGAAAGGGAGATGGCAGCCATGAAATTCCTTCCGTTATCACTCACTACCTTGCCTGCCTCAAGATCTACTGTGCCCAGCCACGACTGTGTTTCTTGTTGCAAGAACTCGGACAGAACTTCCGCGGTGTGTCTGTTGTCGCCCAAGCACTTCATAGCCAATACAGCCTGCTGACGCTTGGCAGTAGCTGGCCCATAATGGGACAACTGGTGTGCAACAGTGTCATCTGCCGATGGAGTGGTTGGCAGACTGCGTTCTGTGGAAGAGCTGTAGCTTCTGCAGGAGGACGAGGAGGAGGAGGAGGAGGGGGTGCGAACGCCTACAGCCAACTGTTTCCTAGACCGTGGGCTAGGCACAACTGTCCCTAAATTGATGTCGCCTGTGGACCCTGCATCCACCACATTCACCCAGTGTGCCGTGATGGACACATAACGTCCCTGGCCATGCCTACTGGTCCATGCATCTGTAGTCAGGTGCACCTTTGTACTCACAGATTGCCTGAGTGCATGGACGATGCGCTGTTTAACATGCTGGTGCAGGGCTGGGATGGCTTTTCTGGAAAAAAAGTGTCGACTGGGTAGCTCGTATCGTGGTTCAGCGTACTCCATCAGGGCTTTGAAAGCTTTGCTTTCAACTAACCGGTAGGGCATCATCTCTAACGAGATTAGTCTAGCTATGTGGGCGTTAAAACACTGTGTACGCGGATGCGAGGATAAGTACTTCCTTTTTCTAACCAGAGTCTCATGTAGGGTGAGCTGGACTGGAGAGCTGGAGATCGTGGAACTTTCGGGTGTGCCGGTGTACATGGCAGACTGAGAGACGGTTGGAGACGGTATTGTTTCCGCCGGTGCCCTAGATGCAATATTTCCTCCTACAAAACTGGTGATTCCCTGACCCTGACTGCTTTTGGCTGGCAAAGAAACCTGCACAGATACTGCCGGTGGTGCGGAAAATGGTGGCCTTACAGTGACGGAAGGGATGTTGCGTTGCTGACTAGCTTCATTGGCCGAGGGTGCTACAACCTTGAGGGACGTTTGGTAGTTAGTCCAGGCTTGAAAATGCATGGTGGTTAAGTGTCTATGCATGCAACTAGTATTTAGACTTTTCAGATTCTGACCTCTGCTTAAGCTAGTTGAACATTTTTGACAGATGACTTTGCGCTGATCAGTTGGATGTTGTTTAAAAAAATGCCAGACTGCACTCTTCCTAGACTCGGATCCCTTTTCAGGGATTGCAGACTAAGCTTTAACCGGATGGCAACGCTGTGCTCCAACAGGTTTTGGCTTTGACACGCGTTTTGGGCCAGATACGGGCCCGGCAGATGGAACCTGTTGCGATGTTGATGCCTGCTGCGGCCCCTCCTCCACCTCCGCTTCTGAACTACTGCCGCCTGCACCCTGTTCCCCCAATGGCTGCCAATCGGGGTCAATAACTGGGTCATCTATTACCTCCTCTTCGAGCTCGTGTGCAACTTCGTCTGTGTCACTGTGTCGGTCGGTGGTATAGCGTTCGTGGCGGGGCAACATAGTCTCATCAGGGTCTGATTGTGGATCTGTACCCTGAGAGGGCAATGTGGTGGTCTGAGTCAAAGGAGCAGCATAGTACTCTGGCTGTGGCTGTGCATCAGTGCACTCCATGTCAGAATATACTTGTAATGGGCATGGCCTGTTAAATGTTTCACTTTCTAAGCCAGGGACGGTAAGTGTAAAGAGCTCCATGGAGTGACCCGTTGTGTCGCCTGCTGCATCCTTCTCTCTTGTTGTAGTTTTTGCTGAGGAGGACAAGGAAGCGACTTGTCCCTGACCGTGAACATCCACAAGCGACGCGCTGCTTTTACATTTACCAGTTTCGGAAGAGGAGGCAAAAGAGCTAGAGGCTGAGTCTGCAATGTAAGCCAAAACTTGCTGTTGCTGCTCCGCCTTTAAAAGCGGTTTTCCTACTCCCAGAAAAGAGAGCGTTCGAGGCCTTGTGTAGCCTGACGACGAAACTGGCTCCACAGCTCCAGACTTAGGTGGAATATTTTTATCCCCACGACCACCTGATGCTCCACTACCACTACCATCATTACCAGCTGACAATGAACGCCCACGACGACCTCTTGCACCAGACTTCCTCATTGTTTTAAAATCTTAACCAAAGTAACTTTATTTGTTGCTGTCAAACAACTTACACGGTGAGCTATAACTTCAGTATGATTTCAATATCCCTTAACAGGTTGGTGAGACCACAAGGAAAATCAGGCACAATGTTACACACTCTGTTTTCTGTGGCACAAAATCACAGAGATGACACACACGCAGGACTGTCACTCAAGCACTAATGTCAATATTAATCTCCCACCTAATTTATGTATTTTTTTTTTTCAGGGAGACTTTAGAAACCAAATAATAAGAAAAAAAATAAATAAATAAATAGGCTTTCTATAGCCCACTGAATGAGAGATAGCACACACAGCAGTGGCACACAAGCCCTGACTGAGGCCAATATTTTTCTCCCACTGATTGATGTAGTGTTTTTGTGTTGAGGTAGAATTTAGAACACAAATCACGGAAAAAATAAATAGGCTTTCTATGGCCCACTGAATGAAAGGGAGAGAGGTGGCACACCCAGGAGTCAAGACTGGCACACAAGCTGAAAGGGCAATATTACTCTCCCACTGTTTTTTTATGTATTTTTTGTTTTTTAAGGGAGACTTTAGAAACCCAATAATATTTAAAAAAATAAATAAATAGGCTTTCTATGGCCCACTGAATGAGAGGGAGAGAGGTGGCACACCCAGGAGTCAAGACTGGCACACAAGCTGAAAGGGCAATATTACTCTCCCACTGTTTTTTTAGGTTTTTTTTTTTTTTTCAGGGAGACTTTAGAAACCAAATAATATTAAAAAAACCAAAAAAAAAATAGCCTTTCTATGGCCCACTGAATGAGAGAGAGAGGTGGCACACCCAGGAGTCAAGACTGGCACACAAGCTGAAAGGGCAATATTACTCTCCCACTGTTTTTTTATGTATTTTTTGTTTTTTAAGGGAGACTTTAGAAACCCAATAATATTTAAAAAAAAAAATAAATAGGCTTTCTATGGCCCACTGAATGAGAGGGAGAGAGGTGGCACACCCAGGAGTCAAGACTGGCACACAAGCTGAAAGGGCAATATTACTCTCCCACTGTTTTTTTAGGTTTTTTTTTTTTTTCAGGGAGACTTTAGAAACCAAATAATATTAAAAAAATAAATAAATAAATAGGCTTTCTATAGCCCACTGAATGAGAGATAGCACACACAGCAGTGGCACACAAGCCCTGACTGAGGCCAATATTTTTCTCCCACTGATTGATGTAGTGTTTTTGTGTTGAGGTAGAATTTAGAACACAAATCACGGAAAAAATAAATAGGCTTTCTATGGCCCACTGAATGAAAGGGAGAGAGGTGGCACACCCAGGAGTCAAGACTGGCACACAAGCTGAAAGGGCAATATTACTCTCCCACTGTTTTTTTATGTATTTTTTGTTTTTTAAGGGAGACTTTAGAAACCCAATAATATTTAAAAAAAAAAAATAAATAGGCTTTCTATGGCCCACTGAATGAGAGGGAGAGAGGTGGCACACCCAGGAGTCAAGACTGGCACACAAGCTGAAAGGGCAATATTACTCTCCCACTGTTTTTTTAGGTTTTTTTTTTTTTTTCAGGGAGACTTTAGAAACCAAATAATATTAAAAAAAAAAAAAAAAAAATAGGCTTGCTATAGCCCACTGAATGAGAGATAGCACACACAGCAGTGGCACACAAGCCCTGACTGAGGCCAATATTTTTCTCCCACTGATTGATGTAGTGTTTTTGTGTTGAGGTAGATTTTAGAACACAAATCACGGAAAAAATAAATAGGCTTTCTATGGCCCACTCAGTGAGAGATGGCACACACAGGGATGGCACTGTAGCAGAAATGCCAATCTTAATCTCCCACAAAAAAAAACAAAACAAAAAAAAAACTGTCCTACAATTACTATCTCCCTGCAGTAATGTAAGCCAGGTATGGCAGGCAGCAATAGGAGTGGACTGATGCACAAATTAAATAAAAAGTGTGGACAAACAAAAAAGATAGCTGTGCAGAAAGGAAGGAACAAGAGGATATGTGCTTTGAAAAAAGCAGTTGGTTTCCACAGTGGCGTACACACAGCAATACAGCTATCACGGAGCCTTCTAGGGCAGCCCAATGAGCTACAGCGCTGAGGGGAAAAAAAAAAAAAAATAGCTTCCACAGTCCCTGCACACCGAAGGTGGTGTTGGACAGTGGAAATCGCTGCAGCACAAGCGGTTTGGTGGTTAGTGGACCCTGCCTAACGCTCTCCCTGCTTCTGACGAAGCGGCAGCAACCTGTCCCTAAGCTCAGATCAGCAGCAGTAAGATGGCGGTCGGCGGGAACGCCCCTTTATAGCCCCTGTGACGCCGCAGACAGCAAGCCAATCACTGCAATGCCCTTCTCTAAGATGGTGGGGACCAGGATCTATGTCATCACGCTGCCCACACTCTGCGTTCACCTTCATTGGCTGAGAAATGGCGCTTTTCGCGTCATTGAAACGCGACTTTGGCGCGAAAGTCGCGTACCGCATGGCCGACAAGCACAGGGGTCGGATCGGGTTTCATGAGACGCCGACTTAGCCAAAAGTCGGCGACTTTTGAAAATGATCGACCCGTTTCGCTCAACCCTACTCCTGACAAAATTTGTGTAACCTTGCTCGCACCTGGCTTTTCAGCTTTGCCCATAAATTTTCAATAGGATTGACACCAGGGCTTTGTGATGTCCACTCCAAAACATTGTAAAGGCACAGATGATTGGCCTCGGAGAGACCAAAACATCCAACACCGCGGAGACACCATCACGTGTTTCTCAACGCAATGATCCAGAACACTGCCCCCATCCCTTATGGGAAATATGCAAATGCATGTAGAGTAGCTGTGGAGACACCATCACGTGGGGGGCAGTGTTCTGGATCACTGCGTTGAGAAACACGTGATGGTGTCTCCGCGGTGTTGGATGTTTTGGTCTCTCCGAGGCCAATCATCTGTGCCTTTACAGCCTTTGTACTAGGCACTGCTCCCAATAGCCAGATTCCTACTCCACACTGATGAGGGGCAAAAACCCTGAAACAGCTGTCTGTGGATGGATACCATGCTTGGCATAGGTGGTTTTCCTGTATTGGATGTTTTCCTTTATTGGATGCTGCCCTTCCCGTGGTTGTTCTTTCCCAGGGAAAGGCCTGGCTATTCACTGCTTGCGTTGAGAAACACGTGATGGTGTCTCCGCAGCTACTCTACATGCACTCCAAAACATTGACTTTGTTATTCTTAAGCCTCTTTGTTACCATTTTGGCAATATTCTTCTGGTCATTGTTCATTTGGAAGACCCATTTACGCTCAAGCTTTAACTTCCTGGCTGGCGTCTTGAGATGTTGCTTCAGTATTGCCACATTATCTTCTTTTCTCATGATGCGATCTATTTTGTGAAGTGCACCAGTCCCTCCTGCAGCAAAACAGCCCCACTATATGATGCTGCCACCCCTGTGTATCATAGTTGGAATGGTTTTCTTAGGCTGGTTTCACACTTGCGTTTTGATCTGCAGCGTTTTAGCGCTAAAAAATGCATGCGTTTTTTTTCTATACTTGACATTAAAAAACGCATGCGTTTTTTAGCGTGCGTTTTGACGCGTTTTCGGCAACGCATGCGTTTTTTGACGCGTGCGTTCATTTGCAGAAATGCAACCTGTAGTAATTTCTAGCGGTGTTTTTTTGCCGCAAAAAACGCATGCGTTTATTCGCGGCAAAAATTGCATTGCTGTCTATGTAAAAGCATGCGTTTTTAAGCACATGCGTTTGCTTGCGTTAAAAACGCATGTGTTTTTATAGAAAAACACAAGAAAAAACAAGAAAACCCTAACCCTAACCCTAAACACAAGAAAAAACAAGAAAACCCTAACCCCAAACACAAGAAAAAACAAGAAAACCCTAACCCTAACCCTAGGGTTACTAGGGATCCTAACCCTAACCCTAACCCTAAGGTTAGGATCCCTAGTAACCCTAGGGATCCTAACCCTAACCCTAGGGATCCTAACCCCAACCCTTAGGGTTAGGGTTACGATCCTAACCCTTAGGGTTAGGGTTAGGATCCCTAGGGTTAGGGTTAGGGTTCCTAGGGGTAGGGTTAGGGGTAGGGTTAGGGTTAGGATCCCTAGGGATCCTAACCCTAACCCTAACCCTAGCTATTTCTGTTTTTAGTGGGTTTTCTAGTTGATTTTGATGATTGACAGCTGTCACACACTTCTCAGCATGCGTTTAAAAAACGCAGACGCAGGAAAAAACGCATGTAAACGCCGCAAAACGCCGCGTTTTTTTTCTGCATGCAAAAACGCATGCGTCTAAAAAAACGTGGCGTTTTGCCGCGTTTACATGCGTTTTTTCACCACATGCTTTTTTTTAAAAACGCTGCAGATCAAAACGCAAGTGTGAAACCAGCCTTATGCTTCCAAATTTACGTAATGGCTACTTCCTGGCAAAGTGGTCTTTTAGCCCAAGTTGATACAGTACTGGTTTCACTGTGGATATTGATACAATCTTACCAGCTCTGCCATCATCTTCACAAGGTCTTTTGATTTTGTCCTTAGGTGGATATGCACATATCGGACCAAAGCGCATTCATCTCTCGGACACAGAATCCATCTCCTTCCTGAGCGGTATGATGGCTGGACATTCCCATCTTGTTTGTACTTGAGTTTAATTGTTTGTACAGATGAACGAGGCACCTTCCGGTATCTTGAAATTGTACCGAAGGATGAGCCAGACTTGTGCAAATCCAAAATTCTCTTCCTGATATCCTGGCTGATTTCTTGAGACTTTCCCATGATGCTACACAAAGAAGCTGTGTGTTTAAGATGTGCATTAAAATACATCCACAGGTGTGTCTCTAATTAACTCAGATGTTGCCAAAAAAACTATCAGAAGCTTTCAAACACGTGGCATCATCATGTGGGCAGTCCAGGCATAGTAATCTTAGTATATGTAAACTTATTGACTTTGCAGTAAGTAATAAAAATACCTTAAACATTCTCTATCTCATTATTCTGGCATTTGACAAATAATAATAATTATGGTAATCCTAATTGGCCTCAAATGAGAAAGGTTTATTCTGATTTTATGTCAGATATTGAAAAAACATGCATACAGTGAGTATAAAAATTATTCAGACCCCTTTAAAATGTTCACTCTACGTTTCATTGCTGCCATTTGGTAAATTCAAAAAAGTTCATTTTTTCACATTAATGTACACTCTGCACCCCATCTTGACTGAACAAAAACAGAAAAGTAGTAATTTTTGCAAATTTATTAAAAAAGAAAAACTGAAATATCACATGGTCATAAATATTCAGACCCTTTGCTCAGTATTGAGTAGAAGCACCCTTTTGAGCTAGTACAGCCATGAGTCTTTTTTTGGAATGATGCAGCAAGTTTTTCACACCTGGATTTGGGATCCTCTGCCATTGTTCCTTACATATCCTCTTCTGTTCCGTCAGGTTGGATGGTGAACATTGGTGGACAGCCATTTTCAGGTCACTCCAGAGATGCTCAATTGGGTTTAGGTCAGGGCTCTGGCTCGGCCAGTCAAGAATGGTTACGGAGTTGTTCTGAAGCCACTCCTTTGCTATTTTAGCTGTGTGCTTAGGGTCATTGTCTTGTTGGAAGGTGAACCTTCAGCCAAGTGTCAGGTCCAGAGCACTCTGGAAGAGGTTTTCATCCAGGATATTTCTGTACTTGGCCACATTAATGTTTCCTTCAATAATATAACCAGTCGTCCTGTCTCTGCAGCTGAAAAACACCCTCATAGCATGATGCTGACACCAACATGTTTCACTGTTGGGATCGTATTGGGAAGGTGATGAGCATTGTCTGGTTTTCTCCGCACATACCGCTTAGAATTATCACCAAAAAGATGTATATTCATCTCATCAGACCAGAGAATCTTATTTCTCATAGTCTGGTAGTCCGTCATGTGTTTTTTAGCAAACTTTATGCGGGCTTTCATATGTCTTGCACTGAGGAGAGGCTTTCATCAGGCCACTCTGCCATAAAGGCCTGACTGGTGGAGGGATGCAGTGATAGTTGACTTTGTGGAACTTTCTCCCATCTCCCTACTGCGTCTCTGGAGCTCAGCCAGAGTGATCTTGGGGTTCTTCTTTACCTCTCTCACCAAGGCTCTTCTCCCACGATTGCTCAGGTGGCTGGACGGCCAGGTCTAGGAAGACTTCTGGTGGTCCCAAACTTCTTCCATTTAAGGATTATGGAGGCCACTGTGCTTTTAGGAACCTTGAGTACTGCAGAAATTCTGTTGTAACCGTAGCCAGATCTGTGCCTTGCCACAATTCTGTCTCTGAGCTCCTTGGCCAGTTCGTTTGATCTCATGATTCTCATTTGGTCTGACATGCACTGTGAGCTGTGAGGTCTTATATAGACAGGTGTGTGCCTTTCCAAATCAAGTCCTATCAGTTTAATTAAACACAGCTGGCCTCCAATGAATGAGTAGAACCATCTCAAGGAGGATTACAAGGAAATGGACAGCATGTGACTTAAATATGAGTGACTGAGCAAAGGGTCTGAATGCTTATGACCATGTGATACTTCAGAATAATGTGAAAAAAAATGAACTTTTTTGAATTTACCAAATGGCTGCAATGAAACAGAGTCAAAAATTTAAAGAGGTCTGAATACTTTCCATACCCACTGTATGTATGTGATGCCCCAGGGTCCTGGTTGTCACTGTGACATTGCTTTCCTCACGGGGAGAGTGGTGTTGCATTTGGAAGCGATGAAGGAAGATCTTTTATCAGGTAACCACAATGCATACAACATGTTCACACTCCAGACCAGAAGGGGGAGCTCTAAACCTGTTTAAGGTGAACTCCCCTATAACTACATCCTGATCTGGAGGGAAAGAGTTCAGTTTCAGTTCAGAAAGTGAGAGTCACAGAAGAGAGCAGACCAACAGAGAGTGTCAGAAGGTCTGAAGGGGCCTGTAGTCTGAAGTACTGCAGCCCCTGGAGGAAGAGACATACAGAAAGCCGAACATTGTTCAGTGAGTGTGCAGGAGAGCAAAGCACAGGAGAGTAACATCAGGGGAGACAAGCTAAGATCAGGCTGCCTCCCTTTGAAGTGCAGATAACTTGTAGCTGGACCACCGAGGTTGTAAGGAACTCTATGACTTACAGCAGAGACCAACAGGACAGCTGAATTGCAAGTTATCTGTCCCCACACACACTTGAAGACATGGTGACACCTTTAAATCCTGGGGTGTGCTAGAGTCCCTATAAACAGACTCAAGTCACCAGTCATACGGGTTATGTCCTATCCTATACAGGGGACAGAAAGAGAACATCTGTGAGGACCTTATCTGAAGCCATAGGCAGTAAGGGACTACAACACCACCACCACGCTAGAGGAAGGCTTTTATCTACACTTGGTAAAGGGGACTCTGGATTCGGTTCCAAGCCGGCAGGACACTGCCTGCCCTGTGATCTGGTGCCCTGGACTGTGGCTGCCTGAAGTCTTCAGTAAACAAGGTAAAGAGATTGCAAACCTGTGTCCTTGTTCTTTACTGCACTTTCCACCATCTTCCATATACACACCGGGAGCCCTGGGGATATACTTCACCTATGGGAAGTTATACCATCTAGCTGCCATAACATCACCCCAGAGGACCCCTTAAAGCAGCATCGGTCCCCACTGACCGAATACCACAGGTGGCGTCACGAACATAAACTTTATTCCCTTTAAAGACCTTCCCTTTTACATGGGCGCCCAGGGCCATGGACCGGGTCGCCACCGTGACATCCCCCTGTGAGCTTAGGACCCTGCACCGAGTACTCCACGGCCCCGGCAGGGCGACGCGTGTCTTTTTATATAGTGTATGTAAACTTCTAGTTTCAACTGTATGTAATAAAAACAGTTTTATTTTCTGAAGTTGTAAATAAGTATTGTACAATGTTGAAATACACACACCAAAGTATTTTCTGACAATTACATAAAAAAGATTGATTGACTCTTAGCTGAAAGCTGACTGATTTTGAAACAGTCCTCCAGATTATGACAGCATTATGCATTAGTATAAGCTGGTTTGTGACATGCTGGTTTGCATGGTTACTTTATGATATGCTGGTTTGTGGTAGGGAATAGCAAGAAGATTAAATTCTTGAATGGCCTGACTCTATGTAGTTCAGCAAAGATTGCCATTACTGCAGGGAATCTGTGCTACATGTTCTTTAGCTGCACGTTGGATAGGTTGGACTACACCCACAAATTATTTTTGTGCCACCATTTCTACAGGTGCACTTTCATTTCTCCATTAGTGTGTATAGCTGTTTTAAGCAAACTTCTTCCCTCTGTTTCTGATTTACTGGAGGGCCGTATAAATGTTGCTGACGCTCTGGGGACTCTCGGTTCCCTGCAATACCTATGATGTGACAACTGAGATTTAATAAGCATGCTTCCTTTTTTTCAGTAAAATGATGAACACAATGGAGGAAACCCCATAAACCCATCATTGTCAACTTGGTCCTACAGTTGCAGTTTGTGCTATGCATTTGACAGATCCATCCCCTACATATATGCTAAAATGTACTAGATACAAAGAATCCTTTAAGAGAGATATCATGCTATCTTAAAAGTTTTGATCAAGGAAAGCCGTAACAAACAAGCATCAGGTTACTTTACAACAATAATTTGTGACTATATTAACTTCTAGCCTTATTTCCATGTTTGTACCTGTTTGGTCTCATAATTCAGTTTGTGGTTTTAATCTGCTGATCTGTTGCTGAGTGGTTGGTTCCTCTGTCTGCTGAGCTATTGCCCTTTCTTCCTTGTCCACATGCTGATGGTTTTTATTGTCTTTGTTTTCCATTTATGGTTTTCTCCTCTGCAGATGTTTTTAATTTTACCATTTTGGTTTGCCCTATCACATTCAGGGTGGTGTTTTATATGTTCACCCTTCACTGTATGTCCTTGCTGGCTATATCTCTTGGTGGATGTGTGTTCATGAGTTCCAGCCTTTCAGCTATGTGATTTTCCTTGCTTGGTAAACTCCAGTTGTATTCTTGCAATAAGTCTGTTTACTTTCCATTTCAGCACCTTTTCCTTTTACCACTGTTAGCTTTCTGGGAGGTTATACTTGTTCCTTTTATGTTTGGTTCTCCTTAGCTTTCCCTCTCTACCCTATATGAATGTGTTTTAGTTTCTCACCCTGGCTTTTGTATCTTACTTCACACTTTCCTTTCCTCTGGTTGAGAGTGTGTTGCGGCCTCTTAGTTGTACAGCTAGGGCCTTTCTAGTCAGTTGGGTGTAGGCATGGCATTTCCTGGGTGTGAGTGTGTACACATTCATAACACTTAGCCACAATACAATATAACTTAAACTGCTACAATCTTTCTACAATATTCACATTATATAGCAATCTTAAAGGGAACTTGTCACTAGATTTATGCTGCCCGAAGCACATGCACATATACAGTGGGTAAACTAACTATTTGATACACTGCCGATTTTGCAAGTTTTCCCACCTGCAAAGAATGGAGGGGTCTGTAATTTTTATTGTAGGTACACTTCAACTGTGAGAGACAGAATCTAAAAATAAAAACCAGAAAATCACATTGTATGATTTTTAAATAATTAAATTGCATTTTATTGCATGAAATAAGTATTTGATCACCTCCTAACCAGCAAGAATTCTGGCTCTCACAGACCTATTAGTTTTTCTTTAAGAAGCCCTCCTACTCTGCACTCATTATCTGTATTAACTGCACCTGTTTGAACTCGTTAACTTTATAAAAGACATCTGTCCACACACTGAATCAATCACACTCCAACCTCTCCACCATAGCCAAGACCAAAGAGCTGTCTAAAGACACCAGAGACAAAATTGTAGACCTGCACAAGGCTGAGATGGGCTACAGGACAATAGGCAAGCAGCTTGGTGAGAAGACAACAACTGTTGTCGCAATTATTAGAAAATGGAAGGCACACATGATTACTGTCAATCTTCCTCAGTCTGTTGTTCCATGCTAGATCTCGCCTCATGGGATAAGGATGATCCTGAGAAAGGTCAGCAATCAGCCCTGAATTACATGGGAGGACTTGGTCAATGACCTAAAGAGAGCTCGGATCACAGTCTCAAACATTACCATTAGTAACACATTTGGAAAGCACCACACCCTACAAAGGCATATAGCTGCCAGATATAGTCCTGTGCTCCTTTGCGCCTATCTAGTGTATGTTATTCTTGTTTTGACTTCCACTTGTTTATTAACGTTTCTCCTGCCTTACGATTTTCTATCTTCTCTGCCCTGTTGGTTTTGACCTGTCTACCATACCATTCTCTTGCCTCTGATTTGCTCCTCTGGAGAGCAGCCCTTCTATGGAAATAATCCAGTGGTCTGCCTGATAAGACCAGATCACTGTACAGGGGATAAAGGGTGCAGGCAGGGGTTCCTCTGAAATCTGACAGGCGGAGTGGTTTGCACCACATCTTTCCAAGGTGGCTTTTTTGGACCTGTGGCCCTATCTGTAGCCCTTAATGGATTATTACAGATGATAACAAGCACAGACCAGGCCTATTGGTCATGTGAAAGTGTGTGCATTACAGCCATTTTCTTTCAATAAGCAGTAAAGCAGAACTGGCGTGCCTTAATTTATATTTACAGCACTGAACATGATCCATGTCCTGAATGTACTGCAGAACCTTTCTTAAAAAGGAAAGATGTAAAATGCTTGTCATTACAACCAATGCTGAGTTTAACTGAGGCTGCCTCTATTTCCACGCAGAAGAATCCTAGGAATGAAGCATGAATGCCGTTCACCAGGCTCTTTTGGCCACATAAAAGACAGCTGGCACTTATGAGCAAAGGAAGTGAAAGTATTTTGGGGCCAACTCCCCTAGTGCAGCTCACCCATAAGGACAAGTGAGGTGAATATGGATATCAGCCAACCTTTTGTAACCCAAGCATGACCCTGTATGTGCTTCGTGTTTGTTATTGTAGGTATTATGTTGCGCACTATTCACTAGCCAGGCTGTTCTGCAGGACACAGTCCCTAATGGGAATCATTTAATGTACACCAATAAGCAGGTCAATAGTGCCTATCAACATCAGTAGGAGATAGGCTCTTATGTGCAAAGTATGAAATATTTTTTTTCATTTCATGTTTTTCAATCAGAACATTTTGTTCAAAGTTAAAATTATTGCATGTTTCCCATACACAAATTTTAAAGGGAACCTGTCACCAGATTTTAGTATCTAGTCTGAAAGCAGAATAATGTACAGATAGAGACTCTGATTACAGCGATGTTTCACTTACTGGGTTGTTTGCTGTAGTTTTTATAAAATCACAGTTTTATCAGCAAGATATTATCATTAGTAAATATGTTGCCAGTGTGAGCGGAGTTACATAGAGCTCAGCATTCAGAGGACTGGTAGATCTGCAGCAGATAAAACAGGGATGTTATCAAAACTGCCTTAGGTAGCCCAGTAAATGACACATCGCTAGAATCAGAGTCTTTTCCCCTATGTCATGCTGCTTTCAGATGGGATAGCAAAAACCTGATGACAGATTCCCTTTATGGTCAAAGCAAGTTAGCTTACCAAAGCTATTCTTATGTGATGTTAAAATATTTCAAGTTAACTCATTCTCTATGCAATAATATAAAGTATACAGGTGATTCTCACAAAATTAGAATATCATCAAACCAGCTTCTTTAGCAATGATCTTACTCTCCTTGTGGAATGTCTCAATGACTGCCATCTGGACATCTGTCAAGTCAGCAGTCTTCCCCATGATTGTGGAGCCTACTGAAACAAACTAAGGTACCTTTTTAAATGCTTAGGAAGCCTTTGCAAGTGTTTTTTGTAAATTTTTCTAATTTACTGAGATAATTACTTTTGAGTTTTCATTGGCTGTAAGCCATAATCACCAACATTAACAGAAATAAACACTTGAAATAGATCACCCTGACACTAGTTTCGTCCACACTTCTTTGGGGTTGAGGGACATGGCACAAACCCTGCATCTCATCTAGTAAGTAACATACTTAGGGCTTTCCCATTTTGGAAACTAGACCCCACAAGGAATTCATATAGGGGTGTAATAAACATTTTTAACCTACAGGTAATCCACAAAACTTCATAACATTTAGATGTGAGAACAAAAAAAAATAATTTTTTTCCACTAAAATTCTGTTTTAGCATCAAATGTATAATTTACATGGGGGGTAATGGGAGAAATTGGACCCCACAATCTGTTATGAAATTTATCCCAAATGTGGTAATACCCCATATGTGGTTGTATACTATTGTTTGAGCACAAGGCAAGGAATGGATGGGAAGAAGCGCTACTTGAATTTTAGAATGCAGATTTCGTTTGAATAGATTGTGGTCTTCATTAGATGAGCCCCTGAGGTGCCAGAACAGCAGAAAGCCGACAGCTGACCCCATATTGGAAATTTCACTGCCTAAGAAATTCATGTAGGGGAGTAGTGAGTATTTTGAACCCATAGGTGCCTTACAGAATTCTATAACATTGAGACGTGGAAATATGAAATTTTAGTGATAAAAATGTAATTCTTGTACTTGCTGCAAATTCGTCAGGTACGCAAGGGTTAATAGGTGAAGCTAGACTCAACAATTTATTGCGCAATTTTTCCTGAAGGCAGTGCTGGACCATATGTTGTCAGAAATTACTGTCAGGTCACACGCCAGGGTTAAGAAGGAAGGAGCGCTGTTTGACTTTTGGAGAACAGCTTTCGCTAGAATATTTTGCGGGCAACATTTGCGGAGCTTGGAAGTTGCCGGAACAGCAGAAAAACTCCAAAAGTGACCCTATTGCACAAATCACACCTCTGAATGAATTCATCTATGGCTACAGTGACTATTTTGTAACATCCATGACAGTTTTTATTTCTGGAGAATAGCAAATAAGCTAGTTTAGTGCCCATACATTGTGCCCCCATACAGTGTAGAGCGCCCATATATTTTAGTGGCCCCATACATTGTGCCCAGCTCGCGCTTCTGGCGATATACACCCCATAAATTGTTAAGTGCCTTATCTCCACTACAATAATGCCAAACATGTGTCCGCTTACTGTGGAGCTCAGAAGTAAGGGGGGCATTTGGATTTGAGAAAGCAGAATTCACTGGATATTATTTGAGGGGTGGGAGCCATGTTGTTTTTCCAGAGTCTTTGTTGTAGCAGGTACGTATGACCTCCTATATTTCCAGTGATAGATGACGGACCTGAGTGGGGGCTGGTATTGTTAGGGTTTTTATTGTTAACATTTTGGAGTACATAATTTTTTTTATCGCTTTCAGTATAAGGCTGGAATAACATTTTTGTGTTCTACGCTGAGCAATTACATGGGGGTTTCCATGTAAATCCAACAAAAATGCAATTAAGATGAACCCCACGACGGAACCACCCACCATAATAAGGCAGATGAAGACATTTTGTACTCTGTTTGGCATCTGATCTGGTGGTATCCATCTTTTTAGGGATTCACAGATCTGTGGTTGTCCACACTTGTGCGCTAAAAATACTCCTAAAATGATGGGACATCATCGGAACAGAGATCAGTCCAAAGTGAATCCACCTACCTCATAAATGAGTGGTTCCATTGGGGGTTTTGTCTGAATCACGGTTTTGGGGAATTTACATGGAAACCCCAACGTATTAGCTCAGTGGAGAGCGCAGGATAAATGTGAGCTGAGCCTTATTCCGATTTTTGGGAGGTAGAATGAATAAATAGACAGTAGTATAAGAATAGTTCTTATTTTTATTTTTTGCACAGTTTACCATGTGGTGTAAGTGGTAAAGTAGATTTTTTTTCGGGTCAGTCCAATTACAGCGTTTTTTTTTGTTTTTAGGTATTGCTGCTATCACACAGTAAAAATTCTTTTTTTATTAAAAATTGTTTTTTTCTTCACCACATTCAGAGAGCTGAAACTTTTCTTTTTTGGCAAATAGAGCAATGAGTGTCACGGCCACCATACCCTGGGATCATCACATGACCTCAGGGTGCCATGGTAACCATTGGGACACGCTTTTCTCATCGTGAGGGTCCAGTGGTTAGCAAAGGGGTCTTGTGACCTCTTTGCAACCAATTAAATGCTGCTGTTGGGATTGACAGCAGTATTTAAGGGGTTAATTGGACCCAAATGGCTTCAAAACCGTCCGGCGCCAATATAGCAGGGTGCCAGCTGTCATGTACTTTACTAATTTGTATTTTAATGTTTACCTTAAGCAAAATAATTAACCCGGTCACTGATAAAAATAGAACACTTAACAACTACATATGCCAGGAGGTAATAACACAGCCTCAAAATCAAGCAAGAGCCCACCGTATAGTTGCGATGTGTACAGTTGCCAAATGGGAATAGTCACGCATGGAAAATTTGAGGCAACAGTAGTATTTCAGTCTCACATACGGTTGTTAAATTAAAATGCTAAAACAATTATAACATTTTAACCTTTTTTATTTTATTCACCCTTTTAACAAAAATAAAAACAAGCTACTTATGTAAGATATTAAGTCACTAGATAGGTACACCCTTGGAAAATAATTTTCTGCTAAAGCCAGCAGTATTGTTCCGTCGTGTACGGTTGTAGAATTTGACTATTAAAACAGCTGTAAAACTTTTACCTTTTTTTCCTTAAGTTATCCCC
This sequence comes from Ranitomeya variabilis, assembly GCF_051348905.1. NCBI lineage: Eukaryota > Metazoa > Chordata > Amphibia > Anura > Dendrobatidae > Ranitomeya > Ranitomeya variabilis. The sequence continues at coordinate 174,405,791 of NC_135234.1, forward strand.
AAGAACAAAAATGCAATCGTAACCTTAATGCTATGTTGCAAAGTAGAAAGAGGTAGGTTCAAGTCTAGAAATTAAAATATGGCTACAGCATGCATAATGGTCATGGGGTGTTCAGTTGATAAACTGGTCTTTCAAAGCAAGTATTCAAAAATTTTTAATGTGCCTGTTAGATAAATGATTTTTTTAAAACGGGACTGCCCGATACTTTAAAAAAAGAGCAGTACAAGAAAATCTTGTTAATTTTGCATTTCAAGAGTAAGTCAACAGGTCCCTATATTCAGGTAGCATATATGGATGAAAATTGGACTACGAAAAAAACAATGCTCTGGTGCCATTGTATGACACGTGGTGCTCGACACTCGATCAGCGCTGGCATCACTGTCCCCACCTTCGGACAAATCGAACATGAAGAGCAAGTCCGGGCTGCAGCTGATTTCAGACTACCTCTTTCTGCTCAATTTGACAGGAGGCTGAGACAGTGATGTGAGTGCTGGTTGGGGGCCGATGTCACCTGTCACAACTACAGTATGGGATCCCCGGGAGATGGACTGCCAACACCGGTGTAACGGCGCAGGCAGTCAAATCAGGGGAGAGTAGTCATTATTAGATTTAGCTGTTAGTAGATCACTTGTGGTTCTAGTAAGGGCAGTTTCTGTAAAATGTAAAAGTTCTGAGCCAAATTTTAAAGCATCAAGTAGGGAGTTAGCAGAAAAATAGCAGGTTAGCCGAGAGTAGATCAAGCGTTCCAGGATGACTTATTATATTGTTTAGTGATAGGACAATTTTTGGGATCACAACATATTGCGACAATTTTTTTACTATGTTAAAAAAAATAATTTGTTTATTTTGTGCTTAGAATATTTCATAATTTTGACCTGCACAAAAGAAAAGAAAGAATAAAGAACAAATGGCATAAAACATCTAATGCAAAACAAATTCTTTATTTACTCCCAAACTTTATTTTGCTTTAAAAATGACATATATTACACTTAGAAACTGAGTTTTGCTTGTTCAATGGAAGTAATGTGATTTAAGAATTTTTCAAACAGCACTGCAAAATATTATGGATGGGCACTATTTTTGTCGTAACAGTATAATTCTATAAATAATGGGTGAATGATTTTAAAACTATTTGTACAACCATGACCATGTATTTGCTATCAGGAGAAAGACATAGCGTAACCCAGGAGACAGTAATAGCAGCCTCGGAGCTCAACTTTGCTTTGTTTTACATTCTTGGCTTCTCCTGGGTGTGAAGGAACTCCACTCCTAATGTTATACCCATCTGGATCTCATTAAACCTTAAAGACCACACAAAGATGGTCTAATTCCTCTAATGACCTTTTCACTGAAGCCAAACTTTTGTATTTAGGTAGGGTCAGTTGACAAGGCAACAGAAGTGTGTTGTTATGTTCACATTGCCGGCTATCGTCAGTAGTATAATGGTAGAATTTATTACACATATGCTCCATGTCAGATACAGCAAGAAATCAGAAGTGGAAGAGCTATCAATCCATGCCATTCCCAATGATATAATTAGATTGAACACTGCTCATCGTTCCTGCTCAAGCTTGGGCTACATGGTAACTTTGGCCTCACAGGTTGCATGGCCAAAACTCTTTATGTAATACTGCTACACCACAGCATAATGTAGGTGAATGGGGTCACCCCCAAATGTATGAATGTGACAAGCAAATCACAAAAAGTTGGAACCAGGCAGAATTTATGCAACTTGATTATGGCAGTCATAGCACCCTAGGAGTTGGGATCTCATTCACGTGAATTGTCCTACAAAGAAGTAGCATCAAATAGCCACATAGAAATACATAACTTGTAGCCAAAATTGCCATGTTGCTCCTGCCTTATGCTAATTACTAGCAAACATGAGAATCTGCATTGTGTTCAGTCAGCTTGATATTATTTTGGAGGCACAGACAATGGATCCAGCATCTATGTTTGAGATTTTGTTCAGCCCCACAGCCCCAGTCTATACCTTTACAATCCCGTCTGGCAGACAGCATATACGGTATCATCGCTTTGAGATATGGGAAATTTGGAGGCCAGTTTAACACCTTGAACTTTTGTAATGTTCTTTAAACCATTCCTTAACAGATTTAGCAGTATGGCAGGCTGCCCTATCCTGCTGAAAGAAGCCACTGCCATCATCAAATACCATTGCTATGAAGCGTACATGGTCTGTAACAATGTTTAGGTAAATTGCTGTTAGCAATGAACAAGGCACAACTTACCGAAACATGTTCACTAGCTTGGCTATTTTTTGATACCTTATTTTAAGCCATGATGGAATAAAAGTTAATGGGGTTTTCCACTTTAACAAAAGTGCTACCCAAACGCTGTTATTCATACAAAATAACAAGCTCATTAGGTACTCACCCTAGCCAGGTAAAACTCCTTGCCATTTTGCACTAGGGAGTAAATCAGATCTTTGCAGCATTGTGGATGGAGACAAGGCTAAATTTTCATACTTTTGTAGGGATTCAGCATGGTTATTCTCAAAGAAAAGTTCATTTAGGCCACTCGTGCAGGGCAGTACATTGGTAACAGGGCCGTGCTGGCCATCCGGCAATTCTGGCAAATGCCAGAAGGGCCTGTCTGGTGATGAGCTGATTTGTCTGCTACGTTGTTAACAGAATCAGTGTTCTCAAGATACCCATACTGTTAGGAGTTGTGATGGACCACAAAGTTGCTGACTTCATCACTTACCCCCGCAGGCCACTGGTATGATTAGAAATATTGGTCTTGTCCAGGGTAATATTAGTAATATATTCCATCTGGTTCATGGGGACGGAGGACAACATGGGCCTGCGTGATTTCAAATGCCAGGACTGAATTTCAGCCCTAGTCCGTACCTAGTTGGTAAGTATTTGGAAACCAATATTATTAGCGGAACATAAACAGGAAAAGCTTATACCGCTTCTATACATTGGACCTAATACTGGTTAAAGCTTACAAATAATGTAAAAGTCTGGGAAAAAACACATCTACATGAAAGTGTCCTTATTGTGTAATGATATGAATTGTTACAAAATTTTGTGGCTGCCAGGAGGAGATATATGGTGACTGAGAAGTAGCTCTTGGGGGTGGGTTAATGTTTTGCTAATTCAGGGGACCTGGAGCTTGTCTGTAATAATAATGTGACAAATGCTAAAATAATGAGATCACGTCTGTAATAAGGATTTAGGAAACCACAGCAGTGCTGAAATGCTTGACCTTAACTCTAATGATTTGATGTTGTCAGGGCTGGGCTGTTATTCAATTTCTAAACTATCAGCATATCTCCAATTGTATAGAAGGTTTTAGGAAATTACTAGCTCTTCATTAAAGGGAATCTGTCAGTAGGAGTAACCCTCCATCTAAATGGGCATGTAGGTCATAGAAAGTTGAATTAAATAAATTATACCATAATATTAGCAATCCAACACCTTATTTCCTGATAAGTCCACTTGTTTCTTACATGACTATAGGACTGTGGGCTGGACACTGATCTGCATGAGAATTTACCTGCAGAGATTATTTTAAATTAAATAGGGTGTTACCAATGTGAGCAGGGGCATAACTACAATAGATACAGGGGTTGAAATTGCAAAGTCCCTTTGGCCTATATGAAAAGACCAATACTATTAAAGACTTGCAATATTTGCGGCCTTGTTTTTACATTGGGGTCCATGAGCTTCAAGTTACGCTGCAGAATGTGAGATGCATAGCAGGATACCAAACTGTCAGTTATTACATGTCTCACTCTAGTAACACCTCCTTTCATTTGTATTAAAGGGGATACTGAACTTTTTTTTTTAAAAGGCATGTGGTTGTTAACAGAGGTAACTACCTGCCTGTTGTACCCAAAGCCGGTTATTGACTGCCCCGACAAGAGATTCAGCTACTCCATGTCAACAGAGCAGCAGTTTCTCTTCCTGTTGACAGGGCGGGACTACTATGTGTGTGTGGAGAGCATTCAGGAATAACAGAGCTTAGCAATAAATCAGGCACCTTCTTGATGCAGATCTGGATAGTACTCAGGAAAAGCATAGCAAAATAGACAATCATGATCATTTTAGCAGACCAGGTTGTACAAATAACACTCGTGCAACTGAGCTGAGTAGACACTAAGGCCACTGACTGTAGCAGAGCTGAGGAAGAAGTGTGACTAGACTCCTGAAAATCATGTGGTAGTAGCAGACACTTGCCACTTGCCACCTGAGCCTGCCTTCAAAGGTCTGAGATGATGATTTTCGAGGTGTATACCAGGTTATCATAGTAGCCCAATGTGCATTTGCACACAGGAAGCTGGCCACAGGGAAATTAGAAAACAAAGCCCAAAGCTGTAGATGAGAAAGGCGAGTAATAGTTAATTTGGGATAATATATCACATAACTCAGACTTACCCAAATCCTACAGTGTCTTCTATGTGGACCACACAACAGGCTCTCTATCTACAAGTGCTTCTCACCAAGTTAGAATATCATCAAAAAGCTAATTTTTTAAGTTATTCAATACAAAAAGTGAAACTCGTATATTATATAGTCATTACAAACAGAGTGATCTATTTCAAGTGTTTATTTCTGTTAATGTTGATGATTATGGCTTACCGCCAATGAAAACCCAAATGTCATTATCTCAGTAAATTAGAATACTTTATACCACCAGCTTGAAAAATTAATTTAAAATCCGAAATGTTGGCCTACTGAAATGTATGTTCAGTAAATGCACTCAAGACTTGGTAGGGGCTCCTTTTGCATCAATTACAGCATCAATGTGGCGTGGCATGGAGGTGATCAACTTGTGGCACAGCTGAGGTGTTATGGAAGCCCAGGTTGCTTTGATATCAGCCTTCAGCTCATCGGCATTCTTGGGTCTGGTGTCTCTCATCTTCCTTTTGACAATACCCCATAGATTCTCAATGGGGTTAAAGTCAGGCGAGTTTGTTGGCCAATCAAGCAAAGTGATACTGTTGTTTTTAAACTAGGTATTTGTATGTTTCGCAGTGTGGACAGGTGCCAAGTCCTCCTGGTGAATGAAATTTCAATTTCCAGAAAACTTGTTGACATAAGGAAGCATAATGTGCTTAAAATTTCCTGGTAGACTGCTGCGCTGTCTTTGATCTTGATAAAACATAGTGGACCTACACCAGCAGATGACATGGCTCCCCAAACCATCACTGATTGTGGAAACGTCACACTAGACCTCAGGCAGCTTGGATTGTGGCCTCTCCACTCTTCCTCCAGACTCTGGGACCTTGATTTCCAAATGAAATTCAAAATTTTCTTTAAACTGAAAACAATACCTTGGACCACTGAGCAACAGTCCAGTTCTTTTTCTCCTTGGCCCACGTAAGACGCTTCTGGCATTGTCTTATGGTCATGAGTGGCTTGACACAAGGAATGACACACTTGTAGCCCATGTCCTGGAAACGTCTGTGGGTGGTGGCTCTTGAAGCAGTGGCTACAGCAGCAATCCACTCCTTGTGAATCTCCCCCAAATTTTTGAATGGCCTTTTTTTAACAATCTTTTCAAGACTTCACTTGCTTGTGCACCTTTTTCTACCACAATTTTTCCTTCCACTCAACTTTCCATTAATATGCTTGGATACAGCACTCTGTGAACAGCCAGCTTCTTTAGCAATGACCTATTGTGGCTTACCCTCCCTGTGGAGTGTGTCAATGACGGTCTTCTGGACATCTGTCAAGTCAGCAGTCTTCCCCATGATTGTGGAGCCTACTGAAACAGACTAAGGGACCTTTTTAAACACTTAGGAAGCCTTTGCCATTGCATTTTGTTAATTATTCTAATTTACTGAGATAATGACTTTTGGGTTTTCATTGGCTGTAAGCCATAATCATCAACATTAACAGAAATAAACACTTGAAATATATCACTCTGTTTGTAATGACTGTATATAATATATGAATTTCACTTTTTGTATTGAAGAACTGAAATAAATTAACATTTTGATGATATTCTAATTTAGTGAGAAAAAATTGTATTTCTATGAGGTTCACTTAAGGCTTTCCACATAAATTTGCATAAATTTCTACAACATATGTATCTCTGTCTAGATAGGACCTATCTATACCAAAATTGTATCCTTAGGTGAAATTTTCATGTTGAATGTTGAAAAAGTATACACCATATTAGCAGTTGCATACACAGACATCACAAGGCCCATAGCCAAAGGCCTAAAAAAATTCAGCAGAGTAGGTAGGATCATGCCTACCATCTTCTAAAATCATGTAGAGGGACACATATTGCACATATTGTGACAGGTACACATTATGGCAACAATGAAGCCCTTTTGTGCTCTCACCCACTACTATACCCCTTTCTTGGACTTTTTAGAGCATGATGCTTTCAAAGAGGCCCCCCATACTGAATTATACCCCCACAGTGAATTCTCCCACAATTTCTCCCTACACACACAGTATCATGACCCCACAGTGCTTCCAGAAAAGTATGATGCTGCCACAGTGCCTCCCACAAATTACAATGCTGCTGCAGTGACTCCAACACAGTATAATGCCTCAACAGTGGCCCACTGTAGGCCCTGTTGTATTAGGGCTAAATCAAATTCAAAACCGAAATGTGGGCCAGCACACCTATTGGTTTAAGTGTAATATACAGTACAGACCAAAGGTTTGGACACACCTTCTCATTTAAAGATTTTTCTGTATTTTCATGACTATGAAAATTGTAAATTCACACTGAAAGCACCAAAACTATGAATTAACACATGTGGAATTATATACTAAACAAAAAAGTGTGAAACAACTGAAATTATGTCTTATATTCTAGGTTCTTCAAAGCAGCCACCTTTTGCTTTGATGACTTCTTTGCACACTCTTGGCATTCTCTTGGTGAGCTTCAAGAGGTAGTCACTGGGAATGGTTTTCACTTCACCGGTGTGCCCTGTCAGGTTTAATAAGTGGGATTTCTTGCCTTATAAATGGTGTTGGGACCATCAGTTGTGTTGTGCAGAAGTCTGCTGGATACACAGCTGATAGTCCTACTGAATAGACTGTTAGAATTTGCATTATGGCAAGAAAAAAGCAGCTAAGTAAAGAAAAACGAGTGGCCATCATTACTTTAAGAAATGAAGGTCAGTCAGTTTGAAAAATTGGGAAAACTTTGAAAGTGTCCCCAAGTGCAGTGGCAAAAACCATCAAGCGCTGCAAAGAAACTGGCTCACATGAGGACTGCCCCAAGAAAGGAAGACCAAGAGTCACCTCTGCTTCTGAGGATAAGTTTATCTGAGTCACCAACCTCAGAAATTGCAGGTTAACAACAGCTCAGATTAGAGATCAGGTCAATGCCACACCGAGTTCTAGCAGCAGACACATCTCTACAACAACTGTTAAGAGGAGACTTTGTGCAGCAGGCCTTTATGGTAAAATAGCTGCTAGGAAACCACTGCTAAGGACAGCCAACAAGCAGAAGAGACTTGCTTGGGCTAAAGAACACAAGGAATGGACATTAGACCAGTGGAAATCTTTGCTTTGGTCTGATGAGTCCAAATTTGAGATCTTTGGTTCCAACCACCGTGTCTTTGTGCGACACAGAAAAGGTGAACGGATGGACTCTACATACCTGGTTCCCACCGTGAAGCATGGAGGAGGGGGTGTGATGGTGTGCGAGTGCTTTGCTGGTGACACTGTTGGGGATTTATTCAAAATTGAAGGCATACTGAACCAGTTTGGCTACCACAGCATCTTGCAGCGGCATGCTATTCCATCCGGTTGGCGTTTAGTTGGACCATCATTTATTTTTCAACAGGACAATGACCCCGAACCCACCTCCAGGCTGTGTAAGGGCTATTTGACCAAGAAGGAGAGTGATGTGGTGCTATGCCAGATGACCTTGCCTCCACAGTCACCAGACCTGAACCCAATCGAGATGGTTTAGGGTGAGCTGGACCGCAGAGTGAAAGCAAAAGGGCCAACAAGAGCTAAGCATCTCTGGGAACTCCTTCAAGTTTGTTGGAAGACCATTCCCAGTGACTACCTCTTGAAGCTCATCAAGAGAATGCCAAGAGTGTGCAAAGCAGTCATCAAAGCAAAAGGTGGCTACTTTGAAGAACCTAGAATATAAGACATATTTTCAGTTGTTTCACACTTTTTTGTTAAGTATATAATTCCACATGGGTTAGTTCATAGTTTTGATGCCTTCAGTGTGAATTTACAATTTTCATAGTCATGAAAATACAGAAAAATCTTTAAATGAGAAGGTGTGTCCAAACTTTTGGTCTGTACTGTATATAGTGCCTTGAAAAAGTATTCATACCCCGTTAACTTTTCCACATTTTTTTCATGTTACACACACAAACTGGAAATGATATATGGCTTTCTAATTATTTTAAAAATATAAGTGAGGAAATTGTAATGTGTATTTGTACTCAGCACCCCTGAGTCAATACTTTGTAGTACCACACTCAACATATAACCGTAAACATGAGATGGTAAGGGGTCCTTGAAGCTAAAAATCTGGTGTTAACCATAGTATAAACAAGTGGACAAGAGACCAACCGTAGATTACTCTCAGCCGTTACCCCACAAGCTCGAGAGCACCAAAATACCCCGAAGGGTTCCCATTGTCCACTTCCAACTTAGGAATCTGGCCCACCATTACCAAGATTCCCCCAAATCACCAGACCCGCAACCAAAACTTATACCAACTGGAGAATCCGTATCCCGACAGACCCCCCAGGCCAATTTAGCACCAACTCCAAGGACCCCTCCCCCCGCCTAACAGCCACTATGACCCGACAAATAAAAATACATCAAACCCAAAAACATAAAGGGCGGGTGGGCGGGACAGCTCACAGGTCCTCAGAGCGGGAAGTGACCGGCTCCTCCCCCCACTCAACCCTTAGCCTCTCTGGCCATAATTAGCCCTCCCCTAGGAGCGAACCCCACGCCCCCTCTTCTTTCTCCAAACCCTCTGTCATGGTGGCTTCCACGCACGCCTCCCGGGGGAGGGGGTGGGGCGGCTCGCTCCAGCCTGTTCTTGACATTGGTATTGTCGGCTACTGAAAATAAGTGTGTCCCAAGGGTCACCGACCCCTCTTCCTCCCATTCCCGAATAACGTGTTACACACACAAACTGGAAATGATATATGGCTTTCTAATTATTTTAAAAATATAAGTGAGGAAATTGTAATGTGTATTTGTACTCAGCACCCCTGAGTCAATACTTTATAGTACCACCTTTCACTGCAATTACTGCAGGCTTTTCGGGTATGTCTCTACCAGCTTTGCAAATATAGAGGCTGAAAGTTTTTGCCTATTTTTCTTTGCAAACTAGATGTACCTCAGTGAGATTGGATGGAGAACATCTGCAAAAAGCAATTTTTAAGTCTTGCCACAGACTCTCAATGGGATTTAGGTCTTTATTGTGACTGGGCCATTCTCACACATGAATATGCTTTGATCTAAACCATTCCGTTGTAACCCTGGTAGTATGCAACATTGTCCTGCTGCAAGATTAACCTATGCCCCAGTCTCAACACTTTTTCAGCATCTAACACGTTTTCCTCCAGGATTTCCCTGTACTGAGCTTGGTCCATCTTCCCATCAAGTCTGACCAGTTTTTATGTCCCTGCTAAAGAAAAACATCCACCACAGCATGATGCTGTCACCACCATGTTTGACTTGGGAATGGTGTTTTCAGGGTGATGTGAAATATAGTTTTCCCCATACATAGCATTTTGCATTTGGCTCAAAAAATTGTACTTTGGTCTCATCTGACCAAATCACCTTTTTTCATATGCTAGCTGTGTATCCTATATGGCTTTTTGCAAACTTCAAGCAAGATTTATTATGGCTTGCTTTAAAAAATGGCCTTCTTCTTGCAACTTTTCCACAAAGGCCAAATTTTGGCGTATATGACTAATAGTTGTTCTGCAGACAGATTCTTCCACCTAAGATGTGGATCTCTGTAGCTCCTCCAAAACCTCTTGGGTGCTAATCTAATTAGGTCCCTTCTTGCTTGAGATATCAGTTTACGTGAACAGCCATGTTTTGGTAGGTTTTAGGTTGTGCCATATTCCTTCTATTATGTGCACATTCACATTGTGGCCATTAACAGACAAATATAATGTAGAATAAAAATATTAGATACCCTGCAGTAAGAAAATAAATAGTAGCAATACATGTAAAAAAAACCCACAAAGTACTTAGTTGACTTTTTTTCTTATTATAAAGGGAAAATGTTTATTCTTTTGAATAAATCAAACTCAGTAGATCATGATGATTCCGGCTACAAAACATAGGCCTGTAGACAGCTACCATGGCATTTCTTCACAGCCAACCAACTTGACATTGGTATTGTCGACTACTGAAAATAAGTGTGTCCCAAGGGTCACCGACCCCTCTTCCTCCCATTCCCGAATAACTACATGAGACTCCAGTTGGATATTATTGGCCACAGCGGCCTTTATTATAAAACAAAACATATAACCATAAACATGAGATGGGAAGGGGTCCTTGAAGCTAAAAATCTGGTGTTAACCATAGTATAAACAAGTGGACAAGAGACCAACCGTAGATTACTCTCAGCCGTTACCCCACAAGCTCGAGAGCACCAAAATACCCCGAAGGGTTCCCATTGTCCACTTCCAACTTAGGAATCTGGCCCACCATTACCAAGATTCCCCCAAATCACCAGACCCGCAACCAAAACTTATACCAACTGGAGAATCCGTATCCCGACGGATCCCCCAGGCCAATTTAGCACCAACTCCAAGGACCCCTCCCCCCGCCACCACAAGGATACTTGACCCCCTCAAGTACCCGAGACCCCACCAACCTTAACCGCTATGGCCCGCTCAATTCCAGACTGCAGCCCAAGGGCCCACAAGTCAATACCCACCGCGTTCAGGTGAACGCCATCACCCAAAAGAAATTGGTCACCATCACGCTCCAAATCAAAATGACGCACGGCAAAACCCCCATTCCGTGCGACAAAACCAGACACGGCCCGATTCACCTTGATGCGGGCCTTATTAAGCTTGTCCACCGACCTAGCGTGCCTCCAAGATCTCCGTGGAACAATCTCCGACCACACTACGGACATGTCCCGAAAGAAAACCCATAACCGTAGCAAGTCATGCTTAATGTCCCGGATTAACTCACGACAAGGACGAACTCCCAAGTCGTTTCCTCCAACATGTAAAACCAGAATATCAGGAGGCCTATCCAACCGAACGCCATTGTGAACCTCCTCCAGGACTCTGTTCCAACCTAGGCCCCGAAACCCCAACCACCTGATGACGGCCACGTCCCTGGAAAAGCCGAGGTGTCTTCCATCTTGCCGGACGTCTGCTCGCTTTGCTCCCCAGTACACGTAAGAGTGGCCAACAATCCACACCAACAACGAGGATGAACCTGAAAAACATAAACAACTTAGGCACGCGCCAACAACAAATACAATGACCCACAGTCCCCAGCCTCTCAGGGTCTCACATAACTCTGATAACGACCGGACTCCCACCTCCCTATCCTCTGTATCACTGCAGGAGCCAATCCACTTAGCGCCGCCTCCGTAGCGGCCCCAATCCGAAAAGAATGCAAGGCGAACCTGGAAGAATCCACACCAATGGCCTCTAAAGACTGCCGAAAAACCGCTACAAACTGATATTTAGACAGAAAAGACCCATCCTCATGGCATAACAAAGGCCCATCCCTGCGCGGGTGAACCCTATCAAAATCCTGCCAGCAACGGACAGGACACATGACTGAACCAGGAACGGCTCCCAACACCACCCTTTTACCTCATCCCGACTGATCCGTCTTGGACTTCCGAATCCAAAATTGCAACGACCCCTCAGAAACAAAAAAGTCCCCCGCCAAAAGGCCCCCTTGACGAACTGTAGTGGGAGACACCAACTCCCCCACCCTCAAAGCCCCATAAAAGGCCAACAAAAAGGCTAAGCGAAATAACGCAACCTCAAAACAAGAAACACAAATATCACCCAGACGAGCCCCCAATCGCTCCAACATCTCAAAAGACACCGGGCGCCTGCGATCACCTCAGCTACCCGATCTCTTCAACCCTTTTGCCGCCTGCTTTACCAGAAAAGACTTTGTCAGGTCTTGCAGGCCCTGGAGCCTGAAACCAAAAGCCAAAGCCGCTATCGTCCTATCAGCCTTTGCTGCCGACCATCCCTGATCTGCCCAATGCCTCATCCATAACAACAACGCCCCACGTGATCCCGGCCAGTACCCACAACACCACAAGATGTCAACCAACTCTCCCAGGTACTCCATACCACCTGATAACACGACCACGTACTCGGCGCCAAGGACGCTTGAATTAAAGGTTCTGCAGCCCGGACACCACGCTCCAAAACTCCGCTGGGCATTCCAGCCCTGACTCCTCAGCCTCCGGAGCCAAAGACCGAAAACGCTGCCACTGGAAATGAGACAAAGAATCGGCAATGCAGTTATTAACGCCGGGCACGTGCGTGGCTGTGAAATAAGCATTCAAAGATAAACACGACAAAACCAACTGCCAAAGAACCCTAATCACGGGGGGCGACCCTGTCGTCAAACTGTTAATGGCACACACGACCGCCACATTATCACAATTGAAACGCTCTCTTTTGTTTCAAAAATCGTCACCCCAAAGCTGCACTGCCACCAAAATCGGAAAAATCTCCAACAGAGTGATGTTCCGCACCAACCCTGTTTCAAACCAAGTTTCCGGCCATCTCGCGGCACACCAACGACCCTGAAAAAAGGCCCCAAAATCCACTCCGCCCGACGCGTCAGTAAACAAATCCAAGTCCGCGTTACCCACCACTTCCTCCATCAACAATGAACGCCCGTTGTAACAGGACAAAAAACGATCCCAAATCTCCAAGTCGGCCTTAAGTTCGGACGATAAAGGAACAAAATGATGCGGGGCGGTAATCCCGGCCGAAGCGCTAGCCAATCTTCGGGAAAAAATTCTCCCCATTGGGATAATCCGGCAAGCGAAATTCAATTTCCCCAGAAGGGACTGTACTTCCCGCAGCAGCAATTTCTTCAACCGTCTAGCACGGGTCACCTCTTCTCTTAAGCCCAACACCTTGTCAACCGGCAACCTAAACTCCCACTCCACAGAATCAATAACAATACCCAAAAAAGACAAACTCGTGCAAGGACCCTCGGTCTTGCCCGGTGCCAACGGGACCCCAAAACGTTCAGCAACCCAAAACACCGTCCTCAACAGAACCTCGCAACATTGAGATTGATCAGGGCCTATACACAAGAAATCGTCCAGATAGTGAATCACCGAATCCAAACCAGACACATCCCGCACCGCCCATTCCAAAAAGGAACTGAAGGCCTCAAAATAAGCGCACGACAACGAACAGCCCATCGGCAAACAACGGTCAACATAAAATCCGCCGTTCCAATAACAGCCTAGCAACCTCACGCTATCGAGGTGAAGCGGCAGTAAAAGAAAGGCCGACTCAATATCGGTCTTAGCCAACAATGCCCCTTTACCACAACTGCGCACCCACCTGGCTGCCCCATCAAACAACGTATACGCCACCGAACAAAGCTCTGGATCAATCCCGTCATTCACGGACCTCCCTTTTGGGTATGACAAATGCTGAATGAGCCTAAACTTATTAGGCTCCTTCTTGGGGACCACGACTAGCGGCGACACCACCAGATCGTCCAAGGGAGGAGTAGGAAATGGTCCAGACATCCTACTCAAAGCCACCTCTTTGGATAACTTTTCAGACACGACTGGCGCGTGCAACAAGGCCAATCTGAGGTTCTTCAAACTCAGTGGTACCACAAAACCTGGGGCAGGTATACAAAAACCAACACTAAAACCAGCCCGCAGCAACTCCGCCCTCTCCCTATCGGGAAACCTATTTAGATAGGGGGCCATCGCGTCCAACCTCACCGGAGTCACCCCCTTTGGAATTACCCTCTGGCTTCCCTTTTTTCCTAAAACACTTGGCGGGTCCGTGTGAAGCGCCGTTGCAATTGGAGCACAAATGCTTGAACTTACAAGTCACTCCGAACTTACACTGGCCCTCATTGAACTGCCAACACACTCCATGCTTCTGACCGCCGGATTGTCCAGACTGACCCCCGGTTCCTGAAGATGAACCTTGCGAACCACTTTGGCCGGAAGTTCCAGCCCCGCTTTGAAAGGGGTGACCAAACTTCGTTGGCGCCATCACCCGCAACCACAAACCAATGTCCTTCTCATCCCACCATATCGCGGGACGGACCGCTTTGCGCTGCTGGAACTGCTCGTCGTATCGTAACCAAGCTTGACCACCATAGGCCCTATGAGCTTCACCTATGGAATCCATGTAACAAAAAAAGGCAGAGCAATTCTCGGGAGCCTTCTTACCAATAACACTTGCCAAAATCGCAAACGCCTGAAGCCAATTCAGAAACGTCTGAGGAATAAGGCGCCATCGCCGCTTTTCCTCATCCTCTTTTTTACTCTCCTCCTTTTTTCCCTTATCCAGGTTAAATTTTTCCAACGGCAAGAGCGAAAATATCTCCACATACTCATCTTTCCAAATCTTTTCACGCACCTCATTCTTCAAGTGCGCCCCTAACGGCCCTTCAAAGCAAACGTACACCTCACCCCGTGCTTTATCATCCAGCCGAATGCCCCCTTCTTTCTCTTTCTCCGTTTGCACAGATACCGAGACCGGCTCGGTCAACCTACCCGGTTCGGCAGACCCGCTGCCGGATAATGCCAACCCCAGATCAGATGCTCCGACCCAAGCTGGCAAAGGGGACGACCCTGGCCTACCACTGCCCAACCGTAACAACAACTCCCGTACACCGGACAACAACTCCCCCACCCCCTCACAACTCGCATCAGCCCGCATACCAACTTCATCACCCTGCTCAACGGACCCCCCAACCCGATTCACAGAAGACAAAGTTGGCGTCGCAAACACCGGGGACAAACAACACATAGATGGGTTCTCACCAGGCTGCAGGGGAGCTGTGATCCCCCCAGCCATAGACGCTGTGGCCGTCCAGCCGTCACTCAATCCTGATGCCGACCTGGAGCCCTCCCGGATGTGGACTTCTCTTCGCAATACCGCTCCAACCGATCCACCCCCTACAGAGGGGACCGTGCCAAACCCGCCAGCCGGTGAGACCACCTGATGTCCAGTAGGCCCAGACCCAGGCCTGCCATCCGGAAAGCTGCCATCTGACGCCACCACTAGAGCAGATGCAGGCCCGGTCGCCAATGCTTGTGAGGAGTAGCGCCCTCTGGCCGTACCCAGCAGCCCCGCTGGATCTGGGGCGCCGCCCGCTGCCGCCGCTGGGATGCTCCCACGCCATCTCTCGCTGCCGCCGGAAGCAGGCCGCCGGGCCTGGACAGCAACACGGCGGCCCCCCGTAACATTGCTCTGCCCGTTAGAAGAACTGGCATGCGTAGGCCCCGCCCCCCCCCCGGGGAGCAGGGGGAGAAGGCCCAACCGCCGCCGCAGACCTCAGTGCAGCTGGTGGATTCCTCCCAGACCGCGGCCTGCTGGGGCGCTTCTGAGCAGGTGCGTGGCCTGGAGGGTCCCGTGAGGGGCTCCTGCGCTGATGCCGAGACACCGGGGCCATATCAAGGGATAGGCGCTCAGGGGGTCGCACTCGCCTGGATCGCCGCTCACCAGGCACGACCTCCGGGGGATCCACGCTCACGCTGCCGCTGTCACCGCCATGGATCCTGTAAACTTGAGCCGCCAGCCAGCCTGGAGGCTAAGACGCCGCCGCCCGCAGCTGCTCCAGAAACTGATCGCTTGAGGCCATGAGGTAAGCGCTGGTGCCGGTCCTTCCTGCTCACAGGTCTTCAGAGCGGGAAGTGACCGGCTCCTCCCCCCACTCAACCCTTAGCCTCTCTGGCCATAATTAGCCCTCCCCTAGGAGCGAACCCCACGCCCCCTCTTCTTGCTCCAAACCCCCTGTCATGGCGGCTTCCACGCACGCCGCCCGGGGGAGGGGGTGGGGCGGCTCACTCCAGCCTGTTCTTTATAGCTCAAGCAGCCCTAACATTAGAGGTAACTGCAAGTGGAAAGGCAATTACAGTAGTTAAGAGAAGCAGATGCAAGAAGCATTGGTAAGGCCAAGTTCATACTGTCAGTATTTGGTCAGTTTTTTACCTCTGTATTTGTATGTCAAATTCAGTAGTGGAACAATCAGAGGAAAAGTATAATAGAAACACGTCACCACTTCTGTATTTATCACCCACTCCTGGTTTTGGCTTACAAATACTGATGTAACTGTTTCTCTTTCATTACTCTCTTTGCCTTCCCTATATATAAAAAATGTAATATCTAATGGAAATATTGAAACACAAATACTGATGTAAAATACGAATCAAATACCGAACGTGTGAACGTGGCCTAAGGGTATGTTTCCACGGTAAGTAAACGCTGCTTGTTTGACGCTGCAGCGTCAAACAAGCAGCGTCCAGATGTTCCAGCATAGTGGAGGGGATTTTAGGAAATCCCGTCTCCACTATGCGTGGAAACCCGCACGTGGCGGCCCTGCGACTCCGGACATGCTGCGCGTCTTTTAAGATCGCAGCATGTCCGTACACCTTGCGGGGACGCTGCGTCCCCGCAAGGCATATCACAGGGCCCTATGGCGAGGGGTGCGATGATCCCGGATGTGTACTGTACACATCCGGCATCATCGCGTCCCAGAAAGGGGGCGGGGCTTAGCGCCGAGCGGCTTCGCCGCTGCGGCGATACCGCCGCCCCTCCGGACCGTGGAGCCATACCCTAAGAGTTCTGCGGCTGGCACACTATTTTCAGACAGCTTTGGCATTAGAGATATGTGTAGCAGATCCTGCTCTTGGAGCACCTGTTGCAGACACTGTTTTTGGGGGCATCTATGGCTGAAACTGGATTTACAACATTTTTGACTCAGCTCTGTCTAAAGCTGCCGTGAAAAAAATATTCATAATTCATGTCTCCAACGTCAACAACACCCTGTGGACAATCAATGAAGATTCGTCACAACGTTCACCACTAACTAGAAACTTCTGTGGTGTGGGTATATGCATATATGCTGATTTAAAGGAAAATACACATTATCTAATATATAATTGCCTAGAATACTACTTCCTGCAATTTGTGCCAACTTCCGTGGCTTTGTCCGGAGCTAATGTCCGGAGATAATGTCCGGAGCTAATGTCCGGAGATAATGTCCGGAGCTAATGTCCGGAGCTAATGTCCGGAGATAAGTGACGTCACCAGTGTCCTACACCCAGGCAGAGAACAGGGGCCCCAGGCAGCATATGGGGCCCCAGGCAGAGCACAGTGGCCCCAGGCAGAGCACAGGGGCCCCAGGCAGCATATGGGGCCCCAGGCAGAGCACAGTGGTCCCAGGCAGAGCACAGGGGCCCCATGCAGCCTATGGGGCCCCAGGCAGAGCACAGTGGCCCCAGGCAGAGCACAGGGGCCCCAGGCAGCATATGGGGCCCCAGGCAGAGCACAGTGGTCCCAGGCAGAGCACAGGGGCCCCAGGCAGCCTATGGGGCCCCAGGCAGAGCACAGTGGCCCCAGGCAGAGCACAGGGGCCCCAGGCAGAGCACAGGGGCCCCAGGCAGCATATGGGGCCCCAGGCAGAGCACAGGGGCCCCAGGCAGCCTATGGGGCCCCAGGCAGAGCACAGGGGCCCCAGGCAGCATATGGGGCCCCAGGCAGAGCACAGGGGCCCCAGGCAGCATATGGGGCCCCAGGCAGAGCACAGTGGCCCCAGGCAGAGCACAGGGGCCCCAGGCAGAGCACAGGGGCCCCAGGCAGCATATGGGGCCCCAGGCAGAGCACAGGGGCCCCAGGCAGCATATGGGGCCCCAGGCAGAGCACAGTGGCCCCAGGCAGCATATGGGGCCCCAGGCAGAGCACAGTGGCCCCAGGCAGAGCACAGGGGCCCCAGGCAGCATATGGGGCCCCAGGCAGAGCACAGTGGTCCCAGGCAGAGCACAGGGGCCCCAGGCAGCTAATGGGGCCCCAGGCAGAGCACAGTGGCCCCAGGCAGAACATGGGGCCCCAGGCAGAGCACAGTGGCCCCAGGCAGAGCACAGGGGCCCCAGGCAGAGCACAGGGGCCCCAGGCAGCATATGTGGCCCCAGGCAGAGCACAGGGGCCCCAGGCAGCATATGGGGCCCCAGGCAGAGCACAGGGGCCCCAGGCAGCATATGGGGCCCCAGGCAGAGCACAGTGGTCCCAGGCAGAGCACAGGGGCCCCAGGCAGCTTATGGGGCCCCAGGCAGAGCACAGTGGCCCCAGGCAGAACATGGGGCCCCAGGCAGAGCACAGTGGCCCCAGGCAGAGCACAGGGGCCCCAGGCAGAGCACAGGGGCCCCAGGCAGCATATGGGGCCCCAGGCAGAGCACAGGGGCCCCAGGCAGCATATGGGGCCCCAGGCAGAGCACAGTGGCCCCAGGCAGCATATGGGGCCCCAGGCAGAGCACAGTGGCCCCAGGCAGAGTACAGGGGCCCCAGGCAGCATATGGGGCCCCAGGCAGAGCACAGTGGTCCCAGGCAGAGCACAGGGGCCCCAGGCAGCTTATGGGGCCCCAGGCAGAGCACAGTGGCCCCAGGCAGAACATGGGGCCCCAGGCAGAGCACAGTGGCCCCAGGCAGAGCACAGGGGCCCCAGGCAGAACATGGGGCCCCAGGCAGAGCACAGGGGCCCCAGGCAGAGCACAGGGGCCCCAGGCAGCATATGGGGCCCCAGGCAGAGCACAGTGGCCCCAGGCAGAGCACAGGGGCCCCAGGCAGCATATGGGGCCCCAGGCAGAGCACAGTGGTCCCAGGCAGAGCACAGGGGCCCCAGGCAGCCTATGGGGCCCCAGGCAGAGCACAGTGGCCCCAGGCAGAACATGGGGCCCCAGGCAGAGCACAGGGGCCCCAGGCAGAGCACAGGGGCCCCAGGCAGCATATGGGGCCCCAGGCAGAGCACAGTGGTCCCAGGTAGAGCACAGGGGCCCCAGGCAGCCTATGGGGCCCCAGGCAGAGCACAGTGGCCCCAGGCAGAGCACAGGGGCCCCAGGCAGAACATGGGGCCCCAGGCAGAGCACAGGGGCCCCAGGCAGAGCACAGGGGCCCCAGGCAGCATATGGGGCCCCAGGCAGAGCACAGTGGCCCCAGGCAGAGCACAGGGGCCCCAGGCAGCATATGGGGCCCCAGGCAGAGCACAGTGGTCCCAGGCAGAGCACAGGGGCCCCAGGCAGCCTATGGGGCCCCAGGCAGAGCACAGTGGCCCCAGGCAGAACATGGGGCCCAAGGCAGAGCACAGGGGCCCCAGGCAGAGCACAGGGGCCCCAGGCAGCATATGGGGCCCCAGGCAGAGCACAGTGGTCCCAGGTAGAGCACAGGGGCCCCAGGCAGCCTATGGGGCCCCAGGCAGAGCACAGGGGCCCCAGGCAGCATATGGGGCCCCAGGCAGAGCACAGGGGCCCCAGGCAGCATATTGGGCCCCAGGCAGAGCACAGTGGCCCCAGGCAGAGCACAAAGGCCCCAGGCAGAACATGGGGCCCCAGGCAGAGCACAGGGGCCCCAGGCAGAGCACAGGGGCCCCAGGCAGCATATGGGGCCCCAGGCAGAGCACAGCGATATTTTGGACCACTGTGTGGTGTTTCAGACCCCCTGTGTGATGTCTGGGGCCCTGTTCTTAAGTATATTAAAGATTAAAGTAACGTATATTAAAGTATATTATAGATCAAATTTGACACGTTTATGAGCACCATTGAGTGATATACTCAAGAATGACATAATTTTTCAACATTTTATGGTTTCAAACTGTAAACACTCAGAGTTTTTTTTACTTCAACCAGAAAACCTTAACGGTTCATAAAAAACTTGACTGTTCAGGATATGATAAAAGTCATAGTATTCTGAATCTTTAACTTATAAAGATACCTTTACATGGGGTGATTATTGGTTCCAGAGAGGCTTTCGGCCGATAATCGTACACATGGCTGGTGACAGGACAATACAATATAAACGTTCAAAGGTAAACACTGATAACATTAAAATCTAATATATAATTGCCTAGAATACTACTTCCGGCAATTTGTGCCAACTTCCCTGGCTTTGTCCGGAGATAATGTCCGGAGATAAGTGACGTCACCAGCGTCCTACACCCGCTCAGGGTGGACAAAGATATATGCCTTCGTGGTGCGCGGCACTTTTCTGATTTGTTGCCGCCTGCCGCGAGCGACCAATCAGAAATGTGCCGTACTGTCAAGAATTGTCAAGAGCTGGTGAGTGCAGCCATTTTTTGTTCTTTCTTACTATTATTTATTAATTGTATTATTCTTACATTTGAATAAATAAAGTATATATGGATTCTAGACTCCCGATTCTTTAGAATCGGGCTGCCATCTAGTATTAGCATAAACACTGTAAATGCAGCCGTATAGAACAGTGCATACATTAGTTAACAATAGCGCAACTAGTTGTGCATAAATCACCTGCCACCATCAATATGAAAACTGCTGAACCAATTATGGCACGAATTCAGTTAATATGTTCAGGAGACCTTTTATCAGGGAATTTATTATCCCTTGTACATCAGAGAACCGACAACAAAAAGTTCAAAAAAAATGTTATGACTTTTTGCCCTTTTGCACTGGCCCAGATATTTGATCAAAAAGTATGTAGAATGAAATAAAAGGGGACATTGTCATACTACAAGTTTCATATAATGTAGAAATTTACAGAGAAAGTAGTATAAATGATATAAGAACATCCAAAAATATATATAGCAACATAAAAAGTACCATTGTTAAAAATTAGTGAACTTCATTAGATAAACTCATTAAAAATACCCAAATAACAGCAAAAAACTATACATATAAGAGGGGGAACAAAACGTAAAAAACAATAAGGTGGGAAGGGGAACTGGCGCCTACAGTATGCCTGTAACACCCAAATTCTTAGTTGCCCCTACCTGAGCTTCAGAGGTTGGTACCATAAATTTGCGTAATGGCGCCCCTGCTCAACATAGGCTAATGGATTATTTTTAGCCTATTGATAATACTATGCAAAAAACAAGCAGGACATCTTACAGTGTATAATCATAGATAGAAAAGACCTTCATAATATGAAAAGGTACATTTTCCAAAACCGTTACTGCCTCAATGCGAGTCACCTGTGATATATCAAGTTCCTCAGGATGCCAGGAGGAACAATAAGTTTTCATTCCTATATAGGATGATGCAGAGGGATGCCTATATAGTCCTCTGTGTGTGTAGGGTGATACAGAGCTTAGCTTTCAAGGAATTGGTAGATCTGCTGCAGACAAAACTGTGATTTTATCAAAACTGCAGCGAGCAGCCCAGTAAGTGACATATCACTTGTCCCTTTATCATGCTAGTTTCAGGTGAAGTATCTAAATCCTGATGAAATCTGTATCTTGGTCCAATAATCATGGACCATAATGCTTGGACAGGTCATGGGTCTCCTTTTGTCATAGAAATATATGGAGATGTTGTGCTCTAGTCGAGAGAATACATGCATTGCAGTCCATGATCGGACCAAGACGTCTGCATGAGCCCCTCAGTTTTTCGTTTCCAATACAATAATATGAAGCTGTTAAAACTTACAAAACTTAATGTGAAACAGTATGGTTTCACTAGTCATTTTTTTTGTGTGCTGGATCCATTATTTTAAAATTTTGGCCATATGTCAAAATGTCAGAGATTCTTCTATCAACTACCCAAAGAAAAACTAAGTGCTGGATCTTCTGTTTTCTCTGGTGTTGGGAGTGTTATCCCTTTAAGGCCTCATTCACACCTCATCAGTATGTCATCTGTGTGTCAATCAGTGTTTTTCACATATGGATAAAAATCTTTTATACATTGCAATGTTGAACACATACAGCAGATGGATTGGCCCTTGTCATCAGTGATGACGGAAAAAAGGGACATGCTGTCTTCTGTTTTGCACAGGCACACGGTCCGTGAAAAACATGGACATGTGAACAGCAGCATAGGTTATAATGGGTTCGTGTATCAGTGAGAAAAACATACCACACATACATGCATCACGGACATCTGAATGAGGCCTAAGGTTGGATTCCAGTATGCAGTCGGTGAGCTGACTTTGCTGTGTTTCCATATACTGCTGGATTTTTGGTTGTACACTTGCTTTTGCAATTGAAATGGTCATTAATATGAGATTCAAATACAATTAATTTGGAGCCTGTAGGGATGTCACAGCAGCCTACAGTGGAACGTAAAAGTTTGGGCACCCTGGTCAAAATTACTGTTATTGTTGAAGTGAGTAACTTGAAGATTAAATGATCTCTAAAAGGACTAAAGCTAAAGATGACATATTTCCTGTATTTTCTGCAATACATATATAGATAGATAGTCTTTTTTTTTTTCATTTTAAAAATTGCCAAAAGGAAAATGGGCTGATGCAAAAGTTTGGGTATCCTTGGAGATTCGTATGCTCAGATAACTTTAAGCAAGGTTTCAGACCTTAATTAGCCTATTAGGGTTGTTCCTTGTTCACTATCATCGTTAGTAAAGGACAATTTCCCAGCTTTATAAAAATTCAGCCTCCTCTAACCTTGTGCCAAAAAGAGCAGGCACGGCTTCTTCTAAGTAGCTGCTTAGCACTCTGAAAGTGAAAATGATGAAGGCCAATAAAGCAGGAGAGGGCTACAAGAAGATAGCAAAGTGTTTTCAAGTTGCCCTTTCCTCAGGTCAAAATGTAATTAAGAAGATGGTAATTAGACATACCAGTAATTGTGTTTCCAGGAATCCATCCTGACAGCACTATGGAGGTAGTCCTTCTTATCCTTACTAGGACAGGAGACAAGGAGAGGTTAAAAGGACCCTTCCATCTCCATACCTCAGTGTCTTTTCCAAGTACAACACCGTGATTGATGCAACAAAATTTATTAACCATTCTTTATACAAATGTTACATCACATAAGTATAGAATTTCTCAGAAGGGAGGGAACTAGCCTTGCTTTCAGGATGGATTCCTGGAAACACATCCTGGAGACATATCTGAAGACATATCTGACAGACAGCTCTCCAGCGACCAACGATGCCGAAGTCCCCGGGTAACCAGGGTAAACATCGGGTTGCTAAGCGCAGGGCCGCGCTTAGTAACCCGATGTTTACCCTGGTTACCAGTGTAAATGTAAAAAAAAAACAGTACATACTTACATTCGCGTCCCCCGGCGTCCGCTTCCCTGCACTGTATGAGTGCCGGCCCTAACAGCAGAGCGGTGACGTCACCTCTGTGCTTTGCTTTCCGGCCGGCGCTCACACACTCAGTGCAGGAAGCTCTGAGCAGCAGCGCGGACGCCGGGGGACGTGACAGACATCAGAGGGTGAGTATGTACTGTTTTTTTTTTACTTTTACAATGGTAACCAGGGTAAATATCGGGTTACTAAGCGCGGCCCTGCGCTTAGTAACCCGATATTTACCCTGGTTACCATTGTAAAACATCGCTGGCATCGTTGCTTTTGCTGTCAAACACGACGATACACGCCGATCTGACGACCAAATAAAGTTCTGAACTTTCAGCAACGACCAGCGATATCACAGCAGGATCCAGAACGCTGCTGCGTGTCAAACACAACGATATCACTATCCAGGACGCTGCAACGTCACGGATCGCTATCGTTATCGTTGTAAAGTCGCTTAGTGTGAAGGTACCTTAAAGTTGGGAAATTTGCAACACCTTACCTTTTCTAAAGATTCAAGTGAACAAACCATAACTCCAACAGGCTAGTTAAGGTCTGAAACCTTGGTCAAAGTTTTCTGAGCACACAAATCTCCAAGGGTGCCCAACCTTTTGCATTGGCCTATTTTCCTTTTTGTAATTTTTAAAATGAAAAAAAAGAAAAGACAATACATATATTTTTTCAAAATACAAAGACAATGTGTCATCTTTAAGTTCAGGCCTTTTAAGGATCATTTAATCTTCAACTTGCATAACTGTTCACAATAACAGCGATTTTGACCATGAGTGCTTAAAGTTTTACATGCCACCAGGGGCGTAACTACCGCGGTCGCAGCGGTCGCCAGTGCGACCGGCCCCGGCAGGTCAGGGGCCCGGGCCCGGCAGGTCAGTGTATATGAGCTGGTATCTGGTGTGTGTGTGTGATATCTGTAGTATGTGTGTGTGTGATATCTGTAGTATGTGTGTGTGTGTGTGTGTGTGTGTGTGTGTGTGATATCTGTAGTATGTGTGTGTGTGTGATATCTGTAGTATGTGTGTGTGTGTGTGTGATATCTTTAGCATGTGTGTGTGTGATATCTGTAGTGTGTGTGTGTGTGATATCTGTAGTATGTGTGTGTGTGTGATATCTGTAGTATGTGTGTGTGTGTGTGTGATATCTGTAGTATGTGTGTGTGTGTGATATCTGTAGTGTGTGTGTGTGTGTGATATCTGTAGTATGTGTGTGTGTGTGTGTGTGTGATATCTGTAGTATGTGTGTGTGTGTGATATCTGTAGTGTGTGTGTGATTTGTGTGTGTGATATCTGTAGTATGTGTGTGTGTGTGATATCTGTAGTGTGTGTGTGTGATGTGTGTGTGTGTGATATTGTAGTGTGTGTGTGTGATATCTGTAGTGTGTGTGTGTGTGATATCTGTAGTGTGTGTGTGTGTGTGTGATGTGTGTGTGTGTGATATCTGTAGTGTGTGTATGATGTGTGTGTGTAATATCTGTAGTGTGTGTGTGTGTGTGTGTGTGTGATATCTGTAGTGTGTGTGTGTGTGTGTGATATCTGTAGGGTGTTTGTGTGTGTGTGATATCGTAGTGTGTGTGTGTGTGATATCTGTAGTGTGTGTGTGAGGCTGGGGCGTAATTACCACAGTCGCAGCGGTCGCCGCTGCAAGCAGCTCTGGCAGGTCAGGGGCCCGTGTGTCCCCTTGAGCCTGTCTCCCTTGTCCCCTTATGCTTGTGTCCCTTGTCCCCGTGTGCCAGTCTCCCTTGCCTATTAGTCCCTGTGTGTCCCGATGTGCCTGTCTCCTTTGTCCCCTTGTGCTTGTGTCAGTCTCCCTTGTCCACTAGTCCCTGTGTGTCAGTCTCCCTTTCCCACTTGTCCCTGTGTCCCCTTGTGCTTGTATCCCTTGTCCACTAGTCCCCGTGTGCCCCTTGTCAGGCTCCCTTGCCCACTAGTCCCCTTGTGTCAGTCTCCCTTGCCCACTAGTCCCCGTGTGCCCCTTGTCAGGCTCCCTTGCCCACTAGTCCCCTTGTGTCAGTCTCCCTTGCCCACTAGTCCCCTTGTAACCTTCTCCCCTGCCTCCTAGCCCCCATGTGTCCCCTTGTGCCTGTCTTCCTTGCTCCCTAGCCCCCCTATGTTGCCCTTGTGCCTGTCTCCCCTGCCCCCTCGTCGCCATTTGCTCGTGTCTTTCTCACTGCCCCTGTATGGAGGGGCTGCATTATACTATGAGGGGGGCTGCGTTGTATTCTGTGGGGTTTACATTGAGTTGTATGGCAGGGCTGCAGGGGGGGGCCCCATTTGGAAGTTCGCACCGGGGCCCATAACTTTGTAGTTACGCCACTGCATGACACTGTATTAATCCAGAGGCAGACATTAATAGTTCCATACTCAGGGATTAATCAATTTAATGCCAATAACATGAAACATTATATTTATCAAAAAAGGTATCAAGAGCCTTCTTCAATGTTAGTAGTAAATCAACCTTTACAACATCATACAGCAGAGAGTTCCATATTCTCACTGCTCTTACAGTAAAGAATCTGCGTCTGAGATTATGATAAAACCTTCATTCCTCTAGACTTAAAAAATGCCCCATTGTCCCTGTCATAGGCCTAAGTGTAAAAAGATCATTGCAAAGATCTCTGTACTGTCCCCTCACATATTTGTACATTGTAATAAGATCCTTCTTTTTGAAACTGAATAACCCCAAGTTTAACAATCTGTATTGGTATTGCAGTCCACCCATTCCTTTAATAACCTTGGTTACATTTCTCTGCACCCTCTCTAGTTCAGCTATGTCCTTCTTATACACCAGAGACAAAAATTGAACATAGTATTCTAACTGTGGTCACACTAATGACTTGTTCTCGTCATGAACATCTATACCTCTTGTAATACATCCCATTAATTTATATGCCATGACAGCAGCTACCTGACACTGATCACTAAAGTGGAGTCCAAGTAAGTGCAGTGCCCCAGAGACCTGGTCGTTGCAGTAATGTCACTCTGCCACTCAGGGGAGTGATGTTACGTCTGACTGCACAAAAGGAGTTCACCTGACCAGGTATCACAGTCACACACTACATTTCACACTTCAGCCACCAGGGGGAGCAAAAGGTTCTATGCATTAGGCCACTCCTTACACTTGGGTAAAACTGGGAGCTGGATAGGAAGTTAGTCAGAAGCTGACTGGGTTGGATCCAGGCAACATCCTGTGTCAGAGGGTGTTGCGGGGGAAGATTCGGGGGGGTCTCTGTCAGGGGTGGGATCCTGACAGTGACCTTGCGAACAGGACAGATTGTTATGGAGCTGCGCCTGCACTTGAATGCGGCGGCATCTTAAGAAAGGATACGAAGCGAAGTTTATTGTGGAGAAGTGAGAAATGAGATCGCAGCAAAAAGGAGATAAACCAGTAGAAGTCGTGCCCCGAGATCGGCAACATCCTACTGAGGCGCGTAGCCGGTGGCCGGAACGCCGAGGAAGTATTGGGCTCCAAGCAGTAATTCAAACAGCGGCAGGACAGTTGATTATAGGTTGGCTGTCTCACCTAAAACACCTAAGCAGACATAGGAGCCAATTGTGGGAGAGGGGCGACACTAGGGTCCTGGAAGAACTCCAGGCCTACCCGTCATACGGGTGCGTCCTAGCCATATCATCTGGGGGACGGATAAAGAACATCAGAACAGATACGAGTTGTGAGAAAGAATATCACAAACAGACACAACAGTTGTGAGGACTATCCCGTGGTGCTCAGCAGGGAGGTACTACAACACACAGGCGCTAGAAGGTAGGCACCGATTTCCACCTGCAAAGGGAACTCTGGATGTGCCTTCGGACCGGCCGGTCTCAGCCAGCCCTGTTAGCAGTGCTCCGGATTGTGGATCCCAAAGCCTTCAGTAAAGAGGTAAAGAGACTGCATCCCTGTGTCCTCGTTATTCATCGCACCTTGCACCTCGAACCATTATCACACCTTTCATTGGATGCCCCTTAGCAGGGTCACGGACCGGGTCTAGCCACCGTGACAACCCCAGAACCGAGACAGAAGAGGCCAGGTACCGAGTACCCCGCGGCCCTGCGTCTGGGGGCGCTCCAACTTGGCGTCACGAACAGGATCTACTTAAGCCTGAAGATCAGGTCATGTGTGCCTTGGAACTGTGTTGGATTGTGCTTGAACTGTGATTTATTGCAAAGACTGTGGATTGCCACTTGCCGCCAAAAGTTCCTGCCATAACCGCCGCCATTGCAGCGCCACGAGGAGCGCAGAAGAAGAAGAAGGGCGTGCCATGGGAGGAGACTATCAAAATGGCGCCAGAAGCAGCAGCCGCCCCCTCCGACTACTGTTGCGAGATGACGACCTGCCAAGAAGCAGAGGAGAACCGCCCCCTGATTTGCAACGGCGGGAACGAGAGGAAGAAGAAGCTACGCCCTCAGAAAATGGAGGAGAAATGTGCATGTGCCGCTGAAAATCCCGGAGCAGGGATGGCGACCAGCGAGTCCCAGAGCGATGGCGAAGTGATCCCGGCCTGTCCTTGCCAACCGGAGACGGACCCGAACCCGCCGTAGCTGGAGGATCCGGACCTCTCGGAGCTACAGGCGGCGGAGCCGAGCCAGCCTATCCCGAACGCGGAGCCAGCCGCTGTGAAGCCACGGAAGTCGGAGCCGAGCGAGAGGGTCACATTGGAGGAACCGCAGTCTGGGCTGCAGCCGATTCCAGTGTCCTCGTCAACGGAACAGATCGGCATCGGTGGAACCACATCAGACGCAGGTATGGAAAGCGTCCCTGCTCTCCTGAGTCCTGACCGATCCTGCTCCAGTGACCGCTCCTGTTGTGAACTCCGTTTTCAGGCTCCCTCTTGTGGTCACAGATGGTATTGTGTGACTTTGGTTTTTTGGCTCCCCCTGGTGGTTTGGTTTATAAGGCTGGTTTCACACTTGCGTTTTTGTCTGCAGCGTTTTTTGCACAAAAAACGCATGCGTTTTTTTCCCCTATACTTAACATTGAAAACGCATGCGTTTTTTTGTACGCGTTTGGTCGCGTTTTCAAACGCATGCGTTTTTTTCTGCATGCGTTCTTTTTCAAAAATGCAACCTGTAGTGTTTTTTTTGCCGCGAAAAAACGCATGCGTTTTTTCGCGGCAAAAAAATGCATTGCTGTCTATGTAAACGCATGCGTTTTTAAGCACATGCGTTTGTTTGCGTTAAAAACGCATGCGTTTTTATAGAAAAAACCCAGAAAACAGACTGAAAAGCCACCCACCACCATCAAGGTGATAAAGGGATCCAAACCCTAACCCTAACTCTACCCCTAACCTCACCCCTAACCGTTTAATGAACCTTTTTGTGACAGTCATAGTGCCACGTATTTAAGTGCCACGTATCACTTATTTTAGTGCCACGTATTTCAATGCCACGTATTTCAGTGCCACGTATCACGTATTTCAGTACCACGTATTCAGTGCCACGTATTTCAGTGCCACGTACCACGTATTCAGTGCCACGTACCACGTATTTCAGTGCCACGTATTTCAGTGCCACGTATCACGTATTTCAGTACCACGTATTCAGTGCCACGTATTTCAGTGCCACGTACCACGTATTTCAGTGCCACGTATTTCAGTGCCACGTATCACGTATTTCAGTACCACGTATTCAGTGCCACGTATTTCAGTGCCACGTATCACGTATTTCAGTACCACGTATTCAGTGCCACGTATTTCAGTGCCACGTATCACGTATTTCAGTACCACGTATTCAGTGCCACGTATTTCAGTGCCACGTACCACGTATTCAGTGCCACGTACCACGTATTTCAGTGCCACGTATTTCAGTGCCACGTATCACGTATTTCAGTGCCACGTATTTCAGTGCCACGTATTTCAGTGCCACGTATTTCAGTGCCACGTATTTCAGTTACGTTTAGGGGTTAGGGGTAGGGTTAGGGTGACCAGGACATTCTTCTAATAAAAAGCTACCCCTAACCCTAACTAATTCTACTATTAGTGGATTTTCTAGTTGATTTTTTCATGGGGAAAAAAAAAAAAAAAAAACGCATGCGTCTAAAAAACGCGGCGTTTTGCCGCGATTACATGCGTTTTTTCACATGCAGATCAAAACGCAAGTGTGAAACCAGCCTTATCCTGTGGGTCTGCTGGATCAGCTGCCTCGTTATTCACCAGGGAGGTGTTGTGAATTTGCTTTTTGCTCCCTCTAGTGGTTACTAGTTTTTTGACTCTGGTTTTTCTGTCATTCCTTTTATCCGCACCTGGGTCGTTAGTTAGGGGTGTTGCTATATAAGCTCCCTGGACCTTCAGTTCAATGCCTGGCAACGTAGTTATCAGAGCTAGTCTGCTGTGCTCTTGTCTACTGATCCTGGTTCCAGTTATATCAGCTAAGTCTGCCTTTTGTTTTTTGCTATTTGTTTTGGTTTTGTATTTTTGTCCAGCTTGTCCCAAATCTATATCCTGACCTTTGCTGGAAGCTCTAGGGGGCTGGTGTTCTCCCCCCGGACCGTTAGACGGTTCGGGGGTTCTTGAATTTCCAGTGTGGATTTTGATAGGGTTTTTGTTGACCATATAAGTTACCTTTCTTTATTCTGCTATCAGTAAGCGGGCCTCTCTGTGCTAAACCTGGTTCATTTCTGTGTTTGTCATTTCCTCTTACCTCACCGTCATTATTTGTGGGGGGCTTCTATCCAGCTTTGGGGTCCCCTTCTCTGGAGGCAAGAAAGGTCTTTGTTTTCCTCTACTAGGGGTAGCTAGATTCTCCGGCTGGCGCGTGTCATCTAGAATCAACGTAGGAATTATCCCCGGCTACTTCTAGTGTTGGCGTTAGGAGTAGATATATGGTCAACCCAGTTACCACTGCCCTATGAGCTGGATTTTTGTATTCTGCAGACTTCCACGTTCCTCTGAGACCCTCGCCATTGGGGTCATAACAGTTTGCCAGGCCAGTATTAAATGTTTAATGCATTGCAGAAGAGGGATTATAAGAAAGAAGATTCTGAGTTTTTTTTTTTTTCTTCTTCCCCTTTACCTCAGAGTGGCTATGCTTGCTGCAGACATGAATGTCCAGACCTTGATTACAAGTGTGGACCAGCTGGCTACTCGTGTGCAGGGCATACAAGACTATGTTATCAGAAATCCTAGGTCAGAACCTAAAATACCGATTCCTGAACTGTTTTCCGGAGACAGGTTTAAGTTTAGGAATTTCGTGAATAATTGTAAATTGTTTTTGTCCCTGAGACCCTGTTCATCTGGAGATTCTGCTCAGCAAGTAAAAATTGTGATTTCGTTCTTACGGGGCGACCCTCAGGATTGGGCTTTTTCGCTGGCGCCAGGAGATCCGGCATTGGCTGATCTTGATGCGTTTTTTCTGGCGCTCGGTTTACTTTATGAGGAACCCAATCTTGAGATTCAGGCAGAAAAGGCCTTGCTGGCTATGTCTCAGGGGCAGGACGAGGCTGAAGTGTATTGCCAAAAATTTCGGAAATGGTCCGTGCTGACACATTGGAACGAGTGTGCACTGGCCGCTAATTTTAGAAATGGCCTTTCTGAAGCCATTAAGAATGTTATGGTGGGTTTTCCCATTCCCACAGGTCTAAATGACACTATGGCACTGGCTATTCAAATTGACCGGCGGTTGCGGGAGCGCAAAACCGCAAATTCCCTCATGGTGTTGTCTGAACAGACACCTGATTTAATGCAATGTGATAGAATCCTGACTAGAAATGAGCGGAAAATTCATAGACGCCGGAATGGCTTGTGCTACTACTGTGGTGATTCTACACATGTTATCTCAGCATGCTCTAAACGTATAGCTAAGGTAGTTAGTCCTGTCACCGTTGGTAATTTGCAACCTAAATTTATTCTGTCTGTAACTTTGATTTGCTCACTGTCATCTTATCCTGTCATGGCGTTTGTAGATTCAGGTGCTGCCCTGAGTCTCATGGATCTCTCATTTGCTAAGCGCTGTGGTTTTACTCTTGAACCATTAGAAAATCCTATTCCTCTTAGGGGTATTGATGCTACACCATTGGCAGCAAATAAACCGCAGTATTGGACACAGGTTACCATGTGCATGACTCCTGAACACCGCGAGGTGATACGTTTCCTGGTTTTACATAAAATGCATGATTTGGTTGTTTTAGGGCTGCCATGGTTACAGACCCATAATCCAGTCCTGGACTGGAAGGCTATGTCAGTCTCAAGTTGGGGCTGTCGTGGTATTCATGGGGATTCCCTGCCTGTGTCTATTGCTTCTTCTACGCCTTCGGAAGTTCCGGAGTATTTGTCTGATTATCAGGATGTCTTCAGTGAGTCTGAGTCCAGTGCACTGCCTCCTCATAGGGACTGTGACTGTGCTATAGATTTGATCCCAGGCAGTAAATTTCCTAAGGGAAGACTGTTTAATCTGTCGGTACCTGAACATACCGCTATGCGTTCATATATCAAGGAGTCTCTGGAGAAAGGACATATTCGTCCGTCTTCTTCCCCTCTTGGTGCGGGATTCTTTTTTGTGGCAAAAAAGGACGGATCTTTGAGACCTTGTATTGATTATCGGCTTTTAAATAAGATCACTGTCAAATTTCAGTATCCTTTACCGCTGTTGTCTGACTTGTTTGCCCGGATTAAGGGTGCCAAGTGGTTCACCAAGATAGACCTTCGTGGTGCGTACAACCTTGTGCGCATTAAGCAAGGTGATGAATGGAAAACCGCATTCAATACGCCCGAAGGTCATTTTGAGTACTTGGTGATGCCTTTTGGGCTCTCCAATGCGCCTTCAGTTTTTCAGTCCTTTATGCATGACATTTTCCGGAAGTATCTGGATAAATTTTTGATTGTTTATCTGGATGATATTTTGGTTTTTTCTGATAATTGGGATTCGCATGTGGAGCAGGTCAGGTTGGTCTTTAAAATTTTGCGTGAAAATTCTTTGTTTGTCAAGGGCTCAAAGTGTCTCTTTGGTGTACAGAAGGTTCCCTTTTTGGGGTTCATTTTTTCCCCTTCTGCTGTGGAGATGGACCCAGTCAAGGTCCGAGCTATTCTTGATTGGACTCAGCCCTCGTCAGTTAAGAGTCTTCAGAAGTTCTTGGGCTTCGCTAACTTCTACCGTCGTTTTATCGCTAATTTTTCTAGCATTGTGAAACCTCTGACGGATATGACCAAGAAGGGCTCCGATGTAGCTAACTGGGCTCCTGCTGCCGTGGAGGCTTTCCAGGAGTTGAAACGCCGGTTTACTTCGGCGCCTGTTTTGTGCCAGCCTGACGTCTCACTTCCCTTTCAGGTTGAGGTGGATGCTTCGGAGATTGGGGCAGGGGCCGTTTTGTCGCAGAGAGGCCCTGGTTGCTCTGTTATGAAACCTTGTGCCTTTTTCTCTAGGAAGTTTTCGCCTGCCGAGCGAAATTATGATGTGGGCAATCGGGAGTTGTTGGCCATGAAATGGGCATTTGAGGAGTGGCGTCATTGGCTCGAGGGTGCTAAGCATCGTGTGGTGGTCTT
Source organism: Ranitomeya variabilis (assembly GCF_051348905.1). Taxonomy (NCBI): domain Eukaryota; kingdom Metazoa; phylum Chordata; class Amphibia; order Anura; family Dendrobatidae; genus Ranitomeya; species Ranitomeya variabilis. The sequence continues at coordinate 174,438,474 of NC_135234.1, forward strand.
GACTGATCACAAAAATCTGATGTATCTCGAGTCTGCTAAACGTCTTAATCCGAGACAGGCCCGCTGGTCATTGTTTTTCTCCCGCTTTGATTTTGTTGTCTCGTATTTACCAGGTTCAAAGAATGTGAAGGCCGATGCTCTTTCTAGGAGCTTTGTGCCTGATGCTCCTGGAGTCGCTGATCCTGTTGGTATTCTTAAAGATGGAGTTATCTTGTCAGCTATTTCTCCGGATCTGCGACGTGTGTTGCAGAGATTTCAGGCTGATAGGCCTGAGTCTTGTCCACCTGACAGACTGTTTGTCCCGGATAAGTGGACCAGCAGAGTCATTTCCGAGGTTCATTCCTCGGTGTTGGCAGGTCACCCGGGAATTTTTGGCACCAGAGATCTGGTGGCCAGGTCCTTTTGGTGGCCTTCCTTGTCAAGGGATGTGCGGTCATTTGTGCAGTCCTGTGGGACTTGTGCTCGAGCTAAGCCTTGCTGTTCTCGTGCCAGCGGTTTGCTCTTGCCCTTGCCTGTCCCGAAGAGACCTTGGACACATATCTCCATGGATTTAATTTCTGATCTTCCGCTATCTCAGGGCATGTCCGTTATCTGGGTGATATGTGATCGCTTCTCCAAGATGGTCCATTTGGTTCCTTTGCCTAAGCTGCCTTCCTCTTCCGATCTGGTTCCTGTGTTTTTCCAGAACGTGGTTCGTTTGCACGGCATCCCTGAGAATATTGTGTCAGACAGAGGATCCCAGTTCGTTTCCAGGTTCTGGCGATCCTTTTGTAGTAGGATGGGCATTGATTTGTCGTTTTCGTCTGCTTTCCATCCTCAGACTAATGGACAGACGGAGCGAACCAATCAGACTTTGGAGGCTTATTTGAGGTGTTTTGTCTCTGCTGATCAGGACGATTGGGTGACATTCTTGCCATTGGCTGAGTTTGCCCTTAATAATCGGGCTAGTTCCGCCACCTTGGTTTCGCCTTTTTTCTGCAACTCTGGTTTCCATCCTCGCTTTTCTTCGGGTCATGTGGAGCCTTCTGACTGTCCTGGGGTGGATTCTGTGGTGGATAGGTTGCAGCAGATCTGGAATCATGTGGTGGACAACTTGAAGTTGTCACAGGAGAAGGCTCAGCGCTTTGCCAACCGCCGCCGCGGTGTGGGTCCCCGACTACGCGTTGGGGATTTGGTATGGCTTTCTTCCCGCTGTGTTCCTATGAAGGTCTCCTCTCCCAAATTTAAACCTCGTTTTATTGGGCCTTACAAGATATTGGAAATCCTTAATCCTGTATCTTTTCGTCTGGATCTTCCTGTGTCGTTTGCTATTCACAATGTATTTCATAGGTCCTTGTTGCGGCGGTACATTGTGCCTGTAGTTCCTTCTGCTGAGCCTCCTGCTCCTGTGTTGGTTGAGGGCGAGTTGGAGTACGTGGTGGAGAAGATCTTGGATTCTCGCCTCTCCAGGCGGAGGCTTCAGTACCTGGTCAAGTGGAAGGGCTATGGTCAGGAGGATAATTCCTGGGTGGTCGCCTCTGATGTTCATGCGGCCGATTTAGTTCGTGCCTTTCATGCCGCTCATCCTGATCGCCCTGGTGGTCGTGGTGAGGGTTCGGTGACCCCTCACTAAGGGGGGGGTACTGTTGTGAATTTGCTTTTTGCTCCCTCTAGTGGTTACTAGTTTTTTGACTCTGGTTTTTCTGTCATTCCTTTTATCCGCACCTGGGTCGTTAGTTAGGGGTGTTGCTATATAAGCTCCCTGGACCTTCAGTTCAATGCCTGGCAACGTAGTTATCAGAGCTAGTCTGCTGTGCTCTTGTCTACTAATCCTGGTTCCAGTTATATCAGCTAAGTCTGCCTTTTGTTTTTTGCTATTTGTTTTGGTTTTGTATTTTTGTCCAGCTTGTCCCAAATCTATATCCTGACCTTTGCTGGAAGCTCTAGGGGGCTGGTGTTCTCCCCCCGGACCGTTAGACAGTTCGGGGGTTCTTGAATTTCCAGTGTGGATTTTGATAGGGTTTTTGTTGACCATATAAGTTACCTTTCTTTATTCTGCTATCAGTAAGCGGGCCTCTCTGTGCTAAACCTGGTTCATTTCTGTGTTTGTCATTTCCTCTTACCTCACCGTCATTATTTGTGGGGGGCTTCTATCCAGCTTTGGGGTCCCCTTCTCTGGAGGCAAGAAAGGTCTTTGTTTTCCTCTACTAGGGGTAGCTAGATTCTCCGGCTGGCGCGTGTCATCTAGAATCAACGTAGGAATTATCCCCGGCTACTTCTAGTGTTGGCGTTAGGAGTAGATATATGGTCAACCCAGTTACCACTGCCCTATGAGCTGGATTTTTGTATTCTGCAGACTTCCACGTTCCTCTGAGACCCTCGCCATTGGGGTCATAACAGGGAGGCTCCTATTTAGCCCTGCTTCATTTCCACTTGTTGCTGGCTGTCAATGTATTCAGTGCTATTCTGATTACTCCTGATTATCTCGTTTTCTGCCTCTTCAGGATAAGCTAAGTTCTGTTTGAATATTTTTTGCTCATCTGCCTGCAATATGATTTCTGTGTATGATGAGTCTAGTCCAGCTTGCTAACATGTGATTTCTTTTTGCTGGTAAGCTCTGGGGTACGGAGTTGCTTCCCCCGCACCGTTAGTTGGTGCGGGGGCTCGAGCAATCTCTGCGTGGATATTTTGAATAGGGTTTTTCATTGACCGCACAGTTCTCTTCCTATTTTCTGCTATCTAGTATTAGCGGGCCTCATTTGCTAAATCTGATTTCATCTCTGCGTTTGTGCTTTCCCCTTAACTCACCGTTAATATTTGTGGGGGGCTATTCTATATCTTTGGGGTCTTCCACTGAGGCAAGTGAGGACTTACTTTCTCTCTAGGAATAGTCAGTTTCTCAGGCCGTGACGAGACGTCTAGGATTTTTAGGTAAACGTTCCACGGCTGCCTATAGTTGTTTGCGGATAGGATCAGGTTGCGGTCAATCTAGTTACCACTTCCCCAGAGCTAGTAGTCTGTTCAGTTACTTAGCTAGTCCGACCTGCGATCCTTGCCACTAGGATCATAACACGCTCCCCAGCCCGACAATGACCGAGTCCTCACCGCTGAGCTGGTAGTGATAACCCCAGGCACTATGGAGATGCTGGTGCCTCCGTTACCAGCAACTATGGGGAAACCGCTAGATGTGAGCCCAGAGGGGGTGATCTTCCAATGGGACACTCCACAGATTGGGCCGGACGGGGCCAGGCAGGAGGGCCTCAGCATTGCTGCGCTCACCTGGGAACAATATAAGCAATGCTTAATTCTACAATGGCAAAACCAAAAAGAGACAGAACCATATGACCCACCAAGAGTACAAAGACCAAAGACTGAGCACAATAAGAGGAACTCGGTAAGGCAGGGGACTGTGCTAGCCTTTCACCCAAAGCGGGGTTGGGGCTCTATACAGGAATCGGGACTGCCGACTGAAGTCTTCTTTACCAGCTACAATGTGAAGACCCCGTTCCGCAACAGATGTGACAATCAACTATGTAAAGGGGACCAGGTGACCTACACTCGCTATCGGAGTGCGCAAGGGTGGTGTGCTCGGGATATCCAACGATGCGAACCGGCGGTGGCGCCACCTACTGACCTGACCACGGCTAACCCTGATTTGACAAACGCTACTACTGTCGCCACGGTGTGTATTATCGCCGCTACTGAACTTGCAACTACAGCTGACATTCGAATCCAGACACCGGGTGACCTGACCGAGCCTTGGAGACCAACCAATGATACCGATCCCGCATCAGCCGAGAACAGAGGACCGCAGCCTTACCGGTCGGGGAGTGTTCGCCACCAGCTGGTGCAGTGTAACCTCCTGTAAGGATAGACCTCAGAGCCATGAGGATGTAAATAGTTAACTATTTGTTTCCCTGCTTTTTGCTGCTAATACCCGACCAGGGTTATCCTTAAAGGGATCCCTTTGTTTACCCGGGATCCCTATTATTTTTGTTTTTGCTTTTATTTTTGCTTTTGTTCATCATTGTTTACAAAGACTGCCGAATCATGGATGATGAATGGTTCACAAACTGTATTGTAAATAGTTCGCACCTTCTTAAAGGTGCCCTTTACTGGTTTTACAAAGAGGAGAGCTTTTTGAAGAGACTGTTCCTGAATACAGCACAGAAGCTCTTGCCTTAAACGGACTTGCAGATAGAGTCTGCACTACCTCGAAGAGACTTGGTTCCCTCTTAAAGGGAATGTTCACTTGTTGCACTTGAGTATAATGTTGCCTTAAGAACGTTGAATGGTAATAATGTTTTACATAGAAGTAGTATGTAGTTAGCTAGATAGTTATAGAGAATGTTTAATGATGTTACTAGAGATTGAGGACGGGCCGAATTTCAATAATGTGAACCCGTGGGGGTTGGTTAGTGAGTCCTCCTGAGAGCCATAGAGAGATGCTTAATTGATCCTGTACTAAGAAAAGAGGCAGTAGGCCTGGGCAGATAGACAGGAGGTCCTGCATATGAGAAATCAGAGAGTAAAAAGAAAAATGTTGCACTTAGAAAAGAGAAATAAAGAAAAAGTTAATTTATATTTTAGAGTCTTATAGTAAGCCTTTAGTGGGTTCAGCTTATACGCCCTTAAAGGAAAAGTTAAATTATTGTTCAGAATTTGCACTTAGTAGAATACCCGGCTGGGTAATAGAAGTTATTTATAGTTAGAAAATCAGTATGTTATTTAAAATATTTAAACATGTTTCTGTTTGTAACGTTCAAGAGTCCTCACCTCCCATAAAGGGAAGCACTGTTATATTTACTCGTTTATTGCATTTCAAAATTTTGTATGTCTTTTGCTGACATGTATTGTTGTTCTTCTTCCCAGTCCAGGAGTACTGGATTTAACCAGGGGGAGTGCAGCGCCCCAGAGACCTGGTCGTTGCAGTAATGTCACTCTGCCACTCAGGGGAGTGATGTTACGTCTGATTGCACAAAAGGAGTTCACCTGACCAGGTATCACAGTCACACACTACATTTCACACTTCAGCCAAAAGCGGGAGCAAAAGGTTCTATGCATTAGGCCACTCCTCACACTTGGGTAAAACTGGGGGCTGGATAGGAAGTTAGTCAGAAGCTGACTGGGTTGGATCCAGGCAACATCCTGTGTCAGAGGGTGTTGCGGGGGAAGATTCAGGGGGGGTCTCTGTCAGGGGTGGGATCCTGACAGTGACCTAGCGAACAGGACAGATTGTTATGGAGCTGCGCCTGAACTTGAATGCGGCGGCATCTTAAGAAAAGATACGAAGCGAAGTTTATTGTGGAGAAGTGAGAAACGAGATTGCAGCAAAAAGGAGATAAACCAGTAGGAGTCGTGCCCCGAAATCGGCAACATCCTACTGAGGCGCGTAGCCGGTGGCCGGAACGACGAGGAAGTATTGGGCTCCAAGCAGTACTTCAAACAGCGGCAGGACAGTTGATTATAGGTTGGCTGTCTCACCTAAAACACCTAAGCAGACATAGGAGCCAATTGTGGGAGAGGGGCGACGCTAGGGTCCCGGAAGAACTCCAGGCCTACCCGTCATACGGGTGCGTCCTAGCCATATCATCTGGGGGACGGAGAAAGAACATCAGAACAGATACGAGTTGTGAGAAAGAACATCAGAAACAGACACAACAGTTGTGAGGACTATCCCGTGGTGCTCAGCAGGGAGGTACTACAACACACAGGCGCTAGAAGGTAGGCACTGATTTCCACCTGCAAAGGAAACTCTGGATGTGCCTTCGGACCGGCCGGTCTCAGCCAGCCCTGTTAGCAGTGCTCTGGATTGCGGATCCCGAAGCCTTCAGTAAAGAGGTAAAGAGACTGCAACCCTGTGTCCTCGTTATTCATCGCACCTTGCACCACGTACCGTTATCACACCTTTCATTGGACGCCCCTTAGCAGGGTCACGGACCGGGTCTAGCCACCGTGACAACCCCAGAACCGAGACAGAAGAGGCCCGGTACCGAGTACCCCGCGGCCCTGCGTCTGGGGGCGCTCCATATACACCCAAGTATTTTTAAGTGACAGTTTTACCCAGTGTTTTACAGCTTAGTACATAATTATACATTCTATTTCCACTGCTAAAGTGCATGACGTTACATTTATCTGCAATAAGCTTCAATTGCCATTTCACTGCCCATACTTCGAGCTACATAAATCTTTCTGTAATATTTAATTATTTTCCCCTGTGTTGATTATCCTGCAGAGTTTAGTATAATCTGCAAATATTGTAATTCTCATGTGTATGCCCTCTACGAGGTCATTAATAAATATGCTAAGAGGAAGAGGGCTCAGTACTGACCCCTGTGGTTTCCCACTGTTAACTGTAACCCTGTCAGGGAGAGACTAGGTGAGCGAGAGCTAATAACCCGGGCTCCTGCAATTTCCCTAAGACTAGGGAAATCCTGACTGACCCTCTACCTGAAGTTTACACTGATGGTGTGTATGTTCAGGCCTCGAACCTCACCCTAACTCCTGAGCTCAGCCCTAGGCTGAAACCTCCACCCACCACCCAGTGAAGAGGTAATACTTAAATACCCACAGTTAGCACAGACAAGGATAAAGGAAAATATACACCACGCCGCAGACACTCAGGATTACACTATAAATGTGCAGGGCAAAATAAACACAAATATAGGAAGGAGTAAATAAGACGACGGAATATATACCACCAGCAACGAATCTCCAACCACCAGCTCTCCACTCCAGACCGAGATAACAACGCAAGACAGAAGCTATAATCGGCGACGCCCAATGATCAGGAGAACTATTTAAAGGCCATGGAAATGGCCCAGCTTCCAATCCGAGGATCAGGTAAATTAACCCCGGAACAGCTAGACAAAATCTAGCAGACGCCAATGAGTAAGTAGTGGTCAAAAGTGGAATTACCGCTGTCTGTCGGACGACCTGGTCTGAACAGCGTCCGACATGACAGTACCCCGCCTTCTACGAGGGACCCCAGGGCCCTCATGGCTTATAGGACCCAGCTTGTCCGGATGACGGCGGTGAAACAACCTGACCAGCTGGTCAGCATGAACGTCCGAAGCTGGTACCCAGGACCTCTCCTCAGGCCCATAACCACGCCAGTGTACCAAGTACTGTAAAGTGCAACGCACTACATGAGAGTCAACCACCTTGGAGACTTCAAACTCCAAATTACCATCCACCAAGACTGGAGGTGGCATAGGCGCCGCGTCCACAGAACCCACCACCTTCTTTAGAAGAGACCTGTGGAACACGTTGTATATCTTATACAGCGTAGGGAGCTCCAATCGGTACGCAACTGGGTTAATGACGGCGGTGACCCTAAATGGACCAATAAATCGTGGACCCAATTTAAGGGACGGTATCTTGAGTCTTATGTTTTTTGTGGATAACCACACCCAGTCATCCACACTCAGGTCCGGACCTGGCACACGCCTACTGTCAGCCACACATTTGTACCTAGCACCCACACTCAACAGGCGCTGTTTAACTCTACTCCAGACTGATGACAATTGTGTTCCTAACTGGTCCTCCTCCGGAACGCCGGAAGAGCCCCTCTGACTCAAGGTACAAAATTGAGGATGTAGCCCGTAAACACAAAAAAACGGAGACTCCCCAGACAACTCCTGGTGGTGATTATTGATGGCAAACTCAGCCAAAGGAAGAAAGGTAGACCACTCCTCCTGGTTATCAGAGACAAAGCAGCGTAAGTACTGTTCCAAATTTTGGTTCATACGCTCAGTCTGACCATTTGACTGAGGATAAAACGCCAAAGAATGAGATAACTTGATTCCCAGCCGTGAGCAAAACGCTCTCCAAAATTTTGCCACAAACTGAGACCCCCTATCAGACACGATGTCAGACTGAACCCCATGAAGTCTGACCACCTCCTGCACAAATACCTGAGCCAGAGTCTTAGCGTTAGGCAATGCAGGCAAAGACACAAAGTGTGACATTTTAGAAAAACTATCAACAATCACCAAGATGACCGTGTTTCCAGCTGATGAGGGCAAATCAGTGATGAAATCCATGGAGATTTCCGTCCATGGCTTACTAGGTACCTCAAGAGGAAGTAGTGTGCCAACAGGACGGGAGCGGGGCGTCTTAGCCCTAGCGCACGTGGTACAAGCTGACACGTATGAGACCACGTCCTGTCGGATCTTGGGCCACCAAAACCGACGTGACACCAACTCCAAGGTACCTCTAACCCCTGGGTGAACAGCCAGGACGGCATCATGATGCTCCGCCAAAACCTTTAGGCGGAGATGAAGCGGAACAAAAGATTTGTTGACGGGAAGCTCAGATGGTACCTCCTCCTGAGCCTCGGCAATCTCAGCCTCAACCTCGGTGGTGAGAGCCGAAACCACAACACCCTTTTGGAGGATGGGTACTGGATCCTCCCAAGGTTCTCCCCCCGGAAAACACCTGGACAGAGCATCCGCCTTAGTGTTTTTAGACCCCCGTCTGTAAGTGGCCACAAAATTGAACCGCGTGAAAAACAATGCCCAGCGAGCCTGCCTGGGGGACAGACGCTTGGCTGACTCCAAATACAGCAGATTCTTATGATCGGTAATAACAGTTACCTGATGGACCGACCCCTCCAAGAAGTGTCGCCATTCCTCAAAGGCCAACTTAATTGCCAACAACTCCCTGTTGCCGATATCGTAGTTACGTTCGGCGGACGACACTTTCTTGGAGAAATAGGCGCACGGACGTAAACCACTCAAAGATGAGCCTTGAGATAGTACCGCCCCCACACCAACCTCAGACGCATCGACTTCCACAACAAATGGTTTAGATACATCTGGCTGCACAAGAATGGGGGCTGAAACAAAACTGTTCTTAAGAAATTCAAATGCGCGCACAGCAGCCTCAGGCCAAACAGAGAAATTGGTACCCTTTTTAGTCATGTCAGTTAGCGGTTTAGCAATGATGGAAAAATCCTTGATAAATTTCCTATAGTAGTTAGAAAACCCAAGGAACCGCTGAAGTGCTTTCAGGTTATCAGGACGTTCCCAATGCAGCACCGCCTGCACCTTAACGGCGTCCATTTTAAAACCAGAAGCAGACACAATATAACCCAAGAAAGGCAACTCTTGAACAGAAAATACACATTTCTCAAGTTTAGCATACAGCTTATTCTCTCTGAGAAGCTGTAACACCTGCCTGACATGATCTAAATGAGCCTCACGGTCGCAAGAATATATGAGAATGTCATCTAGGTACACGATAACGATTTTCCCCAAAACATGCGAGAACACATCATTGATGAAATGTTGGAACACTGCAGGTGCGTTAGTCAACCCAAACGGCATCACCAAATTTTCAAAATGACCCTCAGGGGCATTAAAAGCCGTCTTCCACTCATCACCTTGACGGACTCTTATGAGGTTGTACGCCCCCCTGAGGTCAAGCTTGGTGAACCACTTAGCACCTGCCACCTGGTTGAACAAATCTGGTATCAGAGGCATAGGGTATGGATCACGAACCGTAATCTGGTTCAACTCCCTGAAATCCAAACACGGGCGTAATCCGCCATCTTTCTTCTTCACAAAGAAGAACCCTGCTGCCACCGGCGAGGATGACGGCCTGATGTGCCCTTTACTCAAGCTTTCCGCAATGTAATCTTTTAACGCTTGTCTCTCCGGACCGGAGATGTTAAACATCCTTGCTTTAGGTAATTTGGCCCCTGGTTTAAACCTGATAGAACAGTCATAAGGACGATGTGGCGGCAACTCTGAACAACCCTTCTCAGAGAACACATCCACAAAATCCTGAAGTGACTCCGGAACGCTTGAAGTCACCGCAGCCACACATGTGGCCAGGCAATTCCCCTGGCAGAACTCGCTCCACCGAATTATGTCCTGAGTTTTTTAGTCAATTACCGGGTTGTGCATAGACAACCAAGGAAAACCCAAAACCACCTGAGCAGGAAGATTCCTGAGCACCTTACATGTAACCCGCTCAGAATGTAGAACTCCAATGTGGAGTTTCACCTCAGCCACAAATTCGGTAATCTCCCCCTGAGAGAGAGGAGCAGCATTGATGGTGACCACGCGGATAGGATGAGACAGTTTTTCAATCCTAAAACCTGCTGTGCGCGCAAACCCCTCATCAATGAGATTTGTGGCTGAACCACTATCCACAAAAACAGTAATTGGCAGCTCAGTGCCAGCAACAAAAACCTTAGCAGGGAGCATGCACTGAGAAACCACCATGGAGGATATACATAAGCTCAGACTGGTCTCCTCCACACCCTCTGAGCTCGGAAGTTTTCCGCCGTTGCATTTTTCTTAGGCAGCAGAGGACAGATGTTAATAAAATGACCAGTTTTACCACAGTAAAAACAGGCTCCCTGCTTCCTGAGCTCAGGGGCTCGATGCTTGACATGTGACACCCCTGCGATTTGCATAGGCTCCGTGGGCTCACCTGCAGCAACCTCACGTGAACCTAAACCCTCTCCCATAGGTGGTGTCTCATGCTCCCCCTGACGCAAACGGCGATCAATGCGGACAACCAGACTCATAGCGGAATCTAGAGAAGTAGGAGTCTCGTACATCAGAAGGGCTTTTTTAACCCTTCCAGAAATCCCATGTATAAACTGACTCCGCAATGCTGCATCATTCCGTTGGGTATCGATCGCCCAGCGACGAAATTCAGAACAGTAATCCTCTGCAACTCGCTCCCCCTGGCGGATAGAGCGTATCTTAGATTATGCCAGAGCCATTCTGTCAGGTTCATCGTAGATTTTCCCAAGAGAAGAAAAAAAACTCTCCACAGAGACAAATGCTGCAGAATCAGATGGCAAAGAAAACGCCCATGCTTGGGGATCCCCACTTAACAATGACAACACCAGGTCCACACGCTGAGCCTCATTACCCGAAGATATCGGGCGCATACGGAAATATAGTTTGCAAGCTTCACGAAAAGAAACAAATTTACTGCGTTCCCCAGCAAATTTTTTAGGCAATGGAAATTTAGGCTCAGTAACTCTTCCTGTCGCTCCAGCTTGCACATTGGACACTGCTAGTCCCTGTTGCTGCACTGCCCCCCTCAACTCAGTGACCTGTAGGGACAGCGCCTCCAACTGGTGGGTTATGGAAGTCATGGGATCCATGACAAAACAAAAAAAAAAGAACCCCCTTTTTTTTTTTTTTCTTTGTTGTTGTTGGGCCGATTATAATGTCAGGGAGAGACTAGGTGAGCGAGAGCTAATAACCCGGGCTCCTGCAATTTCCCTAAGACTAGGTAAATCCTGACTGACCCTCTACCTGAAGTTTACACTGATGGTGTGCATGTTCAGGCCTCGAACCTCACCCTAACTCCTGAGCTCAGCCCTAGGCTGAAACCTCCACCCACCACCCAGTGAAGAGGTAATACTTAAATACCCACAGTTAGCACAGACAAGGATAAAGGAAAATATACACCACGCCGCAGACACTCAGGATTACACTATAAATGTGCAGGGCAAAATAAACACAAATATAGGAAGGAGTAAATAGGAAGAAGGAATATACACCACCAGCAACGAATCTCCAACCACCAGCTCTCCACTCCAGACCGAGATAACAACGCAAGACAGAAGCTATAATCGGCGACGCCCAATGATCAGGAGAACTATTTAAAGGCCATGGAAATGGCCCAGCTTCCAATCCGAGGATCAGGTAAATTAACCCCGGAACAGCTAGACAAAATCTAGCAGACGCCAATGAGTAAGTAGTGGTCAAAAGTGGAATTACCGCTGTCTGTCGGACGACCTGGTCTGAACAGCGTCCGATATGACAGACCCAGTGTGTTCCATTAATAACTATCATTTGTTTGCTATCACTTAGTCACTTGTTAACCCACTTACACATATGTTCCCCTATTCCCATTGTTCTCATTTTACATACCAACCTTTTGTGTAACACCGTATCAAACACCTTTGAAAAGTCCATTTAGGCAACAGCCACTGTAATTCCTTTTTACAGTTTGGAACTTACATCCTCATAGAAGGTGATCAGATAAGTTTGACAGGACCAATCCCTGATAAACTCATGTTGATGCTGGGTCATGGCACTATTCTTATTGAGATACTCCAGGATAGCATCTTGTAGGAAACTCTCAAGGATTTTACCCACAGTAGAGGTTAAACTTACTGGCCTATAAATTCCAGGCTCAGTTTTTCTCCCCATTTTAAATGTTGACACCACATTTGCTATGCGCCAGTCCAGTGGTACAGACCCTGTTATTATGGAATCTATGAATATTAAAAATAATGGTCTGTCTATCATATTACTTATTTCCTGCAGTTCTCGGGGGTGTATGTGATCCAGCCCCGGGGATTGTCTACTGTAGTGATTGGTTAAGCAGATGACATTTATTGGAGCATTTCTAATATTATGACATGCTAATAGATGCTTATTAGAGCTACGGTATTTGTCACAGGCAATTATTTCAGTTCAGAACACCAGCAACTTTTCTTCCTTTGACATTACATTGACCTTACCATCTCATTGGATTACATGTAAAAAGTGTTTAAAATTGTCGTGGTTTATGTCATGTGTGCAGAATTCTGCTACAATTTCCATTGGCCCGATTGGGGCTTGAATACATTCCTCTGGGAGTTGGTGCTTTAACCTACCCTTGTATTAGAAAGCATGGTCTATTCACAAGTCCACTTAACAGCAATAGCAGATTAGCAGCCTTTAAATCTAAATTATACAGTACGAGTGAACTTGGTTTCACACATGCTTCATTGCATGCATTCTTTGCGGCTATTTCTGTAACTATAAGTGGTAATGTCCTGTTCATCGAATAAGGAAAGAGGTTGTGAACATGCAATACATCTTGCCGACAGAATGTTTACTTAAAAGGGTTATCCAGTTTCTAAAAAAAATTAGGATAAAAGAACAGCTCACCTCTTCTTTCCCTTAGCGATCCAATGCAGATTTTCTGCATTCCCCCTGATTCTCCAGTTGCCATGTTGCCATGAATGAGTGGATACAGAGGTCATACGACGTTCATTAATGGCATCACTGTTCTGGGTTTACCCACGATTCTAGAAATGAAACGTGTGACCGACTACTCATGACTGCAGATTCACGACTGCAAATTCTGTCTACAATGTCTAAGAGGTAACATTGATTATGTACCTGTAAAATCCACTTTACCACAATCACAGTCTTTGGAGCACTTAAGAATATCGTGCAGGGCTCCCTGTCTTCATCACATTTGTAGCCTTGGCATAAGGATGGAAGACAGTAATACTGGCATAATTAGAAACTCCTTTTTTCTCCATCTTCCAATATTCTGTAATAAAATCCTTGCAGGAGCCTGGCTTTCGTCTGGTGGCATCTTCCATGGATACATCTAGCCGGCTATGTAAAGTGTAAAGTGGCGCATGAAGGTGGGTTTTCTGGCTGGGTTTGTGGACTTGTGCTGTGAGGGTGCTACACCTGTGCTGACCACATGCTACCGATGTTGCTGGTTGGCCAGAACCACATGTTTGAAAGATCAAGGAGGGAAACCACCAGTTTAAAATAAACTTTCACTGCAAATTAATTTGGGGAGAGTTATATGCGTTTCCTTAACAAAACTAAACAGTTTTCTCACCCAGATTCAATCCCTTTAATAATAATAATAATAATAATAATAATCATTATTTTTATATAGCGCTAACATATTCTGCAGCGCTTTACAGTTTGCACACATTATCATCGCTGTCCCCGATGGGGCTCACAATCTAAATTCCCTATCAGTATGTCTGTGGAATGTGGGAGGAAACCGAAGTACCCGGAGGAAACCCACGCAAACACGGAGAGAACATACAAACTCCTTGCAGATGTTGTCCAAGGTGGGATTAGAACCCAGGACCCCAGTGCTGCAATGCTATCCACTGAGCCACCATCCCTTTCTCTTCTCTTTCTCTATTTGTCCTCTGTCTTCATTATTCCTCACTATTTCACCGCAACCTAGCTCAACACTACAGGTCAGCTAGCAAGAGTTCTTTACTCAACATCTGGATCTACATCTTTTTTCCTCTTAGGGGAGCTACTTTGCCAGTATGGCCAGTACTTATCTTCTCTTATGCTGATGCCGGGACAATCTTTTAGTCTTGCGTACGCCATCCTGTCTAGGTCCATTACCTTTAGGCATTATAAACTCTGGGATGTACTGCAAGGCGTCTTCTCCCAGGACCCATCTCTGGTAAATCACTCTGTCTCTCAGTCACACTTCATCTTTTCTCACTGGATCATACTATCTCTTTCTCCCATCTCCTCTCACTGCTAGGGACACCCAAGAAATGCGGCACTGCTCTCACCAGACCATAAGTCTCTTCTCTATGCATTCTGAGCCCTATCTGACATCCCAATGAGAAACTGTCTCTGTCCCTTCAGCTTATCCGGTCCCACTCTGGGCTAGTCCCAAACATTAACTGTTGCTTTCCCTGTAAACTACCTGTTGCTGGGCAGAGAACAATACACACAACATAACACATTTCACATTACACATCAACAATACACATATTCTTAGAGGGGGAAGGTGGGCAATATGTACATCTCCTTACACTGCTCTATATTAGGATTAGATCCCCTGCTTTGATGTGGGCTCCGACAGTGAGCCCACATCAAAGCCGCGACATGTCAGCTGTTTTGTACAGCTGACATATGTGCGCGCAATAGCGGTGAGTGGAATCACGATCCACCCGCCAATATTAACTAGTTAAATGCCACTGTCAAACGCTGACAGTGGCATTTAACTATGGCTTCCGGCCGGAAATGCGCTCAACGCCGACCCCGTCACATGATCAGGGGTCAGCGATGCATCGCCATAACAACCAGAGGTCTCCTTGAGACCTCTATGGTTGTTGATGCCGGCTTGCTGTGAGCGCCACCCTGTGGTCGGCGTTCATAGCCAGCCTGTAATTCTACTACATAGAGGCGATCTATGCTTTGCCTCTATGTAGCAGAGCCGATCCAGTTGTGCCAGCTTCTAGCCTTCCATGGAGGCTATTGAATCATGGCAACAGTAAAAAAAAATGTTTAAAAAAATATAAAAGTTTAAATCACCCCCCTTTCGCCCCATTCAAAATAAAACAATAAAAATAAGATCAAATATACACATATTTGGTATCGCCGCATTCAGAATCGCCCGATCTATCAATAAAAAAAAGGATTAACCTGATCGTTAAACGGCGTAGCGAGAAAAAAATTTCAAATGCCCGAATTACTTTTTTTAGTTCGCCGCAAAATTGTATTAACATGCAATAATGGGCGATCAAAAGAACGTATGTGCACCAAAATGGTATCACTAAAAATGTCAGCTCAGCACGCAAAAAATAAGCCCTCACCTGACCCCAGATCACGAAAATTGGAGACGCTACGGGTATTGGAAGATGGCGCAATTTTTTTTAGCAAAGTTTGGAATTTTTTTCACCACTTAGATAAAAAATAACCTAGACATGTTTGGTGTCTATGAACTCGTAATGACTTGGAGAATCATAATGATAGCTCAGTTTTAACAGATTTAGCATTTAGTGAACCTAGCAAAAAAGCCAAACAAAAAACACTCATGGGATTGCACTTTTTTTGCAATTTCACCGCACTTGGAATTTTTTTCCCATTTTCTAGTACACGACATAGTAAAACCAATGATGTCGTTCAAAAGTACAACCCGTCCCGCAAAAGATAAGCCCTCACGTGGCCATATTGACGGAAAAATAAAAAAGTTATGGCTCTGGGAAGGGGGGAGTGAAAAACGAACACGGAAAAACGGAAAATCCCAAGGTCATGAAGGGGTTAAGGTCCCGTATGCTGAATGTTGCAAGATTGGGAGAGAAGGCGCTTTGTGTGCCTAATTATGCCGTTATTGCCATTTTCCATCCACATGCTGATACTGCAATTGTTGTGAAGTAGGGGAGCCCTGGAAGATATTCTTACAAATTCAAAAAATTGAGATTGAGGTAAAGTGCATTTTACTTATTTGTCCTTGATGGGAAGTGTTTGGACGGCTTCTTTGAGCTTTACAAGCACCAGTCTTTTTTGTTTGTGAGTTAGTATTGTACTTGACTGTTTCCTAATTAGTTATGCTTACCATATCTATGTTTCTATTTGGGTAAGCACTGCAGTCATCATACAGTCCTTCTACTGATGTTTTGGGACTTTTGTTAATATAATTTTAGTAATTATCATAATTTTAGGGAGAGGTAACTGTACCTACAGCGATGGCTAACTGTCCCATGATTTTGTTTCACAATCGTGTAACCATTGGCTAGCTGCAGGTGAGTAGATCTTTGACTTCATACTCAGCCGTATCCTTTGGATGCACCCTTAGTGTTCACTGCAAAGACAATTCGAAAAATTCATATTAAAGGGGTTTTCCCAAAATTACAAGTTTTCGATAAGGTATGGAATAGCTTGTTGATTAGTAGGAGTCTGTCCACTAGGAGCTCTAGAACCCCATGAACAGGGCACTGTTGCACCAATAGTACCCTGCAGCGATGAGAAATAGGAGACAAGTTAAAAATTTGTGAAACCTCTTTAATATTCTGAACTATGGACCTTCATTATTTGTCACCTGTAGCATTCATTTATAGTTTTTCAATGTGACTGTAATCTTTACTTTAGGTGCTCCTTCACTCTCTCTTCGTTAACTTTTCCCTCCTTGTCAGAGTACCCCTGAAATCATGGCCTGGGCCCTGGAAGAGTCTAATGAAACTGTCCCAGACAATTGATATTGTTCCAATGCCTCTGTTGGACCTGTTGTGTGTTTTCCTCCTCTCTACTCCTTTGATGTCCAAAGAACTCTGATCTCTGACGCCAGCATTGTCAGATGGGAATTTTTTGACCACGTCTTGTACTAAGGGCTTCTTGTATTACACCATTTTAGTAGCTCTCTCTGCCAGAAGGAGAGGTGGAAAGTTACCCTTGTAGCATGGGCCAAGAAAGGTGAACATCCAGTAATAGGTGGTGCCCAAAATGCTTATAACTAGTAATGAGCGAATAAACTAGTTACTCGATATTTCTCGAGCATGCTCGGGGGTCCTCCGAGTATTTTTTAGTGCTCTGAGATTTAGTTTTTCTTGCCGCAGCTGAATGATTTACATCTGTTAGCTAGAATAAGTACATGTGGGGGTTGCCTGGTTGCTACGGAATCCCCACATGTACTTATGCTGGCTAACAGATGTAAATCATTCAGCTGCAGCAAGAAAAACTAAATCTCCGAGCACTAAAAAATACTCGGAGGACACCCAAGCATGCTCGAGAGATATCGAGTAACGAGTATATTCGCTCATCACCACTCATAACACTAGGGTCATGTGAAAGGCAGCGGGACATAAAATCTGCTATGTGTGCCAGACTTACAACAGTCAAGACTTCACTGTCCTCAGTAGGAGGATGATTCTACATGTCCTCCTACCTCTCCTCTTCAAACCATCTACACTGAAAAGACGAGAAGCTGGCACTACCACCCTCTGTAGCTCAAGTAACCATCTCCTGTTCCTCCTCCTCATTATCACGAAATCTGCTCTGAGTAGATGAGATGAGCCAGAGCTGGGTACTATGACTCTGTCTACTTTCTTCCTCCATTGCTACCTGGCATCTTTCATTGTGAACAGCTGTAGCTAACTTGGGGAAATGAGCACACACTTGGCGTATCTTGACAAGTAACTCAGGAAAATCAGGGTGGCTTTTTGGAAAGTGCTGAAGTTGAGCACATGGGTGTTGTGAACTCTGTGTTCAGGCTCCCTCTTTTGGTCACTGGTGGTATGGTGTGACTTTTGCTTTGGGCTCCCCCTGGTGGCTTTGCCTGTTATCCTGCTGGTCTCTGGCTATCAGCTGGTTCGTTATCCTCTGGGAGGTTCCTATATAGCTCTGTTTTACTTCCACTTGTTGCTGGCTGTCGATGTAATCAGTGCTACTCAGATTCCTTCTGACTACCTTGCTCCCAGTCCATCCAGGATAAGCTAAGTTTTGTTTGCTCATTTTTTGATCAGCAGTGTTTATCATGTTTTCTGTTCCAGCTTGCTAAAATGTAATTCCCTCGCTTGCTGGTTGCTCTAGTGGGCTGAGTTTCTCCCCACACACCGTTAGTTGGTGTGTGGGTTCTTGAAATCTCAGGATGGATATTTTGTAAGGGTTTTTTATTGATCGCATAGACCCCTGCTCTATTTTCTGCTTTCTAGTACTAGTGGGCCTCTTTTGCTGAATCTGATTTCATCCCTATGTATGTGCCTTCTTCTTACTTCATCGTTAATACTTGTTGGGGGCTTCTATATCTTTGGGGATTATTTCTCTGGAGGCAAGCGAGGTCTTTCTTTCTCTTTAGGGGTAGCTAGTTCCTCAGGCTGGCTCGAGACGTCTAGGAATTTTTTAGGCACGTTCACCGGCTACCTCTAGTTGTTTTGGATAGGTTCAGATTTGCGATCAGTCCAGTTGCCATCTCCCTAGAGCCCGTCCTTAGTTTAATCACTTGCTGATCTATTTGTGATCCTCAGCCACTAGGGATCATAACAGTACAGCCGGCCCGCAAAGTGTTAATTGCATGGCAGAAGCAGGAGAAAAGAAGCCTTGAGAATTTTTTTTTTTTTCTTGTTGCCGTGTGTCTAGCTGCTGTGCTAGCTTCTCTCCTCCTCTTAATCTTGGTGTGGCTCTGAGTTCAGCTGCTGACATGGATGTCCAGAGCTTGGCTTCCAGTCTGGATCATCTTGCTGCTAGAGTTGAGAGTATTCAGGATTTTGTTGTTCACAGTCCTATGTCTGAGCCTAGGATACCTATTCCGGAGTTGTTTTCTGGAGATAGATCTAGGTTCCTAAATTTTAAGAACAATTGTAAGTTGTTTCTTTCTTTGGAACCTCGTTCCTCTGGTGATGCCGTTCAGCAAGTTAGGATTATTATTTCCTTTTTGCGTGGTGACCCTCAAGATTGGGCCTTCGCATTGGCGCCAGGGGATCCTGCATTGCTCAGTGTGGATGCGTTTTTTCTGGCCCTTGGATTGCTCTATGAGGAACCTAATCTTGAGAACCAGGCTGAAAAAGCGTTATTGGCCCTCTCGCAGGGGCAAGATGAAGCAGAGGTGTACTGCCAGAAATTTCGGAAATGGTCGGTGCTTACTCAGTGGAATGAGTGTGCCCTGGCTGCAAATTTCAGAGAAGGTCTTTCTGAAGCCATTAAGAATGTCATGGTGGGGTTCCCTACGCCTGCAGGTCTGAATGAGTCAATGACTCTGGCCATTCAGATTGATCGGCGGTTGCGGGAGCGCAAACCTGTGCACCATTTGGCGGTGTCTTCTGAACAGACACCTGAATCTATGCAATGTGACAGAATTCTGACCAGAAGTGAACGGCAAAATTATAGACGGCAAAATGGGTTGTGCTTTTACTGTGGTGACTCAGCTCATGTTATCTCAGCATGCTCTAAGCGCAAAAAAAAGGTTGATAAATCTGTCACCATTGGTACTTTACAGCCTAAGTTCATTTTATCTGTTACCCTGATTTGTTCCCTGTCATCTTACCCGGTTAATGCCTTTGTAGATTCAGGTGCTGCCCTGAGTCTGATGGATTGGTCATTTGCCAGGCGCTGTGGTTTTGATTTGGAGCCTTTAAAATTCCCTATTCCACTAAGGGGAATTGACTCTACGCCATTGGCTACGAATAGACCTCAGTACTGGACACAAGTGACCATGTGCATGACTCCTGTTCATCAGGAGGTGATTCGCTTTCTTGTATTGCATAATTTGCATGATGTTGTCGTGTTGGGTCTACCATGGTTGCAGACTCATAATCCAGTCCTGGATTGGAAAGCTATGTCTGTGTCAAGTTGGGGTTGTCAGGGAATTCATGGTGACGCTCCTGTGGTGTCAGTTGCTTCGTCCACTCCTTCTGAAGTCCCTACGTTTTTGTCAGACTACCAGGATGTATTTGAGGAGCCCAAACTCAATTCTCTACCTCCTCATAGGGACTGTGATTGTGCTATAAATTTGATTCCTGGTAGTAAGTTTCCTAAGGGACGACTTTTCAATTTATCTGTGCCGGACCATGCTGCCATGCGGAGTTATATAAAGGAGTCTTTGGAGAAGGGACATATTCGCCCGTCCTCTTCCCCTCTTGGTGCGGGATTCTTTTTTGTGGCTAAGAAGGATGGTTCCCTGAGACCTTGTATTGATTATCGCCTTTTGAATAAAATCACGGTCAAATTACAGTATCCTTTGCCATTGTTAACTGATTTGTTTGCTCGCATTAGGGGGTCTAGTTGGTTCACCAAGATAGATCTTCGTGGTGCGTATAACCTTGTGCGTATAAAACAGGGTGATGAATGGAAAACTGCATTTAATACGCCTGAAGGCCATTTTGAGTACCTGGTGATGCCTTTTGGACTTTCTAATGCTCCTTCAGTCTTTCAGTCCTTTATGCACGACATCTTCCGTGAATATCTGGATAAGTTTATGATTGTGTATCTGGATGATATTCTGGTTTTTTTGGATGATTGGGAGTCTCATGTTAAGCAGGTCAGGATGGTCTTTCAGGTCCTGCGTGACAATGCTTTATTTGTGAAGGGCTCAAAATGTCTTTTTGGAGTCCAGAAGATTTCTTTTTTGGGTTTCATTTTTTCTCCTTCTACTATTGAGATGGACCCAGTCAAGGTTCAGGCTATTCATGACTGGACGCAGCCTACATCGGTTAAGAGTCTCCAGAAGTTCTTGGGTTTTGCTAATTTTTACCGTCGCTTCATAGCTAATTTTTCTGGTGTTGTTAAGCCTTTGACGGATTTGACCAAGAAAGGTTCTGATGTGACTAATTGGTCCTCTGCGGCTGTGGAGGCCTTTCGGGAGCTGAAGCGCCGGTTTTCTTCGGCTCCGGTCTTATGTCAGCCAGATGTCTCACTTCCCTTCCAGGTGGAGGTTGATGCTTCCGAGATTGGAGCGGGGGCTGTTTTGTCGCAGAGAAGCTCCGATGACTCTGTGATGAAGCTATGTGCTTTCTTTTCAAGAAAGTTTTCGCCTGCCGAGCGGAATTATGATGTTGGTAATCGGGAGTTGTTGGCTATGAAGTGGGCATTTGAGGAGTGGCGACATTGGCTCGAGGGAGCTAAGCATCGTGTGGTGGTCTTGACTGATCACAAGAATTTGATTTATCTCGAGTCGGCCAAGCGGCTGAATCCCAGACAGGCTCATTGGTCGTTGTTTTTCTCTCGTTTTGATTTCGTGGTTTCGTACCTGCCTGGTTCGAAGAATGTGAAGGCTGATGCTCTTTCTAGGAGTTTTGTGCCTGACTCTCCTGGAGATTCAGAGCCGGCTGGTATTCTTAGAGAAGGGGTGATTTTGTCTGCCATCTCCCCAGATTTGCGACGTGTGCTGCAAGAGTTTCAGGCGGATAGACCTGATCGCTTTCCACCGGAGAGACTGTTTGTCCCGGATAGATGGACCAACAGAGTCATCTCCGAGGTTCATTCTTCGGTGTTGGCGGGCCATCCTGGAATATTTGGTACCAGAGACTTGGTGGCCAGGTCTTTTTGGTGGCCTTCCTTGTCGCGGGATGTGCGTTCCTTTGTGCAGTCTTGTGGAATTTGTGCTCGGGCTAAGCCTTGCTGTTCTCGAGCCAGTGGTTTGCTGTTACCTTTGCCTGTCCCGAAGAGGCCTTGGACGCACATTTCCATGGATTTTATTTCAGATCTCCCTGTCTCTCAGAGAATGTCTGTCATCTGGGTGGTGTGTGATCGTTTTTCTAAGATGGTCCATTTGGTGCCCTTGCCTAAGTTGCCTTCCTCCTCCGAGTTGGTTCCACTGTTTTTTCAAAATGTGGTTCGTTTGCACGGGATTCCTGAGAACATTGTTTCTGACAGAGGATCCCGGTTTGTGTCTAGATTTTGGCGGACCTTTTGTGCTAAATTGGGCATTGATTTGTCTTTTTCGTCGGCCTTCCATCCTCAGACGAATGGCCAAACCGAGCGAACTAATCAGACCTTGGAGACTTATTTAAGATGTTTTGTTTCTGCTGATCAGGACGACTGGGTTACTTTTTTGCCGTTGGCCGAGTTTGCCCTTAAAGGGAACCTATCACCCCCAAAATGGCTGGTGAGGTAAGCTCACCGGCATCAGGGGCTTATCTACAGCATTCTGTAATGCTGTAGATAAGCCCCCGATGTTACCTGAAAGAGGAGAAAAAGACGTTAGATTATACTCACCCAGGGGCGGTCCCGGTGCGGTCAGGTCGGATGGGTGTCTCCGGTCCGCTCCGGCGCCTCCCATCTTCATTCCATGACGTCCTCTTCGGGTCTTTACGCCGCGGCTCTGGCGCAGGCGTACTTTGTCTGCCCTGTTCAGGGCAGAGCAAAGTACTGCAGTGCGCAGGCGCCGGGCCTCTCTGACCTTTCCGGCGCCTGCGCACTGCAGTACTTTGCTGTGCCCTCAACAGGGCAGACAAAGTACGCCTGCGCCGGAGCCGCGGCGTAAAGACCTGAAGAGGACGTCATGGAATGAAGATGGGAGGTGCCGGAGCGGACCGGAGACACCCATCCGACCTGACCGCACCGGGACCCTGGGTGAGTATAATCTAACATCTTTTTCTCCTCTTTCAGGTAACATCGGGGGCTTATCTACAGCATTACAGAATGCTGTAGATAAGCCCCTGATGCCGGTGAGCTTACCTCACCAGCCATTTTGGGGGTGATAGGTTCCTTTTAATAATCGGGCTAGTTCTGCTACTTTGGTTTCTCCTTTCTTTTGTAATTCGGGGTTTCATCCTCATTTTTCCTCGGGTCAGGTGGAGCCTTCTGACTGTCCTGGAGTGGATGTTGTGGTTGATAGGTTGTATCAGACTTGGAATCATGTGGTGGACAATTTGAAGCTGTCTCAAGAGAAGGCTCAGCTCTTTGCCAACCGCCGTCGCTGTGTGGGTCCCCGACTTTGCGTTGGGGACTTGGTGTGGTTGTCTTCTCACTTCGTTCCTATGAAGGTCTCCTCTCCTAAGTTCAAGCCTCGGTTTATCGGTCCTTATAAGATTCTGGAAGTCCTTGGCCCTGTGTCATTTCGTCTGGACCTCCCAGCATCATTTGCTATTCATAATGTGTTCCATCGCTCGTTGTTGCGGAGGTATGTGGTGCCTGTGGTTCCTCCGGTTGAGCCTCCTGCCCCGGTGCTGGTTGAGGGAGAATTGGAATACGTGGTGGAGAAGATCTTGGATTCTCGTATTTCTAGACGGAGGCTCCAGTATTTGGTTAAATGGAAGGGCTATGGTCAGGAGGATAATTCTTGGGTTGTCGCCTCTGATGTTCATGCAGCCGATTTGGTTCGTGCCTTCCATGTGGCTCATCCTGATCGCCCTGGTGGTTTTCATGAGGGTTCGGTGACCCCTCCTCAAGGGGGGGGTACTGTTGTGAACTCTGTGTTCAGGCTCCCTCTTGTGGTCACTGGTGGTGTGGTGTGACTTTTGCTTTGGGCTCCCCCTGGTGGCTTTGCCTGTTATCCTGCTGGTCTCTGGCTATCAGCTGGTTCGTTATCCTCTGGGAGGTTCCTATATAGCTCTGTTTTACTTCCACTTGTTGCCGGCTGTCGATGTAATCAGTGCTACTCAGATTCCTTCTGACTACCTTGCTCCCAGTCCATCCAGGATAAGCTAAGTTTTGTTTGCTCATTTTTTGATCAGCAGTGTTTATCATGTTTTCTGTTCCAGCTTGCTAAAATGTAATTCCCTCGCTTGCTGGTTGCTCTAGTGGGCTGAGTTTCTCCCCACACACCGTTAGTTGGTGTGTGGGTTCTTGAAATCTCAGGATGGATATTTTGTAAGGGTTTTTTATTGATCGCATAGACCCCTGCTCTATTTTCTGCTTTCTAGTACTAGTGGGCCTCTTTTGCTGAATCTGATTTCATCCCTATGTATGTGCCTTCTTCTTACTTCACCGTTAATATTTGTTGGGGGCTTCTATATCTTTGGGGATTATTTCTCTGGAGGCAAGCGAGGTCTTTCTTTCTCTTTAGGGGTAGCTAGTTCCTCAGGCTGGCTCGAGACGTCTAGGAATTTTTTAGGCACGTTCACCGGCTACCTCTAGTTGTTTTGGATAGGTTCAGATTTGCGATCAGTCCAGTTACCATCTCCCTAGAGCCCGTCCTTAGTTTAATCACTTGCTGATCTATTTGTGATCCTCAGCCACTAGGGATCATAACACATGGGCCAAGCATTGTACAAGTGCGAGGTTGTCAAGCTTCACAGCCTCCACCAAGTTACGGCCATTACAACACAAGACCATGCATGGTAGGTTCAGTGGCTATAGCCACAGATCTGTAGGGTCTGATAGACCTTTCAACAACTTTGCTGTGGTATGCTGTTTGTCACCTAAACACATGAGTTTAAGCAGAGCCTGTTGTCGCTTCGCCAAGGCAGTAATCCTGAGATGGAGGATCAGGAGGAGGAGGAGAAGAGATGAAGATTGGCACAGGAGAAAGGGGAAACCCTGAAGAAATTTGGGGGAGCAATTTTAGGCGTCGGTAGCATGTGTGCGTCCCAGGTTTCAACTTCGTCCAGGCCTCCATAATCTTCACCCAGTGTGCTGTCAGAGAAATGTAGCATCCCTGGCCACAATTACTTGTCCACATGTCGGTTGTTAAGTGGACCTTCCCAGTAAGTGCATTGGTCTGGGCACGGGTTATGTTATAGGACACATGCTGGTGTAAAGCAGGGACAGCGTTGGGGGGAAAATAGTGTAGGCTGGGAAGCGAGTACCGAGTAACGGCTGCTGCCAGCATTCTGGAAATGTGGCAGATTAGTGTTTGGGCATGTGGGTGAGTGGCTGCATATGTCCGCTTGCGTTCCAAGGTCTGAGGTAGAGACAGCTGAATGCTGAGCCCAGGGAAGGAAGTAGACATGGTTGCTGATGGTTGTTGCGTATGTATAATGACAGGTGCAGGATGGGAGGCATCTGCGCTTGCGTCCTGGACAGGGGACTGGCAAGCATGTAGCACAGGGGAAGATGCAGTGGTGTCACCTGCAGACACTGATTGGGCCAGGGTTTGACAATGACAGCTTGGGAAATAATGCTTATGATGAAGCCAATCTGGCCATGGGACCCCTGGAACCTTGCCCTCATTATCATCAGTCATCTGCAAGCAGGTTCACAGGCACCATAGCAAAAGTTCTTTTTGGGCCCCCCACACTTCTAAAAATATATATACTGTATTTATATTTTTTTTTACTGAGAGGGAGATATATCTTCTTTAAGATTCGGTACTGCTGAGCCCAACCATGTATATATTACATTAAAAAAATATTTACAGTTGAGAGTCCTCAGTGGTTGATACCTTTTAATGGCTAACTGAAAAGATGGTAACAAACTGCAAGCTTTCGAGCTTCCAATTTCCAATTTGTTACCATCTTTTCAGTTAGCCGTTAAAAGGTATCAACCACTGAGGACTCTCAATTCTAAATATTTTTCTATCCTCTGGCTAACACGGTACCAAGATATATATATCTTTCCTATGTTACAATAAGTTATGTATCTGGTATCTATACCCTCTGGTACCTGATAAAGCGTTATTCCCCAAATAAATCAAGTTATCCCCAATCCCAATAATAAGTAATAACTGTTAGGAGTCGAGTTTCCTCTGCTGCACAGGGGGAATCTTGATCCGTGTCTGCTGCGGTCTCCCATTCTGCATCGGCCGCAGTGGAGCCTGCTCAGCGGAGACGTTGATCCCAGTGTCTCACTGAGACTGATACTGTGCAAAGGGCTACTGCTGCCTCTCCAGGCTCTGCCATTGTACCCTGCACTGATCTGCGGCAAGCAGGCTTTTCTGGGACTAAGTCCTGCTTTGCACACACTGAGCATGCCCAGGGTAAGGTACTGCAGCAAAATCTATTGGTCCTTCTAGGAAGGTCCTGTAGGTGCGCAGGCTCTGTAGCAGCTTCTCATTGGTCCTTCTAGGAAGGTCCTGTACGTGCTGCAGCTATTTAAGGCTCGCATGGCCGCACGGCCATGCGCTAGTATCTTCCTAAGTTATGTGCTTTGCGCCAGTATGGTCATGTGTTTGTATGTGTTCAGGGACCCGGCTGAAATAAGCCCCTAGAACGCTGGCACCTCTGGCGAGGAGATTGTGTTTGTGTGTATTCAAGGACCTGGCTGAAATAAGCCCTAGAATGCTGGCACCTCCGGCGAGGAGTTTTGTGTGCATGCATGACCACTGACTGCTCTCATTTGGGTAGTTAGCCTGTGCCTCTGTGAAAGTCTAACAGGGCACAGAGCTTTGCTTTCTCGGCCGCTCTGTGAAGCTAACAGAGCTGGTTCATACCGCCATATAGTGCCGCCAATTACTTAGCAGCAGGTTCTTTCCTGCACGGTGGATCCCGGGTTGCGAACGCACCAATCCCATCTAATAAATATATTCGGTGCGTTCCGCCAACCCTAACAATAACTTACTGACTTTTGGTAGACTGACCACTGGGAGCCCCAGCAATTCTGAGAACACTCTGCAGCTCAGCCATGAATGGATTGGAGGGTCACATGCTTGACTTCTGCTCTATTCATTGTCTTTGGAACTGATGGAAATATCTAAGCGCAGCACTCAGCAGCTCTATAGATAATGAAAAGAGCAGAGGCCAAGCATGCACAACTCTGCTCCATTCAGGATAAGACTGCAGACCCCTGTTCTCTGAATCTCTGGGTGGGGGGGCAGTGGTTAGATCCCTTGGATCGGAGATAATTTGATTATTTGGTGAATAACCCTTTAAAGAGCCAGGTTGATTTTCCTATTCTTTACAATTGCTGTATCAACAATTACAATTAAAGGCCCCGTCTCACTAAGCGATTTACCAACGATCACGACCAGCGATATGACCTGGCCGTGATCGTTGGTAAGTCGCTGTGTGGTCGCTGGGGAGCTGTCACACAGACCGCTCTCCCCAGCGACCAACGATCAGGGGAACGACTTCGGCATCGTTGAAACTGTCTTCAACGATGCCGAAGTCCCCCTGCAGCACCCGGGTAACCAGGGTAAACATCGGGTTACTAAGCGCAGGGCCGCGCTTAGTAACCCGATGTTTACCCTGGTTACCAAAAAAACAAACACTACATACTCGCCTTTCGGTGTCCAGGTCCCTTGCCGTCTGCTTCCTGCTCTCACTGAGCCGCCGTACACTGAGAGCAGAGCGCAGCGGTGACGTCACTGCTGTGCTCTCACTTCTCACTGTACGGCCGGGAGTCAGTGAGAGCAGGAAGCAGACGGCAAGGGACCTGACGGACATCAGAAGGCGAGTATGTACTGTTTGTTTTTTTTTTACATTTACGCTGGTAACCAGGGTAAACATCGGGTTACTAAGCGCGGCCCTGCGCTTAGTAACCCGATGTTTACCCTGGTTACCAGTGAAGACATCGCTGGATCGGTGTCACACACACCGATTCAGCAATGTCAGCGGGGCCTCAACGACCAAAAAAAGGTCCAGGCCATTCCGACACGACCAGCGATCTCGCAGCAGGGGCCTGATCGCTGGTACGTGTCACACATAGCGAGATCGCTATGGAGGTCGCTGTTGCGTCACAAAACTTGTGACTCAGCAGCGATCTCGCTAGCGATCTCGCTATGTGAGACGGGGCCTTAAGTATTGCAACTACAATACATCAACCAAAAACAAATATGTTCACACATACATACACAAATGCATGCAAGCACACACATACAGTGGGTATGAAAAGTATTCAGAACCCTTTAAAATTGTCACTCTTTGTTTCATTGCAGCCATTTGGTAAATTCAAAAAAGTTCATTTTTTTCACCTAAACCAATTGAGCATCTCTGGAGAGACCTGAAAATGGCTGTCCACCAACGTTCACCATCCAACCTGATGGAACTGGAGAGGATCTGCAAGGAAGAATAACAGAGGATCCCAAAATCCAGGTGTGAAAAACTTGTTGCATCATTCCCAAGAAGACTCATGGCTGTACTAGCTCAAAAGGGTGCTTCTACTCAATACTGAGCAGAGTGTCTGAATACTTATGACCATGTGATATTTCAGCTTTTCTTTTTTGATAAATTTGCAAAAATGTCTACATTTCTAATTTTTTAAGTCAGATGGGGTGCAGAGTGTACATTAATGTGAAAAATGAACTTTTTTGAATTTACCAAATGGCTGCAATGAAACAAAGAGTGAAAAATTTAAAGGGGTCTGAATACTTTAGGTACCCACTGTATGTAAATATATAAATATATATATATATATATATATATATATATATATATATATATATATATATATATATATATACACATATTGTGATTCAGTGACCCCTGTTACAGGTAGGGGGCACTGCATGGTCTCCTCAGAATACGCACAGGGGCCTATTGAGGCCATGGGAATGCATGGCAGTTGCAGGCATATCTATGATGGTGAGACAACGTCTGGCATTATTGTAAATGGCAGGTATGTGTCGCAGAGGAGTTCCTCTGCACTGTAAGCCGATAATGTTGCTCTGGGACCTGTAGTCCTATGAGCCTTGTGTTCGTGTAGCTTTAAAGGGAGGCTTACAGGGTTAGTCGGAGAGCTGGGCGGGTCTGACTAACAACACACACCTCCCATCTATGGGAGTGATTACAGGTACATAATGTGACCATGGTGTGGTCACATGTTAGAGAGTGTATGGACCTGATTGGTCTGTGTGTAAGGTCCTGGAAGGCCTATGTGTTGGATGTGCTAACTTCCTGACGAGCACATGGTGAGACTTTGGACCTGTTGGCCTGTGTGTTGGATGGTTCCAAGTGGGGACGGACATCCTGAACAGCACACAGAGAGGCCGTGATTAAAGAGTCAGTGATGGCACTGCGTTTGGAGCTACCGTCCATCTGAGGCTCTGGACTGTCGGGAGAGCACTGGTCACAGGGACGATGATCCCAGTTCAACAGCTTCCCCAGGAGACAGGACTGACAGGAGGTCAGTGTGTGGAGCAGGAGTTCCAGGAAGGTAATTCCAGCAAGGGGGTTATAACGGCAGAGAAGTATCTGCTATTGGAACAGACTCTCAGTGGTTGTAATGTTCTGTTAATGCCTATAATGAACTGTATGAACGTAACCGCAGCTGAAATGGGCTATATGTCGGTCCTGTGATGTTCAAATGCCCTACCATGTTTTATGGAGGTATATAAAACCAGGCACTGACTTTTGTTAAAGGAAATACGGAATTGCTGTGTGTGTTATATCGCTGCCAAGCGAAGTATTCCCCAACCCGTTAGTGATTGTTGCATCACAATATATATATGTAAGGGGCTGGACCAGGGCTGTAGTCATGGCCGAACACTCTGGTGTATCTGTGCCCTGGTCTCCTTATACATGAAAACATTGTCCATTATTTTGCGTACCTGTGGCTCCACTCTCTGCACCTCAGGGTCACCTCTGTTTCGCTGTAGGCTCCCATCAGTTGGTGTAATAAAGATTGAGACACAGTACTTTTTAACTTTCAAATATACAACTTAACTGTTAGCTTTACACAGCACATCCAGATTCTTCACAGCATTTACAACAGTATTCGCATTACACATCTCCTCTTCTTTCCCTGCACCTTCGTTCCTGTCACAATCCACATACCAGGGTTGGACCATGCCACACGGTTCCTGAGCATCCTCTCAATTCAGCTCTGTCACAGTTTGACATTCCTTAGTCTGTTTCATCCCCAGACAAGATAATTTCCATCTCTGAGCTAGTTGCCACTTGGTGAGTGACCTGTCCTTCAGTACTGTACTTTGTGGTGACCCAGCATCCTCCTGTTCCAAGCTCACTGCATCTGGAAGTTCCCCCAGCAACCGCTTCGCCCCGGTACTAAGGGCATCTGCCCAAGCTGTAAGCTGCCACATCCCGGAGCTACCTGTGCCCCCGTACTGTCTTGTTTCTCCTTTTCCACTGCTGTATTGGCCTCCGCTGTACTGGCCAGATGCTGTGGAAGGCTGGGCTTTCTTCTCTTAGTAAAACAACATTGCGTAGTTGCTGCTATTGTCCTGGGCTCTTAAGCCTGTGTGGACTGTCTGGGCACCCAGGCCCTTCTAACTAGATTCAGGAAATGATCCTTCTCTTAGCTGCAGCTGACCCCTCTCTTACATTAACTAGTCCCTAACTATGTGGAATTCCCATCTAATACTATGTACAGTATTCTAAGGTACTCCATCTAATGGGCGAACTTCAGTACTACACTTTCCTTATATAACAAGTACAAGCAATATAACATTACATACATTAGGCATATAGCAGCAATAATAACTTTATCACAGGAGAAGGGGGTGGAATATTATATGTACCGCCACATCCCCTACATATAATACATGCACGCACATACATGCATATACATACACTCATATGCCCATAGATACACACACATATACATACATACATAAACATATCCATACACACACATGCATAAACACACATACACATACAAAAACACATGCATACATACACACACATATCCACACGCATTTATATATAGACAAAAAATATGCATACACAGACATTCATAAACACTTACATACAGACACAGATGCACATATACACACAGACACATAAATGCATAAACACATACACACTTACATGCTTAAACACATACATACATACCTATGCACACATACAGACACACACATGGATAAACACATGCACACACATGTATAAATATACACACGCATGCACAGACAGACACACAGGGTTGACTCCAGGTTTTCATGGGCTCCGGTTGAAAGAGTCTCTTGGGCTCCTTTAACACATACCAGAATTTATGATGCACTGATACGACATAGATATATAGGTATAGTACAATGCCGAAGATTTCACTTCTTACATTACTTAATTAATATCTATTGTAAATTCTACAATACCATACAGCAGAAGGGATTCAGGTGATTGAGAGTCCACAGGTTTCCGGGTTTCAGTTCCTGTAATATTAGAGGTAAACAGGATATTGATAAATGTACTCTACCAGTAGAAACTGTCCTCAGCAGTGTACCCTTTCTAAAAGTCAATGTCATCCGATATAGTTCTCCATACATTATTATGGGCACCACGTAGTGCTCCATTATATGGGCCCATTATACTGTATGACCATTATATGGGGCCCACTATACTGTATGGGACATTATATGGGGCCCATTATACTGTATGGAGCACTGTGTAGGGCCATTATACTGTATGGAGCAAGATATAGTGAGATTTTCTGGAGCAATATATTGGGCCCATTATACTCTATGGAGCAATATATGGGAACCATAATACTGTATAGACCAATACATGGGAGCCATTATTCTGTATGGAACAGTTATTGGGCCCAACTATACTGTATGGAGCACTGTGTGTGGCAATTATACTTTATGGAACAATATATGGGGCACATTATACTGTATGGAGAATTATACAGCTCTGGCAAAAAAATTAAGAGACATAACATCAAAACCCTGTCATGAGCAGCCCGATCTCCAGACCTGAACCCCATTGAAAACCTCTGGAATGTAAACAAGAGGATGATGGATAATTACAAGCCATCAAACAAAGAACAACTGCTTACGTTTTTGAGCCAGAAGCAGTGTGAAAGACTGGTAGAAAGCATGGCAAGACGCATGAAAGCTGTGATTAAAAATCATGGTTATTCCACAAAATATTGATTTCTGAACTCTTCCTGAGTTAAAACATTAGTATTTTTGTTTCTAAATGATTATGAACTTGTTTTCTTTGAATTATTTGTGGTCTGAAAGCATTGTTTGTTTTTTTTATTAATTTTGACCATTTCTCCTTTTCAGAAAAAAAACCAAAATGTGTTGCTTGGAAATTCGGAGACACGCCAGAAGTTTGTAGACTAAAAGAACTATTTTCATTTTACTCAAAAATATACCTATAAAGAGAAAAATCAGACAAACTGAACATTTTGCAGTGGTCTCTTAATTTTTGCCAGAGCTGTATATGGGGCCCATTTAACTATATGAAGCAATATATGGGGCCCATCATACTGTATGGAGCAATATATGGGGCCACTATATGATATGGAGCCTTGTGTGAGACCATTATACTGTATGGAGCAATATATGGGTCCCATTACACTGTATTGAGCTAAATATGGGGCCCCATTATACTATATGGCCGACTATGTAATGCCAATTATACTGTATGGAGCAATATATGATGTCCATAATACTGCATTGATGACTATGTGGTGCCTATAATCGTGTATGGAGGATTATGTGGTGCCGATAATTCAGTTTGGAGGACTATGTGGTGCCCATAATACTGTAAGGATGACTGTGGTGCTCATAATACTATATGGAGGACTATGTGATGCCCATAATACTGTAAGGATGACTATGTGGTGCCCATAATACTGTATGGAGGACTATACTGTCCAGTCTAAAATGATAAGTCTGCAGTCACCCTGTGTGCGGAGCACTGCAAGTATTCGACAGTTTCTGAGCTATTGTAGAATATACAATAGATATCACTCATGTAATGTAAAATTGTATTACATTGCACTATACCTATATTTCTTATCTGTGCATCATGAATTATGGTATGTGTTAAAGAGGCCCACAGACTCTTTCTCCAGGGGCCCACAAAAACATGGAGTGGGCCCTGATGATGACGCACATCAAGATGAACGCAGGTTGCAGCTGTGGCAGGGAGGTCTGCTCTGTGACAGGTTGCATGCCAGCCAATGTCACATAGCAGTTATGTTAAATGGCCATCGGCCTATGAGCGGATGCAAGTTGATGCTGCCGGCCTCTCAATGTTACTGTTATGTGATGTCATGGTGTGGCCTGTCATAGAGCAGAGCACCCTGTCATAGCTGCAATCGGCGGCCATTTTAACGGCCATGCCTAATATGAAGTCGCAAGAGAACGCCGGTGAGTGCAGGAAGGTGAGAAGAATCTTTTTGGTATTCCCCTCTATGATTGGGCAGGATAGTGGACATTGGGACTGTCATAGGGTCCCAGGATGGGGGCAACACATGGACAGGGGCCAGGATAAGGAGTGACATGGGGACACAGGAAGGGGACATTATTAAAGTGTACATAGGGTCCCAGAATGGGGTGACATAGAGGCCTAGGATGAAGACATTATTAAATAAAAGAGCCCAAATGGGGACATTATTTAATAAAGTGGCCCAGGATGGGGACATTATGAAATAAAGGGGCCCAAAAGGACATTATTACTGAAAAGGGCCAAGGATGGGACATTATTACTGGAAGGAGTCAAGGATGGGGACATTATTACTAGAAGGGGTCCAGGATGGGGAATACTGAATGGGGTCCGGGATGTCAACATTATTACTGGAAGGAGCCCAGGATGGGGACATTGTTACTGGAAGGTTGGTTTAACCAACAGCACTCAGATATCCATGGTGCACGCTCCACAGTCCATGAATCCAACTGGACCAATACTCACAAAGCCAATGAAGAAAGGAGCAGCATCCATGTCCAGGTGAAAAAATTCAAGATTCTTTATTCTGCCATTACAAACATGCAACGTTTCGGCTGAAAATCAGCCTTTTTCAAGCATGCTTGAAAAAGGCTGATTTTCAGCCGAAACGTTGCATGTTTGTAATGGCAGAATAAAGAATCTTGAATTTTTTCACCTGGACATGGATGCTGCTCCTTTCTTCATTGGCATTGTTACTGGAAGGGTCCCAGGATGGGGACATTATTATTGGAAGGAGCCTAGGATGGGAACATTATTAAATAAAGGGGCCCAGGAAAATGGAGACATTATTAAATGAAGGGGTCCAGGATGATGGGGACATTATTAAATGAAGGGGCCTAGGATGGGGACATTCTTAAATAAATTGGCCCAGGATTGGGACATTATTAAATAAAGGGGTCCAGGATGGGGAAATTATTAAATAAAGGGGCCCAGGATGGGGAAATTATTACTGAAAGGGGCCCAGGATGGGGACATTATTACTGGAAGAGGCTGAGGATGGGAACATTATTAAATAACGGGGCCCAGGATGATGGGGACATTATTAAATGAAGGGGCCTAGGATGGGGACATTCTTAAATAAATTGCCCAGGATTGGGACATTATTAAATAAAGGGGCCAGGATGGGGACCTTATTAATGTGGACATATGGGTCCAAGATGGGGGCAAAATAAAGGGGCCCAGAATGGGGAAATTAAGTAAAGGGATGACATATTTCCCGTATGGGGTTCAACATGAGGAACATACATTATTGGTTTATGGTGACATGCAGGGACATTATTACTTTGGGGGCCAATCAAGGGACATTATTACTGCTGTAGTGTAATTTACTTTTGTGGATACTGTCTTCCACTGGGGGAAAAAAGTGGGTTCCTGTTACTGTGCGGCACTTTGTCACTTTTTTTCTTCATCTGACGTAGTGTAGAAGTTGGAAAAAATGTGGGAAATGTGCTCTGCAAGCGATCAGCTATAGATAACTGTGTTTTATTTTCTGCAGAGATGAGTCCTGGCTGGAAGAAGTGATGGCGATCTGCACTGGATGAAGAAGAAAAGCGAAGATGAATGACTACACACGTCACTGATAAGTCAGTTTGTTACCTGTACACTGACACTATACTCTGTACAGAGTTCCTGTATTTAATGTCACTGGTGGACACTTTATTGCATGTACACTATATACAGATCTCCTGTGTATAGTGTCACTGGTGGTCACTGTATTACCCATACATTTATATCTAGAGGGGAAGTAAGCATTTGATATACTGGCAATTTTGCAAGTTTTCCCACCTACAAAGAATAAAGAGGTCTGTAATTGTTATTGTAGGTACACTTCAACTGTGAGAGACAGAATCAGGGCCATATTTGCCACTAGGCACTTGAGGGCACGTGCCTAGGGTGGGATGATGCGGGGGGGTGGCACCTGAGCAAGTTTTTTGTTCTGTTCTTTTTTTTTTTTTAAGTCCGGGGTCTCCTCCCCGCTTGCGCCGGCCCGCCTCCCACCTCACAACCCCTCCCCGCTTGAGGACGTCATACTCACCTACTCCTGCGATGCCTGGTCTCAGTACCCGCAGCTCTTCCTGTGTGAGCAGTCACGTGGTACCGCTCATTAAGGTGATGAATATGTACGCATATTCATCACCTTAATGAGCGGTACCACGTGACCGCTCACGCAGGAAGAAGCTGCCGCGCCAGGACAGAGCTGGGTTCAGCGCGTTGTGGAAAGGTGAGTATGGCAGCCAGGGAGGACAGGGGGAGGATGAAGGAGAGCGGAGGGAGGATGGGGGAGCGAGCAAGCCTTGCGTGCAAGATGGGAGCAGGAGGGGGGGAGAGCTGAGCCATTCATACAAGGGGGAGGAAACTGAGCCATTCATACCAGGGGGGATGAAAGCTGGGCCATTCATACAAGAGGGAGGAGACTGAGCCATTCATACAAGGGGGGGAGAGCTGAGCCATTCATAAAAGGGGGAGGAAACTGAGCCATTCATACAAGGGAGAGGAAACTGTGCCATTCATCCAAGGGGGGGAAACTGAGCCAATCATACAAGGGGGAAAACTAATCCATTCATACAAGGGGGAAAACTGAGCCATTCATACAAAGGGGAGGAACTGAGCCATTCATACAAGGGGGGAACTGAGCCATTCATACAAGGGGGGGGGAGAGCTGAGCCATTCATAGAAGGGGGAGGAAACTGAGCCATTCATACAAGGGGGAGGAAACTGAGCCATTCATACAAGGGGGAAGAAACTGAGCCATTCATACGAGAGGAAACTGAGCCATTCATACAAGGGGGAGGAAACTGAGTCATTCATACAAGGGGAAGGAAACTGAGCCATTCATACAAGGGAGGGGGAGAGCTGAGCCTTTCATACAAGGGGGAGGAAACTGAGCCATTCATACAAGGGGGGGGAGAGCTGAGCCATTCACACAAGGGGGAGGAAACTGCACCATTCATTCAAGGGGGAGGAAACTGAGCCATTCATACAAGAGGGAGGTGTCATGATTCTCAATGGCGAGAGAACATAGCCCAGCATATATAAGAACTAGCTCTTGGAAGATGGAATCTAAACTGACCATGAACTAAACCTGCCGCACAATTAACAGTGGCCGGGTAGCGTGCCTACGTTTTATCCCTAGACGCCCAGCGCCAGCCGGAGGACTAACTAATCCTAGCAGAGGAAAATACAGTCCTGGCTCACCTCTAGAGAAATTTCCCCAAAAGGCAGACAGAGGCCCCCACATATATTGGCGGTGATTTTAGATGAAATGACAAACGTAGTATGAAAATAGGTTTAGCAAAATCGAGGTCCGCTTACTAGATAGCAGGAAGACAGAAAGGGCACTTTCATGGTCAGCTGAAAACCCTATCAAAACACCATCCAGAAATTACTTTAAGACTCTAGTATTAACTCATAACACCAGAGTGGCAATTTCAGATCACAAGAGCTTTCCAGACACAGTAACGAAACAGCAGCTGTGAACTGGAACAAAATGCAAAAACAAACAAGGACGAAAGTCCAACTTAGCTGGGAGTTGTCTAGTAGCAGGAACATGCAAAGAAAGGCTTCTGATTACATTGTTGACCGGCATGAAACTGACAGAGGAGCAAGGTTATATAGAGACTCCCACATCCTGATGGGAACAGGTGAACAGAGAGGATGATGCACACAAGTTCAATTCCACCAGTGGCCACCGGGGGAGCCCAGAATCCAATTTCACAACAGTACCCCCCCCCCTCAAGGAGGGGGCACCGAACCCTCACCAGAACCACCAGGGCGATCAGGATGAGCCCTATGAAAGGCACGGACAAGATCGGAGGCATGAACATCAGAGGCAGTCACCCAAGAATTATCCTCCTGACCGTATCCCTTCCATTTGACCAGATACTGGAGTTTCCGTCTGGAAACACGGGAGTCTAAGATCTTTTCCACAACGTACTCCAACTCACCCTCAACCAACACCGGAGCAGGAGGCTCAACGGAAGGCACAAACGGTACCTCATACCTGCGCAATAATGACCGATGAAAAACATTATGAATAGAAAAAGATGCAGGGAGGTCCAAACGGAAGGACACAGGGTTAAGAATCTCCAATATCTTGTACGGGCCGATGAACCGAGGCTTAAACTTAGGAGAAGAAACCCTCATAGGGACAAAACGAGAAGACAACCACACCAAGTCCCCAACACAAAGCCGAGGACCAACACGACGACGGCGGTTGGCAAAAAGCTGAGTCTTCTCCTGGGACAACTTCAAATTGTCCACTACCTGCCCCCAAATCTGATGCAACCTCTCCACCACAGCATCCACTCCAGGACAATCCGAAGATTCCACCTGACCGGAGGAAAATCGAGGATGAAACCCCGAATTACAGAAAAACGGGGACACCAAGGTGGCAGAGCTGGCCCGATTATTGAGGGCGAACTCCGCCAATGGCAAAAAAGCAACCCAATCATCCTGATCCGCAGACACAAAACACCTCAAATATGTCTCCAAGGTCTGATTAGTCCGCTCGGTCTGGCCATTAGTCTGAGGATGGAAAGCAGACGAAAAAGACAAATCTATGCCCATCCTAGCACAGAATGCCCGCCAAAATCTAGACACGAATTGGGTCCCTCTGTCAGAAACGATATTCTCCGGAATACCATGCAAACGAACAACATTTTGAAAAAACAGAGGAACCAACTCGGAAGAAGAAGGCAACTTAGGCAAGGGAACCAAATGGACCATCTTAGAGAAACGGTCACACACCACCCAGATGACAGACATCTTCTGAGAAACAGGCAGATCCGAAATAAAATCCATCGAGATGTGCGTCCAAGGCCTCTTCGGAATAGGCAAGGGCAACAACAATCCACTAGCCCGAGAACAACAAGGCTTGGCCCGAGCACAAACGTCACAAGACTGCACAAAGCCTCGCACATCTCGTGACAGGGAAGGCCACCAGAAGGACCTTGCCACCAAATCCCTGGTACCAAAGATTCCAGGATGACCTGCCAACGCAGAAGAATGAACCTCAGAGATGACTCTACTGGTCCAATCATCAGGAACAAACAGTCTACCAGGTGGGCAACGATCCGGTCTATCCGCCTGAAACTCCTGCAAGGCCCGCCGCAGGTCTGGAGAAACGGCAGACAATATCACTCCATCCTTAAGGATACCTGTGGGCTCAGAATTACCAGGGGAGTCAGGCTCAAAACTCCTAGAAAGGGCATCCGCCTTAACATTCTTAGAACCCGGTAGGTATGACACCACAAAATTAAACCGAGAGAAAAACAACGACCAGCGCGCCTGTCTAGGATTCAGGCGCCTGGCAGACTCAAGGTAAATTAAATTTTTGTGGTCAGTCAATACCACCACCTGATGTCTGGCCCCCTCAAGCCAGTGACGCCACTCCTCAAAAGCCCACTTCATGGCCAAAAGCTCCCGATTCCCAATATCATAATTCCGCTCGGCGGGCGAAAATTTACGGGAAAAAAAAGCACAAGGTCTCATCACGGGGCAGTCGGAACTTCTCTGCGACAACACCGCCCCAGCTCCGATTTCAGAAGCGTCGACCTCAACCTGAAAAGGAAGAGCAACATCAGGCTGACGCAACACAGGGGCGGAAGAAAAGCGGCGCTTAAGCTCCCGAAAGGCCTCCACAGCATCAGGGGACCAATCAGCAACATCAGCACCCTTCTTAGTCAAATCACTCAATGGTTTAACAACATCAGAAAAACCAGCAATAAATCGACGATAAAAGTTAGCAATGCCCAAAAATTTCTGAAGACTCTTAAGAGAAGAGGGTTGCGTCCAATCACAAATAGCCTGAACCTTGACAGGATCCATCTCGATGGAAGAGGGGGAAAAAATGTATCCCAAGAAGGAAATCTTTTGAACCCCAAAAACGCACTTAGAACCCTTCACACACAAGGAATTAGACCGCAAAACCTGAAAAACCCTCCTGACCTGCTGGACATGAGAGTCCCAGTCATCCGAAAAAATCAGAATATCATCCAGATACACAATCATAAATTTATCCAAATAATCGTGGAAAATGTCATGCATAAAGGACTGGAAGACTGAAGGGGCATTTGAAAGACCAAAAGGCATCACCAAATACTCAAAGTGGCCCTCGGGCGTATTAAATGCGGTTTTCCACTCATCCCCCTGCTTAATTCGCACCAAATTATACGCCCCACGGAGATCAATCTTAGAGAACCACTTGGCCCCCTTTATACGAGCAAACAAATCAGTCAGCAGTGGTAACGGATATTGATATTTAACCGTGATTTTATTCAAAAGCCGATAATCAATACACGGCCTCAAAGAGCCATCTTTCTTAGACACAAAGAAAAAACCGGCTCCTAAGGGAGATGACGAAGGACGAATATGTCCCTTTTCCAAGGACTCCTTTATATATTCTCGCATAGCAGCGTGTTCAGGCACAGACAGATTAAATAAACGACCCTTAGGGTATTTACTACCCGGGATCAAATCTATGGCACAATCGCACTCCCGGTGCGGAGGTAGTGAACCAAGCTTGGGTTCTTCAAAAACGTCACGATAGTCAGACAAGAATTCAGGAATCTCAGAGGGAATAGATGATGAAATGGAAACCAAAGGTACGTCCCCATGAGTCCCTTTACATCCCCAGCTTAACACAGACATAGCTTTCCAGTCGAGGACTGGGTTATGAGATTGCAGCCATGGCAATCCTAGCACCAAAACATCATGTAGATTATACAGCACCAGAAAGCGAATAATCTCCTGGTGATCCGGATTAATACGCATAGTTACTTGTGTCCAGTATTGTGGTTTATTACTAGCCAATGGGGTGGAGTCAATCCCCTTCAGAGGTATAGGAGCTTCCAAAGGCTCCAAATCATACCCACAGCGTTTGGCAAAGGACCAATCCATAAGACTCAAAGCGGCGCCAGAGTCGACATAGGCGTCCGCGGTAATAGATGATAAAGAACAAATCAGGGTCACAGATAGAATAAACTTAGACTGTAAAGTGCTAATTGAAACAGACTTGTCAAGCTTCTTAGTACGCTTAGAGCATGCTGATATAATATGAGTTGAATCACCACAATAGAAGCACAACCCATTTTTTCGTCTAAAATTCTGCCGCTCGCTTCTGGACAGAATTCTATCACATTGCATATTTTCTGGCGTCTTCTCAGTAGACACCGCCAAATGGTGCACAGGTTTGCGCTCCCGCAGACGCCTATCGATCTGAATAGCCATTGTCATGGACTCATTCAGACCCGCAGGCACAGGGAACCCCACCATAACATCCTTAATGGCATCAGAGAGACCTTCTCTGAAAATCGCCGCCAGGGCGCACTCATTCCACTGAGTAAGCACAGACCATTTACGGAATTTTTGGCAGTATATTTCAGCTTCATCTTGCCCCTGAGATAGGGACATCAAAGCTTTTTCCGCCTGAAGCTCTAAATGAGGTTCCTCATAAAGCAACCCCAAGGCCAGAAAAAACGCATCCACATTGAGCAACGCAGGATCCCCTGGTGTCAATGCAAAAGCCCAATCTTGAGGGTCGCCCCGGAGCAAGGAAATTACAATCCTGACCTGCTGTGCAGGATCTCCGGCAGAGCGAGACTTCAGGGACAAAAACAATTTGCAATTATTTTTAAAATTTTGAAAGCAAGATCTATTCCCTGAAAAAAATTCAGGCAAAGGAATTCTAGGTTCAGACATAGGTGCATGAACAACAAAATCTTGCAAATTTTGTACCTTCGTGGCGAGATTATTCAAACCTGTAGCTACACTCTGAAGATCCATTTCAAACAGGTGAACACAGAGCCATTCAAGGATTAGAAGGAGAGAAAGAGAGGAAGGCTGCAGTATAGGCAGACTAGCAAGTGATTCAATTATGAGCACACTCAGAACTAGAGAAAAAAAAAAAAAAAAATTTTCAGCAGACTTCTTTTTTCTCTCCTTTCTCAGCCAATAATTTAACCCTTTTGCGTCCGGTCAAACTGTCATGATTCTCAATGGCGAGAGAACATAGCCCAGCATATATAAGAACTAGCTCTTGGAAGATGGAATCTAAACTGACCATGAACTAAACCTGCCGCACAATTAACAGTGGCCGGGTAGCGTGCCTACGTTTTATCCCTAGACGCCCAGCGCCAGCCGGAGGACTAACTAATCCTAGCAGAGGAAAATACAGTCCTGGCTCACCTCTAGAGAAATTTCCCCAAAAGGCAGACAGAGGCCCCCACATATATTGGCGGTGATTTTAGATGAAATGACAAACGTAGTATGAAAATAGGTTTAGCAAAATCGAGGTCCGCTTACTAGATAGCAGGAAGACAGAAAGGGCACTTTCATGGTCAGCTGAAAACCCTATCAAAACACCATCCAGAAATTACTTTAAGACTCTAGTATTAACTCATAACACCAGAGTGGCAATTTCAGATCACAAGAGCTTTCCAGACACAGTAACGAAACAGCAGCTGTGAACTGGAACAAAATGCAAAAACAAACAAGGACGAAAGTCCAACTTAGCTGGGAGTTGTCTAGTAGCAGGAACATGCAAAGAAAGGCTTCTGATTACATTGTTGACCGGCATGAAACTGACAGAGGAGCAAGGTTATATAGAGACTCCCACATCCTGATGGGAACAGGTGAACAGAGAGGATGATGCACACAAGTTCAATTCCACCAGTGGCCACCGGGGGAGCCCAGAATCCAATTTCACAACAGGGAGGAAACTGAGCCATTCATCCAAGGAGGAGAAAACTGAGCCATTCATACAAAGGGGAGGAAACTGAGCCATTCATACAATGGGGAGGAAACTGAGCCATTCATACAATGGGGAGGAAACTGAGCCATTCATCCAAGGGGGAGGAAACTAAGCCATTCATATGAGGGGCAGGAAACTGAGCCATTCATACAAGGAGGGGGGGAACTGAGCCATTCATACAAGGGGGGAAAGCTGGGCCATTCACACAAGGGGGTTGGAAATTGACCCATTCATACAAGGGGGGTGGAAACTGATCCATTCATACAGGGGAAGAGCTGAGCCATTCATACAAGGGGGCGAAAGCTGAGCCATTCATAGAAGGGGGAGGAAAG
Organism: Ranitomeya variabilis; assembly: GCF_051348905.1. Lineage (NCBI taxonomy): Eukaryota > Metazoa > Chordata > Amphibia > Anura > Dendrobatidae > Ranitomeya > Ranitomeya variabilis. Next base: position 174,480,448 of record NC_135234.1, read on the forward strand.
CTGAGCCATTCATACAAGGGGGGAAGCTGGGCCATTCATACAAGGGGGGGAAGCTGGGCCATTCATACAAGGGGGGGAAGCTGAGCCATTCATACAAGGGGGGGAAACTGAGCCATTCATATGAGGGGGAGGAAACTGAGCCATTCATCCAAGGGGGAAGAAACTGAACCATTCATACAAGGGGGAGGAAACTGAGCCATTCATACAAGGAGGGGGGGAACTGAGCCATTCATACAAGGCGGGGTGGGGGGGGAACTGAGCCATTCATACAAGGGGGGAAAGCTGGGCCATTCACACAAGGGGGTTGGAAATTGCGCCATTCATGCAAGGGGGGGAGAGCTGAGCCATTCATACAAGGGGGAGGAAACTCAGCCATTCATACAAGGGGGGAAAGATGGGCCATTCATTCAAGGGAGAGGAAACTGAGCCATTCAAACAAGCGAGAGGAAACTGAGCCATTCATACAAGGGAGAGGAAGCTGAGCCATTAATCCAAGGGGGAGGAAACAGAGCCATTCACACAAAGGGGAAAACTGAGCCATTCATACAAGGGGGAAAACTGAGCCATTCATACAAGGGGGAGGAAACTGGACCATTCATTCAAGGGGGAGGAAACTGAGCCATTCATACAAGGGGGAGGAAACTGAGCCATTCATTCAAGGGGGAGGAAACTGAGCCATTCATACAAGGGGGGAACTGAGCCATTCATACAAGGGGGGGAAACTGAGCCATTCATACAAGGGGGGAACTGAGCCATTCATACAAGGGGGGGGAGAGCTGAGCCATTCATAGAAGGGGGAGGAAACTGAGCCATTCATACAAGGGGGAAGAAACTGAGCCATTCATACGAGAGGAAACAGCCATTCATACAAGGGGGAGGAAACTGAGTCATTCATACAAGGGGAAGGAAACTGAGCCATTCATACAAGGGAGGGGGAGAGCTGAGCCTTTCATACAAGGGGGAGGAAACTGAGCCATTCATACAAGGGGGGGGAGAGCTGAGCCATTCACACAAGGGGGAGGAAACTGCACCATTCATTCAAGGGGGAGGAAACTGAGCCATTCATACAAGGAGGAGGAAACTGAGCCATTCATACAAAGGGGAGGAAACTGAGCCATTCATACAATGGGGAGGAAACTGAGCCATTCATACAATGGGGAGGAAACTAAGCCATTCATATGAGGGGCAGGAAACTGAGCCATTCATACAAGGAGGGGGGGAACAGAGCCATTCATACAAGGGGGGAAAGCTGGGCCATTCACACAAGGGGGTTGGAAATTGACCCATTCATACAAGGCGGGTGGAAACTGATCCATTCATACAGGGGAAGAGCTGAGCCATTCATACAAGGGGGCGAAAGCTGAGCCATTCATAGAAGGGGGAGGAAAGCTGAGCCATTCATACAAGGGGGGAAGCTGAGCCATTCATATGAGGGGGAAGAAACTGAACCATTCATACAAGGGGGAGGAAACTGAGCCCTTCATACAAGGAGGGGGGGAACTGAGCCATTCATACAAGGCGGGGTGGGGGGGGAACTGAGCCATTCACACAAGGGGGTTGGAAATTGCGCCATTCATGCAAGGGGGGGAGAGCTGAGCCATTCATACAAGGGGGAGGAAACTCAGCCATTCATACAAGAGGGGAAAGATCATGGGCCATTCATTCAAGGGAGAGGAAACTGAGCCATTCAAACAAGCGAGAGGAAACTGAGCCATTCATACAAGGGAGAGGAAACTGAGCCATTCATACAAGGGGGAGGAAACTGAGCCATTCATACACTGGGGAGGAAACTGAGCCATTCATCCAAGGGGGAGGAAACTGAGCCATTCATATGAGGGGCAGGAAACTGAGCCATTCATCCAAGGGGGAAGAAACTGAGCCATTCATACAAGGAGGGGGGGAACTGAGCCATTCATACAAGGGAGGGGGAGAGCTGAGCCTTTCATACGAGGGGGAGGAAACTGAGCCATTCATACAAGGGGGGGGGGGGAGAGCTGAGCCATTCACACAAGGGGGAGGAAACTGCACCATTCATACAAGAGGGAGGAAACTGAGCCATTCATCCAAGGAGGAGGAAACTGAGCCATTCATACAATGGGGAGGAAACTGAGCCATCCATCCAAGGGGGAGGAAACTGAGCCATTCATATGAGGGGTAGGAAACTGAGCCATTCATCCAAGGGGGAAGAAACTGAGCCATTCATACAAGGAGGGGGGGGACTGAGACATTCATATAAGGCGGGGGGGGGGGGGAACTGAGCCATTCATACAAGGGGGGAAAGCTGGGCCATTCACACAAGAGGGCTGGAAATTGAGCCATTCATGCAAGGGGGGGAGAGCTGAGCCATTCATACAAGGGGGAGGAAACTGAGCCATTCATACAAGGGGGGAGAGCTGGGCCATTCATACAAGGGGGAGGAAACTGAGACATTCATACAAGGGGGGGAGAGCTGAGTCATTCATACAAGGGGGAGGAAACTGAGCCATTCATACAAGGGGGGGGGAGAGCTGAGTCATTCACACAAGGGGGAGGAAACTGCACCATTCATTCAAGGGGGAGGAAACTGAGCCATTCATACAAGAGGGAGGAAACTGAGCCATTCATCCAAGGAGGAGGAAACTGAGCCATTCATACAAAGGGGAGGAAACTGAGCCATTCATACAATGGGGAGGAAACTGAGCCATTCATTAAAGGTGGAGGAAACTGAGCCATTCATATGAGGGGCAGGAAACTGAGCCATTCATCCAAGGGGGAAGAAACTGAACCATTCATACAAGGAGGAGGAAACTGAGCCATTCATACAAGGGGGGAAAGCTGGGCCATTCACACAAGGGAAGAGCTGAGCCATTCATGCAAGGGGGCGAAATCTGAGCCATTCATAGAAGGGGGAGGAAAGCTGAGCCATTCATACAAGGGGGGGAGAGCTGAGCCACTCATACAAGGGGGAGGAAACTGAGCCATTCATACAAGGGGGGGAGAGCTGAGCCATTCATACAAGGGGGAGGAAACTGGACCATTCATTCAAGGGGGAGGAAACTGAGCCATTCATACAAGGGGGAGGAAACTGAGCCATTCATTCAAGGGGGAGGAAACTGAGCCATTCATACAAGGGAGGGGGAGAGCTGAGCCTTTCATACAAGGGGGAGGAAACTGAGCCATTCTTACAAGGGGGGGGAGCTGGGCCATTCATACAAGGGGGGGAGAGCTGAGCCATTCATACAAGGGGGAGGAAACTGGACCATTCATTCAAGGGGGAGGAAACTGAGCCATTCATACAAGGGGGAGGAAACTGAGCCATTCCATTCATTCAAGGGGGAGGAAACTGAGCCATTAATTCAAGGGGGAGGAAACTGAGCCATTCATCCAAGGAGGAGGAAACTGAGCCATTCATACAAGGGGGAGGAAACTGAGCCATTCATACAAGGGGGGGAAACTGAGCCATTAATATGAGGGGGAGGAAACTGAGCCATTCATACAAGGAGGGGGGGAACTGAGCCATTCATACAAGGCGGGGGGGGGGAGTGAGCCATTCATACAGGGGGGGAAAGCTGGGCCACTCACACAAGGGGGTTGGAAATTGAGCCATTCATGCAAGGGGGGGAGAGCTGAGCCATTCATACAAGGGGGAGGAAACTGAGCCATTCATACAAGGGGGGAAAACTGAGCCATTTATACAAGGGGGAGGAAACTGAGCCATTCATACAAGGGGGGTGGAAACTGAGCCATTCATACAAAGGGGGAAAGCTGGGCCATTCATACAAGGGGGGGGGGGGGAGCTGGGCCATTCATACAAGGGGGTTGGAAATTGAGCCATTCATGCAAGGGGGGGAGAGCTGAGCCATTCATACAAGGGGGAGGAAACTGAGCCATTCATACAAGGGGGGAAAACTGAGCCATTTATACAAGGGGGAGGAAACTGAGCCATTCATACAAGGGGGGTGGAAACTGAGCCATTCATACAAAGGGGGAAAGCTGGGCCATTCATACAAGGGGGGGGGGGGAGCTGGGCCATTCATACAAGGGGGTAAAGCTGAGCCATTCATACAAGGGGGGGAAAGCTGGGCCATTCATAAAAGGGGGGGGGGAGCTTGGCCATTCATACAAGGGGAGGAGAAGCTGGGCCATTCATAAATGGGGAGGGGAAGCTGGGCCATTCATACAAGGGGGAGGAAAGCTGAGCCATTCATACAAGGGGGGGTAAGCTGGGCCATTTAAACAAGGGGGAGGAAACTGAGCCATTCATACAAGGGGGGTGGAAACTGAGCCATTCATACAAAGGGGGAAAGATGGGCCATTCATTCAAGGGGGGAGAGCTGAGCCACTCATACAAGGGGGTAAAGCTGAGCCATTCATACAAGGGGGGGAAAGCTGGGCCATTCATACAAGGGGAGGAGAGCTGAGCCATTTATACAAGGGGGGGAAGCTGAGCCATTCATACAAGGGGGGAAGGCTGGGCCATTCATACAAGGGGGGGGAAGCTGAGCCATTCATACAAGGGGAGGAAAGCTGGGCCATTCATACAGGGGGGAAAAGCTGGGCCATTCATACAAGGGGGGGGGGAAGCTGGGCCATTCATACAAGGGGGGGAAAACCTGAGCCATTCATACAAGGGAGAGGAAAGCTGAGCCATTCATACAAGGGGGGAGAGCTGAGCCATTCATACAAGGGGGGGGGAAGCTGGGCCATTCATACAAGGGGGAGGAAAGCTGGGCCATTCATACAAGGGGGGGAAGCTGGGCCATTCATACAAGGGGGAGGAAAGCTGAGCCATTCATACAAGGGGGGAGAGCTGAGCCATTCATACAAGGGGGAGGAAACTGAGCCATTCATCCAAGGAGGAGGAAACTGAGCCATTCATCCAAGGAGGAGGAAACTGAGCCATTCACACAAGGGGAAGGAAACTGAGCCATTCATACAAGGGGGGGGGGGGAAGCTGAGCCATTCATACAAGGGGGAGGAAAGCTGAGCCATTCATACAAGGGGGGGGGAGCTGGGCCATTTATACAAGGGGGGAAAGCTGAGCCATTCATACAAGGGGGGGGGGGAGAGCTGAGCCATTCATAAAAGGGGGGAAGGCTGGGTCATTCATACAAGGGGGGGGGGGAGCTGAGCCATTCATACAAGGGGAGGAAAGCTGAGCCATTCATCCAAGGGGGTAAAGCTGGGCCATTCATACAAGGGGGGAAAGCTAGGCCAATCATACAGGGGGGAAAAGCTGGGCCATTCATACAAGGGGGGGAAACTGAGCCATTCATACAAGGGGGAGGAAACAGAGCCATTCATACAAGGGAGAGGAAACTGAGCCATTCATACAAGGGGGAGGAAACTGAGCCATTCATACAAGGGGGAGGAAACAGAGCCATTCATACAAGGGGGAAAACTGAGCCATTCATACAAAGGGGGGGAACTGAGCCATTCATACAAGGGGGAACTGAGCCATTCATACAAGGGGGGGAGAGCTGAGCCATTCAATCAAGGGGGAGGAAACTGGACCATTCATTCATGGGGGAGGAAACTGAGCCATTCATACAAGGGGGAGGAAACTGAGCCATTCATACAAGGGGGGGAAACTGAGCCATTCATTCAAGGGGGAAAACTGAGCCATTCATACAAAGGGGGGGAACTGAGCCATTCATACAAGGGGGGGGAGAGCTGAGCCTTTCATACAAGGGGGAGGAAACTGAACCATTCATTCAAGGGGGAGGAAACTGAGCCATTCATACAAGGGGGAGGAAACTGAGCCATTCATACAAGGGGGGGAAACTGAGCCATTCATACAAGGGGGAGGAAACTGAGCCATTCATACAAGGGGGGGAGCTGAGCCATTCATACAAGGGGGAGGAAACTGGACCACTAATTCAAGGGGGAGGAAACTGAGCCATTCATACAAGGGGGAGGAAACTGAGCCATTCATACAAGGGGGGGGAAACTGAGCCATTCATACAAGGAGGAGGAAACTGAGCCATTCATCCAAGGAGGAGGAAACTGAGCCATTCATACAAGGGGGGGAAGCTGAGCCATTCATACAAGGGGGGGAAACTGAGTCATTCATACAAGGGAGGGGGAGAGCTGAGCCTTTCATACAAGGGGGAAGAAACTGAGCCATTCATACAAGGGGGGGGAGCTGAGCCATTCATACAAGGGGGAGGAAACTGAGCCATTCATACAAGGGGGAGGAAACTGAGCCATTCATTCAAGGGGGAGGAAACTGAGCCCTTCATACAAGGGAGAGGAAACTGAGCCATTCATACAAGAGGGAGGAAACTGAGCCATTCATCCAAGGAGGAGGAAACTGAGCCATTCATCCAAGGAGGAGGAAACTGAGCCATTCATCCAAGGGGGAGGAAACTGAGCCATTCATACAAGGGGGGGAAGCTGAGCCATTCATACAAGGGGGGGGGGGAAACTGAGCCATTCATACAAGGGAGGGGGAGAGCTGAGCCTTTCATACAAGGGGGAGGAAACTGGACCATTCATTCAAGGGGGAGGAAACTGAGCCATTCATCCAAGGGGGAGGAAACTGAGCCATTCATACAAGGGGGGGAAGCTGAGCCATTCATACAAGGGGGGGGGAAACTGAGCCATTCATACAAGGGAGGGGGAGAGCTGAGCCTTTCATACAAGGGGGAGGAAACTGAGCCATTCATACAAGGGAGGGGGAGAGCTGAGCCTTTCATACAAGGGGGAGGAAACTGAGCCATTCAACAAGGGGGAGGAAACTGAGCCATTCATACAAGGGGGAGGAAACTGAGCCATTCAACAAGGGGGAGGAAACTGAGCCATTCATACAAGGGGGGGAAACTGAGCCATTCATACAAGGGGGAGGAAACTGAGCCATTCATACAAGGGGGGGGGAGCTGGGCCATTCATACAAGGGGGGGAGCTGAGCCATTCATACAAGGGGGAGGAAACTGGACCACTAATTCAAGGGGGAGGAAACTGAGCCATTCATACAAGGGGGAGGAAACTGAGCCATTCATACAAGGGGGGGGAAACTGAGCCATTCATACAAGGGGGAGGAAACTGAGCCATTCATACAAGGGAGGGGGAGAGCTGAGCCTTTCATACAAGGGGGAGGAAACTGAGCCATTCATACAAGGGGGAGGAAACTGAGCCATTCCTTCAAGGGGGAGGAAACTGAGCCCTTCATACAAGGGGGAGGAAACTGAGCCATTCATACAAGAGGGAGGAAACTGAGCCATTCATCCAAGGAGGAGGAAACTGAGCCATTCATACAAGGGGGGGAAGCTGAGCCATTCATACAAGGGGGGGAAACTGAGCCATTAATATGAGGGGGAGGAAACTGAGCCATTCATACAAGGGGGAGGAAACTGAGCCATTCATACAAGGAGGGGGGGAACTGAGCCATTCATGCAAGGCGGGGGGGGGGACTGAGCCATCCATACAAGGAGGGGGGAACTGAGCCATTCATACAAGGCGGGGGGGGGGGAACTGAGCCATTCATACAAGGCGGGGGGGGGGAGTGAGCCATTCATACAGGGGGGGAAAGCTGGGCCATTCACACAAGGGGGTTGGAAATTGAGCCATTCATGCAAGGGGGGGAGAGCTGAGCCATTCATACAAGGGGGAGGAAACTGAGCCATTCATACAAGGGGGGAGAACTGAGCCATTTATACAAGAGGGAGGAAACTGAGCCATTCATACAAGGGGGTGGAAACTGAGCCATTCATACAAGGGGGGTGGAAACTGAGCCATTCATACAAAGGGGGAAAGATGGGCCATTCATTCAAGGGGGAGGAAACTGAGCCTGTCATACAGGGGGAGGAAAGCTGAGCCATTCATACAAGGGGGGAGAGCTGAGCCACTCATACAAGTGGGTAAAGCTGAGCCATTCATACAAGGGGGGGAAAGCTGGGCCATTCATACAAGGGGGAGGAGCTGGGCCATTCATACAAGGGGAGGAGAAGCTGGACCATTCATTCAAGGGGGGGAGAGCTGAGCCATTCATACAAGGGGGGGTAAGCTGGGCCATTTATACAAGGGGGAGGAATGCTGAGCCATTCATACAAGGGGGAGAGCTGAGCCATTCATACAAGAGGGAGGAAACTGAGCCATTCATCCAAGGGGGAGGAAACAGAGCCATTCATACAAGGGGAAGGAAACTGAGCTATTCATACAAGGGGGGGGAAGCTGAGCCATTCATACAAGGGGGAGGAAAGCTGAGCCATTCATACAAGGGGGGGGGGAGCTGGGCCATTCATTCAAGGGGAGGAGAGCTGAGCCATTTATACACGGGGGGGAAGCTGAGCCATTCATACAAGGGGGAGGAGACCTGAGCCATTCATACAAGGTTGAGGGAGAGCTGAGCCATTCATACAAGGGGGGAAGGCTGGGCCATTCATACAAGGGGGGGTGTTGTGAATTTGGATTCTGGGCTCCCCCGGTGGCCGCTTGTGGAATTGGACTTGTCATCCTCTTTCCTGTTTCACCTGGTTCCATCGGTAGTGGGTGTCGCTATTTAAGCTCATTTCTCTGGTGGTTTCTTGCCGGTCAACAATGTTATCTGATGCCTCTCAGTGCTTGTTCCTGCTTCTAGACTACTACTAGATAAGTTGGACTTTTGTCCATGTTTTGTTTTGCCTATTTGTTCCAGTTCACAGCTGAAGTTTTGTTACTGTGTCTGGAAAGCTCTCGTTGATCAGGGATTGCTACTCTGGCGTTATGAGTTAATGCCAGAGTTTAAGGTAATCTCTGGATGGTGTTTTGTTAGTGTTTTTCTGCTGACCATGAAAGTATACTATCTGTCTTCTGCTATCTAGTAAGCGGACCTCAAATTTGCTAAGACTATTTTCCTGCTGCGTTTGTTGTTTCATCTGAACTCACCGTCATTATATGTGGGGGGCTACTGTCTTCTTTGGAATATTTCTCTAGAGGTGAGCCAGGTCTTATATTTCCCTCTGCTAGCTATTTAGGTCTTAGGCCAGAGCTGGGCATCTAGCTTTAAATAGGAAATGCTACCTGGCTATTTCTAGTTGCGCGGCAGGCTTAGTTCATGGTCAGTATAGTTCCATCTTCCGAGAGCTTGTCCCTCTATAGGCTTGCTATGATCTCTGCCTGCAGAGATCATGACAGTTTGACCGGCCAATAAAGTGTTAAAGACCCAGGTTGAGAAAGGAGAGTTATAAGAAGTCTGCTGGAATTTTTTTTTTTTTTTTTTTTTCCTCCAGTCTGCCTTGCTGCAGTCTTTTTTCTCTCTCTCCTCCTAATCTCTGTATGGCTCTGTCTGCACCTGACAATAATGGATCTCCAGAGTGTAACTGCGGGTTTGAATAATCTCATCACGAAAGTACAAAATTTACAAGATTTTGTGGTACATGCTCCGGTATCTGAGCCGAGAATTCCTTTGCCGGAGTTCTTCACAGGGCATAGAGCTAGCTTCCAGAATTTCCGAAATAATTGTAAGCTTTATTTGTCCCTGAAGTCTCGTTCAGCTGGAGACCCTGCTCAGCAGGTTAGGATTGTGATTTCCTTGCTCAGGGGTGACCCTCAAGATTGGGCCTTCTCATTGCCAGCAGGGGATCCTGCGTTACGCAATGTGGATGCGTTTTTTCTGGCCTTGGGCTTGCTTTATGAGGAACCTCATTTGGAACTTCAGGCAGAAAAAACTTTGATGGCACTATCTCAGGGGCAAGACGAAGCTGAAGTTTTCTGCCAAAAATTCCGTAAATGGTCTGTGCTTACTCAGTGGAATGAGTGCGCCTTGGCGGCAACTTTCAGAGAAGGTCTCTCTGATGCCGTTAAGGATGTTATGGTGGGGTTCCCTGTGCCTGCAGGTCTGAATGAGTCCATGACAATGGCTATTCAGATTGATAGGCGTCTGCGGGAGCGCAAACCGGTGCACCATCTGGCGGTGTCTATGGAAAAGACGCCAGAAAGTATGCAGTGTGATAGAATTCTGTCCAGGAGCGAGCGACAGAATTTTAGACGGAAGAATGGATTGTGTTTCTATTGTGGGGATTCTACTCATGTTATATCAGCATGCTCTAGGCGTACTAAGAAGCTTAATAAGTCTGTTTCCATTGGCACCATTCAGTCTAAGTTTATTTTGTCTGTAACCCTGATTTGCTCTTTGTCATCCATTGCCACGGACGCCTATGTTGACTCTGGCGCCGCTCTGAGTCTTATGGATTGGTCCTTTGCCAATCGTTGTGGTTTTGATTTAGAGCCTTTGGAGACTCTTATTCCTCTGAAGGGGATTGACTCCACCCCATTGGCTAATAATAAACCACAATACTGGACACAAGTAACCATGCGTATCAATCCGGATCACCAGGAGATTATTCGTTTCCTGGTGCTGTATAATTTACATGACGATTTGGTACTGGGATTGCCATGGTTGCAGTCTCACAACCCAGTCTTGGACTGGAGAGCAATGTCTGTGTTGAGCTGGGGATGTAAGGGTATTCATGGGGACTTACCTTTGGTTTCTATTTCGTCGTCCATTCCCTCTGAAGTCCCTGAGTTCCTCTTTGATTATCAAGACGTCTTTGACGAACCCAAGCTTGGGTCGTTACCTCCGCACCGTGAGTGCGATTGTGCCATAGATTTGATACCGGGTTGTAAATATCCCAAGGGTCGTTTGTTTAATCTGTCTGTGCCGGAACATGCTGCTATGCGGGAATATATAAAGGAGTCTTTGGAAAAGGGACATATTCGTCCGTCTTCTTCTCCCTTGGGAGCTGGGTTTTTCTTTGTCTCAAAAAAAGACGGCTCTTTGAGACCATGTATTGATTATCGGCTTCTGAATAAGATCACTGTTAAGTATCAATACCCATTGCCATTGCTTACTGATTTGTTTGCTCGTATAGAGGGTGCTAAGTGGTTCTCTAAAATTGATCTTCGTGGGGCGTATAATTTGGTGCGGATCAGGCAGGGGGATGAGTGGAAGACCGCATTTAATACGCCCGAGGGCCACTTTGAGTATTTGGTCATGCCTTTTGGTCTTTCTAATGCCCCTTCAGTTTTCCAGTCTTTTATGCATGATATTTTCCGCGATTTTCTGGATAAATTTATGATAATATATCTGGATGATATTCTGATTTTTTCTGATGACTGGGACTCTCATGTCCAGCAGGTCAGGAGAGTTTTTCAGGTTCTGCGGTCTAATTCTTTATGTGTGAAGGGGTCTAAGTGCGTTTTTGGGGTCCAGAAAATTTCCTTTTTGGGGTATATTTTTTCTCCCTCTTCCATTGAGATGGATCCCGTCAAGGTGCAAGCTATTTGTGACTGGACTCAGCCCTCCTCTCTTAAGGGTCTTCAGAGATTTTTGGGCTTTGCCAACTTTTACCGCCGATTTATTGCTGGTTTTTCGGATGTCGTTAAACCACTGACTGATTTGACCAGACAAGGCGCTGATGTTGCTAATTGGTCCCCTCATGCTGTAGAGGCCTTTCAGGAGCTTAAGCGTCGTTTTGCCTCTGCCCCTGTGTTGCGTCAGCCTGATGTGAATCTGCCTTTTCAGGTTGAGGTTGACGCTTCGGAGATCGGAGCTGGGGCAGTGTTGTCGCAGAAAGGTTCCGACTGCTCCGTCATTAGGCCTTGTGCCTTCTTTTCTCGCAAATTTTCGCCCGCAGAGCGGAATTATGATGTTGGGAATCGGGAGCTTTTGGCCATGAAGTGGGCGTTTGAGGAGTGGCGCCATTGGCTCGAGGGGGCTAGGCATCAGGTGGTGGTATTGACTGACCACAAAAATTTGATTTATCTTGAGACTGCCAGACGCCTGAATCCTAGACAGGCGCGCTGGTCTTTATTTTTTTCTCGCTTTAATTTTGTGGTGTCATACCTACCGGGTTCTAAGAATGTTAAGGCAGATGCCCTTTCTAGGAGTTTTGACCCGGACTCTCCTGGTAATTCTGAACCCACAGGTATCCTTAGGGAGGGAGTAATTTTGTCGGCCGTTTCTCCTGATCTGCGGCGGTCCTTGCAAGAGTTTCAGGCGGATAGACCGGATCGTTGTCCGCCTGATAGACTGTTTGTTCCGGATGATTGGACCAGCAGAGTCATCTCTGAGGTGCATTCTTCTGCATTGGCAGGTCATCCCGGAATTTTTGGTACCAGGGATTTGGTGGCAAGATCCTTCTGGTGGCCTTCCCTGTCACGAGATGTGCGAGTCTTTGTGCAGTCATGTGACGTTTGTGCTCGGGCCAAGTCTTGTAGTTCTCGGGCTAGCGGACTGCTGTTGCCCTTGCCTATTCCTAAGAGGCCTTGGACACACATCTCGATGGATTTTATTTCAGATCTGCCTGTTTCCCAGAAGATGTCTGTCATCTGGGTGGTCTGTGACCGTTTCTCTAAAATGGTCCATTTGGTTCCTCTGCCCAAGTTGCCTTCTTCTTCTGAGTTGGTTCCTCTGTTTTTTCAGAATGTTGTACGATTGCACGGTATTCCTGAGAATATTGTTTCTGACAGAGGTACTCAATTTGTGTCTAGATTTTGGCGGGCATTCTGTGCTAGGATGGGCATAGATTTGTCTTTTTCATCTGCTTTTCACCCTCAGACTAATGGCCAGACCGAGCGGACTAATCAGACCCTGGAGACATATCTGAGGTGTTTTGTCTCTGCTGACCAGGATGATTGGGTTACGGCCAGGAGGATAATTCTTGGGTCAATGCATCTGATGTTCATGCTTCTGATCTTGTTCGTGCCTTCCATAGGGCTCATCCTGGTCGCCCTGGTGGATCTGGTGAGGGTTCGGTGCCCCCTCCTTGAGGGGGGGGTACTGTTGTGAATTTGGATTCTGGGCTCCCCCGGTGGCCGCTTGTGGAATTGGACTTGTCATCCTCTTTCCTGTTTCACCTGGTTCCATCGGTAGTGGGTGTCGCTATTTAAGCTCATTTCTCTGGTGGTTTCTTGCCGGTCAACAATGTTATCTGATGCCTCTCAGTGCTTGTTCCTGCTTCTAGACTACTACTAGATAAGTTGGACTTTTGTCCATGTTTTGTTTTGCCTATTTGTTCCAGTTCACAGCTGAAGTTTTGTTACTGTGTCTGGAAAGCTCTCGTTGATCAGGGATTGCTACTCTGGCGTTATGAGTTAATGCCAGAGTTTAAGGTAATCTCTGGATGGTGTTTTGTTAGTGTTTTTCTGCTGACCATGAAAGTATACTATCTGTCTTCTGCTATCTAGTAAGCGGACCTCAAATTTGCTAAGACTATTTTCCTGCTGCGTTTGTTGTTTCATCTGAACTCACCGTCATTATATGTGGGGGGCTACTGTCTTCTTTGGAATATTTCTCTAGAGGTGAGCCAGGTCTTATATTTCCCTCTGCTAGCTATTTAGGTCTTAGGCCAGAGCTGGGCATCTAGCTTTAAATAGGAAATGCTACCTGGCTATTTCTAGTTGCGCGGCAGGCTTAGTTCATGGTCAGTATAGTTCCATCTTCCGAGAGCTTGTCCCTCTATAGGCTTGCTATGATCTCTGCCTGCAGAGATCATGACAGGGGGGAAGCTGAGCCATTCTTCCAAGGGGGTAAAGCTGGGCCATTCATACAAGGGGGGGAAAGCTGGGCCATTCATACAAGGGAGAGGAAAGCTGAGCCATTCATACAAGGGGGGGGGAAGCTGGGCCATTCATACAAGGGGGAGGAAAGCTGAGCCATTCATACAAGGGGGGAGAGCTGAGCCATTCATACAAGGGGGAGGAAACTGAGCCATTCATCCAAGGAGGAGGAAACTGAGCCATTCATCCAAGGAGGAGGAAACTGAGCCATTCATACAAGGGGAAGGAAACTGAGCTATTCATACAAGGGGGGGGGGAAGCTGAGCCATTCATACAAGGGGGAGGAAACCTGAGCCATTCATACAAGGGGGGGAGAGCTGGGCCATTCATTCAAGGGGAGGAGAGCTGAGCCATTTATACAAGGGGGGGAAGCTGAGCCATTCATACAAGGGGGAGGAGACCTGAGCCATTCATATAAGGTTGGGGGAGAGCTGAGCCATTCATATAAGGGGGGAAGGCTGGGCCATTCATACAAGGGGGGGGGGGGGAGCTGAGCCATTCATACAAGGGGAGGAAAGCTGAGCCATTCATCCAAGGGGGTAAAGCTGGGCCATTCATACAAGGGGGGAAAGCTAGGCCAATCATACAGGGGGGGGGGGAAGCTGGGCCATTCATACAAGGGGGAGGAAAGCTGAGCCATTCATACAAGATGGGAGGGGGGGAAGCTGAGCCATTCATAAAAGATGGGAGGGGGGAACAATTTGAGTGGAGATGGGGGGATTTATTATTTATTATGTGTGTGGTGAGTTTGAGTGGGGATGGGGGATTTATTATGTGTGGGGACAATTGAAGTGGGGATGGAGGGATTTATTGTGTGTGGGGACAATTTGAGTGAGGATAGGGGGATTTATTATGTGTGGGGAGAATTGGAGTGGGATGAAGGATTTAATGCGTGGGGATATTTGAGGATACAAAATGAAGAGCAAAGGGGGAGATGGGGAAACAGTATGGGGGAATGGGGGACATGTATGAGGAAACAGTACTAGGCAATATGGGGCATGTATGAGAAAACAGTACGGGGGAATGGGGCCATGTATGAGGAAACAGTACTAGGCAATGGGGGCATGTATGAGGAAACAGTACTGGGGAATGGGGGGCATGTATGAGGAAACAGTATGGGGGATGGGGCAGACACTATGGGGAGCGAATGGGGGAATGTATGTGTAGCGCCCCCACCGCCGCAGGGCCGAGGGATACCCGGTACCGGGCCTACGAGTCTCTGCTGCTGGGGGTTGTCACGGCGGCTAGGCCCCGGTCCGTGACCCTGCCGTGGGGCGCACAGTGAATAATAGGTGTGGATGTTGGTGGTGCAGTTGTGGGGTGCAGGTCGCGGTAAATAACGAGGACACCAAGTTGCAGTCTCTTTACCTCTTTACTGGAGATCTCTGAGTCCTCAGTCCAGAATACGGTTCACCAGGCTGCGCAAGTCCGGCCGGTCCAATGGCACCTCCAGAGTTCACTTCACAGGTGGAAATCGGTGCCTTCCTTCTTAGCGCTATGTGTTGTAGTCCTTCCCTGCTGTGCTTACGGAAAGTACCCCACAACCGTTGTGTCTGTATCTTAAGTTCCCTCACAACTCGATTAAATGATGTTCTTCTAATCGTCCGTCCCTTCCTGATGTTACAGTTAGAACGGCACCCGTTTGTCGGGTAGGCCTGGAGTTCTTCCGGGACCCTAGAGACGCCCCTCTCCCGCAATTGCCTCCCAAGACTTCATAGGTGATATGTGTTAGACAGCCCGCCTTAAACTGACTGTCCTGCCGCTGTTTAGAGTATTGCTTGAAGCTGAATGTTATAATACTCCCTCGGCGTTCCGGCCACCGGTAGTGCGCCTCAGTAGGGTGTTGCTCCGGTCTTACAGCACGACCCCTACTGGAATTCTCCTATCGCTTGATCTCGTTTCTCACTCAGCACAATCTATCTCGCTTCTAGTCCTTTCTTGGGCCCCGCCGCTTCCCGGAGCTGGCGCGGACCCGTTACGTTCTTTCCAATGCCAAGCCTCTGTCAGGATCCCACCCCTGACAGAGACCCTACTGTCTCTTCCTCCACAACACCCTCTGCCACTAGGTGTTGCTTCGTCCAATCCAGTCAGCTTTCTGATCTAACTTCCTGCCTGACCCCCAGTTTACCCACTATGGTGGGGAGTGGCCTAATGAATAGCACCCTTAGCTCCCCCCGGAGGCCCGGCTGTGAAATGTATTGGTGTCTGTGATACCTGATCAGATGAACTCCTTCAGTGCCATCGGACGCACCGTAGCTCCCCATAGTGGCGGAGCCACAGTACTGCAACGACCAGGACTCTGGGGCGCTGCACTCCCCCCTGATTAAACACAGTACTCCGGGACTGGGAAGAAAACAACAATACAAGTTAGCAAAAAGACATACAGTTTTGTTGAGTGCAATAACAATAAGCATATTTGAACAGAGCTTCCCTTTATGGGAGGTGAGGACACTTGAACGTTACAAACATGGTAAAATATCATAGCAACATGCTATAATTAACTTTTCTTACCCAACCGGGTATTCTACTAAGTGCAAAAATTGTTGAACAATAATTTAACTTTGCCTTTAAGGACATACACTCTGAATCCACTAAAGACCTTCCTATAATCACATTATAAGGTATTTTAACTTTTTCATTCTCCTTCTTTAAATCTGCAGGACCGCCTGTCCTATCGGCACCAGACCTACTGCCTCTCCTTTCAGTTACAGGACCGCCCCGTTCAGCCAGGGCCTACTGCCTTTTCAACTACTATACACAGTATAGAACATAACATTACTTTCAGTTTTAGAGCACGGAGCCATCTCTTCTTGACTCCTATGAGAACTCAGGGTTTACCTTCTATCCCCATTAACTATCCATCAGCATTATCAAAAACATTTTCTATCGAACATTAAACCTTCTCATTATCTTTCTGTCTACTATGCATGCTGGACACCACGTCTATCTCTACGGGTCCACTGCATCCTTCTTCTATCTTTCACCTTTTTCTTCTCAGAGCACATTATCAATATTTCTTCACATTTAACCAATTAAACACATATAACTTTTCTCATATAAACATTATCATCATTTCCTTTGGTCAAGACATTATTGCTACTCATCTTAAGCAATATTACTATCGAAGCGTGACAAATGAACATCCCCTTTAAGAGAGGACCAAGTTTCTATGAGGTAGCACGCCTTCTCAAGCTACCTGTCCATACTCAGCAAAGGTTCCAGTGCGGTATCTTCGCAAAGAGTCTTTAAGTAAAACCAGTAGGGAGCGCCTTTAATAAGGTGCAAACTATATACAAGGAGTTCGGATCATGCACTGTTCATGATTTCAGCAGTTCTTTTAAATAACGTAGAAAAATAGAAAACAACCAAAAACAATAGGGATCCCGGGTCAACAAAGGGATCCCTTTAGAAGTTTACCCTGAGCGGGTTTAGCAGGACAACGAGAAACAGTAACTATTTACAGATTCATGGTATCGAGGTTTATCCTTCTAAATCGGGAGGCGGCTTCCGCGAGTACCGGTCTCCCCCCGCCACCACATAGAGGGCGTCCGCACCCTGGATAGGGGTCTGGGTACTCACGGTTCTCCTTGGAGTGATGGCCCGCAGGCATTTGGCGCACAGAGAAATCGGGGCAATAACCGCCGGCCTTGAGGAATCATCAGAGGATGGTACGGTCACTTCCGGCTTGTATTTGCGTACGTGCAGGGCATACCACCCCTTATCCCCCCAGTGGCGGGTGTACCGAACCCGGTCTCCTGGGTAAAGATCCCGGCCTGGGTGTCCTTCAATGAGGTGTGCCTCTACATCCCGCCGGTTTACAAACACTTCCAAGGCAAGACCGGGCTCCTTAATGAAGCCCCAACCTCCCTGCAGCCGGAAGGTATTGATCACGCCATAGCGCTGCGGCCCCCAGTTCTCCTCCGCAACTTGCCTGACTTGGGCTTTATTCTGAAGGTCCTTCTCTCGCTCAGCCTGACTCCGGAGCTCCTTCTTGCGGGCCCATTCTTCCTCTTGCTGGCGCAGCTGTTGGCGGTACTCCCTCTGGCGGATGACTTCGATACTCTCCCCCTCCTCTTGGGCATCCCCTGGAAACCCCATCAGGTTGGTAGTGGCCGCACGGGTCCATTTGAAGGTTACCCATTCTCCCTGGAGCTGCGTGGGTTGTTTGATGGGCCGTAGGGGGCGATCGGCCGTCTGCAGAGTTTCCCAGGGCCTCTCGCACTCGATGCGGCTACACACTCGCCCGGGTGGTTGTGGTGGGGGTGAGTCTACATCCACCAGCAGGGGCTCTTCAATCGCCACGCCGGGATCGGCGCGGTTACCTGCCTCCGATGCACCCCCGGTGTCGGCCTCCTCCATTGTCGGCTGCAGGGCCGATACCTGGTGCGGGGGCGGCTCCTCGCCAGGGGTGGTTGCTCGCTGGCACAGACTCCGGAACTGCCGGCACAGCTCCTCCACTTCTGCCCCGAGGATTTCCTGGTTAGCGCAGCCTGGTATGGACTCCGCCGGCTCCCATTGGTAGAACCCGGCACGGGTCTTCTCTCCCTCCCCGGGGTGACTTCCGCGCTTCATGCTGCCAATCGGATTCTGCCTCATGGTCTCCAGAAGTTCCTGCCCCTCCCCGTCCGGAGGGTGGCCTTTCTCTCCTCCACCATCCCACACTAGGAGGCGGGCCCTTCTCCTTGATGGGCATATTCTCTGGACATAGTAATATCGGTGAGGGGCGGGCTCCATCTTCGCGCCACTCTTCCAAGCTACGCCCACGAAGACACGCCCCATGCTCCCTGCGCGCCACATAGTGTTATAATGGCGGCGGTTTTGGCGGGGAATGTCGGGACACAGTCTTTGCAACATAATACAGTCCTAACACAGTAGACCACAGTTCCAAGGCACACATGACCTGATTCTTCAGGCTTAAGTAGATCCTGTTCGTGACGCCAAGTTGTAGCGCCCCCACGGCCGCAGGGCCGAGGGATACCCGGTACCCTGGCCTACGAGTCTCTGCTGCTGGGGGTTGTCACGGCGGCTAGGCCCCGGTCCGTGACCCTGCCGTGGGGCGCACAGTGAATAATAGGTGTGGATGTTGGTGGTGCAGTTGTGGGGTGCAGGTCGCGGTAAATAACGAGGACACCAAGTTGCAGTCTCTTTACCTCTTTACTGGAGATCTCTGAGTCCTCAGTCCAGAATACGGTTCACCAGGCTGCGCAAGTCCGGCCGGTCCAATGGCACCTCCAGAGTTCACTTCACAGGTGGAAATCGGTGCCTTCCTTCTTAGCGCTATGTGTTGTAGTCCTTCCCTGCTGTGCTTACGGAAAGTACCCCACAACCGTTGTGTCTGTTTCTTAAGTTCCCTCACAACTCGATTAAATGATGTTCTTCTAATCGTCCGTCCCTTCCTGATGTTACAGTTAGAACGGCACCCGTTTGTCGGGTAGGCCTGGAGTTCTTCCGGGACCCTAGAGACGCCCCTCTCCCGCAATTGCCTCCCAAGACTTCATAGGTGATATGTGTTAGACAGCCCGCCTTAAACTGACTGTCCTGCCGCTGTTTAGAGTATTGCTTGAAGCTGAATGTTATAATACTCCCTCGGCGTTCCGGCCACCGGTAGTGCACCTCAGTAGGGTGTTGCTCCGGTCTTACAGCACGACCCCTACTGGAATTCTCCTATCGCTTGATCTCGTTTCTCACTCAGCACAATCTATCTCGCTTCTAGTCCTTTCTTGGGCCCCGCCGCTTCCCGGAGCTGGCGCGGACCCGTTACGTTCTTTCCAATGCCAAGCCTCTGTCAGGATCCCACCCCTGACAGAGACCCTACTGTCTCTTCCTCCACAACACCCTCTGCCACTAGGTGTTGCTTCATCCAATCCAGTCAGCTTTCTGATCTAACTTCCTGCCTGACTCCCAGTTTACCCACTATGGTGGGGAGTGGCCTAATGAATAGCACCCTTAGCTCCCCCCGGAGGCCCGGCTGTGAAATGTATTGGTGTCTGTGATACCTGATCAGATGAACTCCTTCAGTGCCATCGGACGCACCGTAGTTCCCCATAGTGGCGGAGCCACAGTACTGCAATGACCAGGACTCTGGGGCGCTGCATATGCAGGCACAGTATGAGTAGCGATGTGAAAAATGTATGTGGACAGAGTACTGGGAGTGAGGGCGATGGGATGTGTGCAGACACAGTATGTGGGAGTCAGGTGTGCATGCAGTATAGAAAGTGAGGGGGTAAATATATGAGGAGACAGTATGGTGAACAGAAGGGATGTGAGATGAGACAGTATGAGGAGGGAGGGGAATAGTGTGATGAGACAGTAGGGGGGGAGAAAAGTGAGTGGGCACAGAATAGAAACTGAGTAGTGGGGACAGTGTAAGGGCACAGCCAGGAGGGGACAGTATACCAAGGAGGGGAGTGTGATGAGAGAGTACAGTATAAATACTGGGCCCTAGAGGGGGGACACAGTGTGAGTGGACAGTGTGAAGAGGGGGCCGGTATGGAAAGGAGAGGTCAGTGTAAAGAGCATGTACCATAAGAGGGACAGTGTGGGGGTCATGTTTTGTGCAGACAATATAGTGAGGGGCAATTTTTCATTCAGCAGCATTATAATGACACTTGTATCTTTAAGGACATCATGTGGAGATTTTCTGCAATAGAGAGGAGAAGATGGAAGTCTGCAGAGACGAGCTGTGGATGAGAAAACTCATAATGGGGTCTGGACAAGATGAAGAAAAGAAGGAGAACGGCTCCAGAGGCGACGGCATCTATAAGGTACCTGGATGTAAATTTTATTTGTGATACTTACTAACTCTCATGTTTTTATTTATGTTAGGAGCATTAAAGGGGATGTCCAGGTTTGTAATGAGTCTGCAGTCATTCTTTGTGACTGCAGACTTCTGACTTCTCACAGTGCGCACTGCACGCCGTCAGGATTCTCTTGTGCCAGCGATTTACATACATGCGGTCACATGCTGACTAGACATGTGTGGCCTCACTCTATGAAAATGAACTGAGCATTCAGAATCCTGCGATGTCAGGATTCAGCTCTGCAGGTTCCAGTAGTCGTCACATGGACACTTCACTCATATGCGACTTTCACACTTATGGTCCTGTGACAATGAGCTTCTCTTCTGCTTCTCTCTGTTTTTCACTGAACATTGAGAGTATTAGGAAGAGAAGCTTGTCGGTAAATGACTAATTGTGCAAATCGCATGTGTGC
This sequence comes from Ranitomeya variabilis, assembly GCF_051348905.1. NCBI lineage: Eukaryota > Metazoa > Chordata > Amphibia > Anura > Dendrobatidae > Ranitomeya > Ranitomeya variabilis. Next base: position 174,501,178 of record NC_135234.1, read on the forward strand.
TGGGGGGGGCGCCAAAATGAATTCTTTCCCCGGGTGCCAGAAAACCGACATACACCTCTGCCGGTATGCTACTGCTAGGGGTGGTTACCGGGTCTGGTGGAGGGATGTCTGTGCACAGTGCAGCACAGGCAGTGAGGCAGGGACTGAGGGTGTGCACAGCGAGAGAATGGAGGCCCGGAGACTGCCCATCCCTGTCTACGCCGTAGCCCTCATTATCATAGGAATATGTCAGTTAATATATTGTTTTTGTAAAGCTTTATAGTGTAGTTTTAGGTCAGAGAGGAATGGTTAGGGATGAGCTAGCAAGGTGCAGGGACAGGTACTGATGCCTATTTGCGGACATGTGCGGCACTTGCGGTTTTGCACTTGCGGTGAGACAAAAAAACACTGCTACATTTTTTTCCATTGCTGCAAGTACCGCATTTTCCAGAACGCAGCAAAACCGCAAGTGCCGCACATGTCCGCAAGTCCCATAGGGAATGAATGAGGCAGAACGCAGTGTTGCCGTAAGTGATTCGTTACGCGGCAGATGCGGAAAAACTGCCGGATCTGCTGCAAAAGGCTACTTTCGCATCAGCGATTTATGCCAAAGTCACTGCCGATAGTGTCATACTCACCAATGGGGGAGGCAGCACTTAAAGTGCCTAGGACAGCAGAAATTCTAAATACGGCCCTGGACAGAATCTTAAAAAAATCCAGAAAACCACAGTGTATGATTTTTACATAATTAATGTGCATTAAATTGCATGAAATAAGTATTTGATTCAATAGAAAAACATAGCTTAATATTTGTTACAGAAACCTTTGTTTCCTGAAATTCTTGACCAATTTTGCACACACTGCAGCAGGAATTTTGACCTACTGCTCCATACAGATCTATTTATCTTTCAGGTGTCGGGGCTGTTGCTGGGTAACATTGAGTTTTCAGCTCCCTCCAAATATTTTCTAGTGGGTTTAGGTCTGGAGACTAGCTTGGACACTCCAGGACCTTGAAATGCTTCTTGCAGAGGCATTCCTTAGTTGTCCTGGCTGCGGGTTTTGGGTCAATGTCATGCTTTTAGACCCAGCCATGACCCATCTTTAATGCTCTTGCAGCGCCCCAGAGTCCTGGTCGTTGCAGTACTGTGGCTCCGCCACTAAGGGGAGCCATGGTGCGTTCGATGGCACTGAAGGAGTTCCTCCAATCAGGTATCACAGACACCAATATGTTTCACAGCTGGGCCTCCGGGGGGAGCTAAGGGTGCTATTCATTAGGCCACTCCCCACCATAGTGGGTAAACTGGGGGTCAGGCAGGAAGTTAGAGAGAACGCTGACGGGATTGAACGGAGCAACACCCTGTGGCAGGGGGTGTTGTGAAGGGAGAGACTGTAGGGTCTCTGCCAGGGGTGGGATCCTGGCAGAGGCTTGGCATTGAAAGAACGTAACGGGTCCGCGCAGGCTCCTGGAAGCGGCGGGACTCAAGAAAGGACTAGAAGCGAGATAGATTGTGCTGAGTGAGAAACGAGATCAAGCAGAAGGAGAATACCAGCAGGGGTTGTGCTGAAAGAGGCAGCACCCTGCTGAGGCGCAATACCGGTGGCCGGAACGCCGAGGGAGTGGATTAGAATACAGCTTCAAGCCATACTCCAAACAGCGGCAGGACAGTCGGTCTCAGGCGGGCTGTCTACCACATATCACCTATGAAGTCTTGGGGGGCAATTGCGGGAGAGGGGCGACTCTAGGGTCCCGGAAGAACTCCAGGCCTACCTGACAAACGGGTGCCATTCCAACCTGAATACAGGGAAGGGGTGGATTACAGAGGAACATCAAATCGAGTTGTGAGGGAACTTAAGAAACAGACACAACCGTTGTGGGGTTACTTTCCGTGAGCACAGCAGGGAAGGACTACAACACATAGCGCTAGAAGGAAGGCACAGATTTCCACCTGAGAGGAGAACTCTGGAGGTGCCATTGGACCGGCCGGACTTGCGTAGCCTGGTGAACCGTATTCCGGACTGAGGACTCAGAGATCTCCAGTAAAGAGGTAAAGAGACTGCAACCTGGTGTCCTCGTTATTTACCGCGACTTACACCCCACAACCGCACCGCTCCATCGCTACCATTACTACCACCTATTACACCGGACGTCCCCCACTGACGGACAGGGCCACGGACCGGGTCTAGCCACCGTGACAACCCCGAGACTGAGAACTAGAGGCCCGGCTCCGGGTACCCCTCGGCCCTGCGGCGGTGCGGGGGCGCTCCACTCTCATTGAGGGAAGAAGGTTGTTGGCCAAAATCGTGTAATACATGACCCCATCCACCCTCCCTTCATTTCGGTACAGTCATCCTGCCCCCTTTGCAGAAAGGCCCCCCAAAAGTATGATGTCTCCCCCTCCATGCTTCATGCATGGGATGTTGTTCTTGGGGTTGTACTCACCTTTCTTCTTCCTCCAAACACAGCGATTGGAGTTGATACCAAAAAGTTCTATTTTGGTCTCATCTGACCACATGACTTTCTGTCATGCCTACTTTGGATCATCCAGATGGTCATGGGCGAATTTCAAACAGGCCTGGACATGGGCTCTGCAGGATTTTAATCCATGACGACGTAGTATGTTACTATCAGTAATGTTTAAGACTGTGGTCCCAGCTATCTTTAGGTCATTGACCAGGTCCTCCTGTGTAGTTCTGAGCTGATTCCTGATTTTTTTCAGCATCATCCTTACCCGACGAGGCATGGAGCCACAGACCTAGGAACATTGACAGTCATCTTGTGTTTTTTCCATTTTCTAATAATTGTACCAACAGTTGTTGCCTTCACACCAAGCCGGTTTCTATTGTTCTGTAGCCCATCCCAACCTTGTGAAGGTCTACAATTTTGTCCCTGCTGTCCTTAGACAGCTCTTTGGTCTTGCACATGGTGAAGAGGTTGGAGTGTGATTGATTGAGCTCCTGTGTATAATGGCGCTGATGATCACTGTATTACTTGTATACTTTATACACAGGAGCTTTGTTTATTTTGTAATGTCACTGGTAGTGTTGAGCGATACCTCCCGATATCGGGAAATATCGGATCGGATTGGATCGGACCGATGCCCAAAAAATATTGGATATCGCCGATTCTGATACCGGAAACCAATGCAAGTCAATGGGACACAAATATCGGAATTAAAATAAACCCTTTCTTTCCTTGAACATCCAGTTCCGGAGGGGGGAAGAGTGTGGGCGGTGCGTGGGCGGAGACTGTGTCTGTGTGTGTGGGCGGGGTCTGTGCGGGACCGTGGGGGGTCGTGCGGGCCAGCCGGTGGTCTGTACGGGCCTCTCGGGGGTCTGTGCGGGCTGCCGGAGATCTGTGCGGGCCTGCCGGGGGTCTGTGCGGGCCTCTCGGGGGTCTGTGCGGGCTGCAGGGGGTCTGTGCGGGCCTGCCGGGGGTCTGTACGGGCCTCTCGGGGGTCTGTGCAGGCCTCTCGGGGGTCTTTGTGTCTGTGTGCAGGCATCATCCGATGGGACTACAAGTCCCATCGGGCTATGCCTGCTACAATGACAGTGATTGACACATTAGCCAATGATGGGACAGTAGTAATCCCATCATCCGGCTTATGTGTTGAATGTAAACAAAACACAAACATACATACTACATACATACAACATACATACATACAACATACATACAACATACTACATGCATACTACATACATACTGTTGTGAATTCCGTTCTCGGACTCCCTCCTGTGGTCATGAATGGTACTTTGGTTAGTTCTGCTCTTGGGCTCCCTATGGTGGCTTCGAGCGGAACTGCTGGTCACTAGGTTGACTTTATCAGCTGCTCTCGTTATGTTGCTATGCTGCTTCCCTATTTAACTCCACTCAGATCATTACCTGATGCCAGCTGTCAATGTATCAGAATTGGTTCAGATCTCTCTTGGACTTCTCTGAGGACCTGTCTACTCCAGCAGAAGCTAAGTCCCTGCTAGTTCATTTGTTGTTACTGCTACCTGAATATATTTCTTAGCTCTGCTAAATTCTAGTCCAGCTTGCTATCATGATGTTTCCTTGCTAGCTGGAAGCTCTGGGGTGCAGTGTTGCACCTCCACACTGTGAGTCGGTGCGGGGGTCTTTTTGCATACTCTGTGTGGTTTTGTAGTTTTTTAATGCTGACCGCATAGTATTATTTTCTATCCTCTGACTATTTAGTAAGTCTGGCCTCCTATGCTAAAACCTGTTTCATTCCTGTGTTTGTGACTTTCCTCTTAACTCACAGTCAATATATGTGGGGGGCTGCCTTTATCTTTGGGGAATTTCTCTGAGGCAAGGTTAGGCTTCTATTTCTATCTTTAGGGGTAGTTAGCTCTTAGGCTGTGAAGAGGCGTCTAGGGAGAGTTAGGTACGCTCCACGGCTATTTCTAGTGTGTGCGATAGGAGTAGAGTTTGCGGTCAGCAGAGTTCCCACTTCCCAGAGCTAGTTCCGTTTTTTGAGTTTACTCATCAGGTCATTCCAAGTGCTCCTAACCACCAGGTCCATAACACATACATACAACATACTACATACATACTACATACATACAACATACATACAACATACCACATACATACAACATACATACAACATACATACTACATACATACAACACACATACAACATACTACATACATACTACATACATAAAACATACATACTACATACATACTACATACAACATACATGCTACATACTACATACATACTACATACATACATACTACATACATACTACATACAATACATTCATACATTACATACATATAGACATATAGTACATATAACATAGAGTACATACTCATCATCACTTGTCACTTTGATCCCCGAAGCCAGTGTCATCTGTAAAAAATATTAAAATAACAAATAAACAATATACTCCCTGATCCGCATAAATCCACAAGTGTCCCACTACGATCTCCCGTGGAGAACAGCAGCATCAGCTGATGCGACCGCTCTCTAGGGGCTCCAGGAATACAATGACGAGTGGGAGGTATCCTTCCGCACTGTATTCCTCCTCCACTGTAAAAAATAGTCTCTAGTCTCACTTTTGGCATTGCTGTGTGAGAAAGTTCCCACACAGCTTTATCCATAAAGTGAGACCAGTGAACTAAGGTAACCTCTCAGTGATGCACTGCAGGAGCCATTGTCTCCTGTCAGTGTGTCACTGAAGGTCCTATAGAGCAGTGACATCACCCGATGTCACTGTTCTACAGGGGAGATCATCGTGGGACACTCGTTATTAATTGGACTACGGCAGACAGGTAGTATACGGTTTATTATTTTACTTTTTTGCAGGCACTGAAGTATGGTAAGTATGGTTAAATTAAGAATATTAAAATACTTTTTTCTGGCTGTGTCTTTATTTTTTTAACTCTTTCACTACTGTAGGATTAATAATGGATAGGCGTCTTATTGACGCCTCTCCATTATTAACCCGGCTTAATGTCACCTTACAATAGCAAGGTGACATTAACCCCTTATTACCCCATATCACACCGCTACACAGGAGTGGGAAGAGAGGGGCTAAGTGCCAGAATTGGCACATCTTACAGATGCGCCATTTCTGGGGCGGCTGCGGACTGGTATTTGTAGCTGGGGGGACCAATATCCATGGCCACTCTCTAGGCTATGAATATCATCCCGCAGCTGTTTGCATAGCCTTTCTGGCTATAAAATATAGAGGGACCCCACGTCATTTTTTTGGGGTCCCCCTATTTTAATGGGTATGACCATGGGTATTACCCCCTACAAATATTGGCCCCCGGCCGTCAGCTTTCCCCCTCTGGAGCAGAAAATTGCACGGGAGCCCACATCATTTTTTTCCCCGTTTTTTTCCCCATTTTTTCTTTATGTTCATTTATCAACATCGGCCTATCTATGGATATATCTATCTATAGATATATCTATAGATACATAGATGTTTCTATCCATATATCTATCTGGCTAATTTCACACATCAGGTTTTTGCCGTCAGGCACAATCGGCGAGTTTTGAAAAAAAACGATCCGTTTTTTTCTGCTGGATCCGTTTTTTCTCATAGAGTTTACAGAAAAACAGCCGCACACGTGTGTGCTGCTGTTTTTCTGTAAACATTGTGACTGTTCAGCCTGCACCCTCCGCTCCTTGATACAGAGTGCACCACATTTTTTCAGACTGCATAACACTTTTCTCGTAGAGTTGCATTAGCGCCGGATTGCGCCTGATGGCCACATGTTTCATCTGTTTTTTGCCATATCCATCAAAAAAGCTGTTTCCGCCAGACGGAAAACACATACAGAGGAACGGTTTTTCTGTCCGGCGAAAAAACACAGCACAGCGATGGATCCGGCGAAAAACGTATGAAACTGAGATGTAAAATGATGAATCCGGCCTCCGAATCCGTTTTTTCATGCATGTTTCCATTCAAATCATGCAGATTTTCCATGTATTTATTTATTTATTGCCAAAAACTGTATCAAAACCGCTTAAAAACCGCACCAAAAACTGCATCAAACCTGCACCAAAACTGCATCAAAAACTTCATCATAACTGCACCAAAAACTGCATCAAAACTGCATCGAAAATTGCACCAAAAACTGCACCAAGACTGCATCAAAAACTGCATTAAAACTGCACCAGTTTTTGATGCAGGTTTTGATTCCGTTTTTGGTGCCGTTTTGATGCAGTTTTTGGTGCAGTTATGATGCAGTTTTTGGTGCGGTTTTTGATGCAGTTTTGATGCAGTTTTTGGTGCAGTTATGATGCAGTTTTGGTGCAGTTTTTGATGCGGTTTTTGGTGCAGTTTTGATGCATATTTTAGTGCGGTTTTTGATGCAGTTTTGATGCAGTTTTGATGCAGTTTTTGTTGCAGTTTTGATGCAGCTTTTGGTGCGTTTTTTGCGTGGTTTTGATGCAGTTTTTGGAAATTAATAAATTATTAAACGGAAAATGTGCATGATTTGAATGGAAACATGCATGAAAAAATGGATTCAGAGGCCGGATTCATCATTTTACATCTGTTTCATATGTTTTTTGCCGGATCCGTCGCTGTGCGTTTTTTGTATGTGTTTTCCGTCCAGGGGAAACAGCTTTTTTGATGGATCCGGCAAAAAACGTGTGGCCATCAGGCGCAATCCGGCGCTAATACAACTCGATGAGAAAAAACAGATCCAGCAGAAAAAAAACAGATTGTTTTTTTTTCAAAACTCGCAGGATTGTGCCTGATGGCAAAAACCTGATGTGTGAAATTAGCCAGATAGATATATGGATAGAAACATCTATGTATCTATAGATATATCTATAGATAGATATATCCATAGATAGGCCGATGTTGATAACTGAACATAAAGAAAAAAACGGGAAAAAAAATGACGTGGGCTTCCGTGCAATTTTCTGCGCCAGAGGGGGAAAGCTGATGGCCGGGGGCCAATATTTGTAGCCTAGGAAGGGGGTAATACCCATGGCCCCACCCAGGCTATGAATATCAGCCCGCAGCTGTCTGCGTAGCCTTTACTGGCTATTAAAATAGGGGGACCCCAAAAATATGATGTGGGGTCCCCCTATATTTTATAGCCAGAAAGGCTATGCAGACAGCAGTGGGCTGATATTCATAGCCTAGAGAGGGACCATGGATATTGCCCCCCCCCGGCTACAAATACCAGTCCACAGCCACCCCAGAAATGGCGCATAAGATGGCACATGTAAGATGTGCAAATTCAGGCACTTAGCCCCTCTCTTCCCACTCCCGTGTAGCGGTGGGATATGGGGTAATAAGGGGTTAATGTCACCTTGTTATTGTAAAGTGACATTAAGCTGGGTTAATAATGGAGAGGCGTCAATAAGACGCCTATCCATTATTAATCCTAGAGTAATGAAAGAGTTAAAAACAAAATAAAGACACAGCCAGAAAAAAGTATTTTATTATTCTTAATTTAACCATACCTACCATACTTCAGTGCCTGCAAACAACGTAAAATAATAAACCGTATACTACCTGTCCGCCGTAGTCCAATTAATAACGAGTGTCCCACGATGATCTCCCCTATAGAACAGTGACATCGAGTGATGTCACTGCTCTATAGGACCTTCAGTGACACACTGACAGGAGACAATGGCTCCTGCAGTGCATCACTGAGAGGTTACTATAGTTCACTGGTCTCACTTTATGGCAAAAGCTACGTGGGGACTTTCTCACACAGCAATGCCAAAAGTGAGGCTAGGGACTATTTTTTACAGTGGCCGAGGAATGCAATGCGGAAGGATGCCTTCCTCCCGTCATTCTATTCCTGGAGCCCCTAGAGAGCGGTCACATCAGCTGATGCTGCCGTTCTCCACGGGAGATTGTCGAGGGACACTCGTGGATTTCTGCGGATCAGAGAGTATATTGTTTGTTTGTTATTTTAATATTTTTTTACAGATGACACTGGCTTCAGGGATCAAAGTGACAAGTGATGGTGAGTATGTACTCTATGTTATATGTACTGTATGTCTATATGTATGTAATGTATGAATGTATTGCATGTAGTATGTATGTAGTATGTTGTATGTATGTAGTATGTATGTATGTAGTATGTATGTTGTATGTATGTAGTATGTATGTAGTATGTATGTAGTATGTATGTTGTATGTATGTTGTATGTATGTAGTATGTATGTATGTAGTATGTATGTTGTATGTATGTAGTATGTTGTATGAATGTTGCATGTATGTAGTATGTATGTTATATGTATGTAGTATGTATGTTGTATGTATGTAGTATGTATGTAGTATGTTGTATGTATATATGTAATATGTATGTATGTAGTATGTATGTAGTATGTTGTATCTATGTATGTAATATGTATGTGTATATATATGTAGTATGTATGTATGTAGCATATATGTAGTATGCTGTATGTATGTAGTATGTATGTATGTAGTATGTATGTAGTATGTTGTATGTATGTAGTATGTATGCAGTATGTAGTATGTATGTTGTATGTATGTAGTATATTGTATTCAGTATGTATGTTTGTGGGTTTTTTACATTCGACACATTAGCCGGATGATGGGACTTCTACTGTCCCATCATTGGCTAATGTGTCAATCTCTGTCATTGTAGCAGGCATAGCCCGATGGGACTTGTAGTCCCATCGGACGATGCCTGCACACACACACAACCCCCGAGAGGCCCGCACAGACCCCCGGCAGGTCTGCACAGACCCCCGGCAGCCCGCACAGACCCCCGGCAGGCCCGTACAGATACAGACCTCCGGCAGGCCCACACAGACCCCCCACGGTCACGCACAGACCCAGCCCGCACACACAGACACGCAGACTCCGCCCGTGCACCTCCCACACTCCATTATAGTGCATCATGACATCATTTCAGCAGCCAATCACAGCCATGCCATTAGTTAACATGGCTAACATACAATCCAAGAGCAAAATATGCACACCACACCTGAACAATGGAAGGGGTGTCAGGGTATGTATAATAAGGTTCAGTGCCAATAAGGTATGAACCAATGAGAAAAAAAGCACCAAAAGAACCAAGAGTAAAACATAATAACAGCTTTATTGAATACAAAATAATACACAGAAAAAACACAGGACAGATGACAGGGAACACACCATGGAGGTGGCACCACAGAGACCAGCAGGCAAAACTGAATATGGAAACATCACAGTAAACCTAAAAAGTGTACACCCCAAATGTAATGAATATTCACATGTACCAATATATCTGGACAAATCCCAGTAATGGGGGGACACCAATAGAAAATAACTGTGAAACCAGAAGAGTACAGATGCAATAGAGTAGTAGTAAAAAGAGTGTTACCTGCGGGACCGTGATGCCACCCACCCCAACGCCGCGTTTCGGCCTCGTGCCTTCTTCCGGGGGTATATGCGCGCGTGTCCTGCCTCCCGTGACGTCACGGCTTGTGATTGGTCGCGTCGCCCATGTGACCGCGACGCGACCAATCACAAAGCCGGAACGTAATTTTAAAATCCTGAAGGACCTGAAATTACGTCACGGCTTGCTGTGATTGGTCGCGTCGCGGCCACATGGGCGGCACGCGACCAATCACAAGCCGGGACTTCACGTAAGGAAGGAAACGCGCGAATTTTAAGCAAACAACGCTGCCGGTTCCCTCGGTGAGGTCCAGGCTGCGTCGGAGAGGTGAGTATAGCAATATTTTTTATTTTAATTCTTTCTTTTACACATTAATATGGATCCCAGGGCCTGAAGGAGAGTTTCCTCTCCTTCAGACCCTGGGAACCATCAGGAATACCGTCCGATACTTGAGTCCCATTGACTTGTATTGGTATCGGGTATCGGTATCGGATTGGATCCGATACTTTGCCGGTATCGGCCGATACTTTCCGATACCGATACTTTCAAGTATTGGACGGTATCGCTCAACACTAGTTAGGATCCCTAGGGTTAGGGTCAGGGGTAGGGTTAGGGTTTGGATCCCTTTATCACCTTGATGATGGGGGGTGGCTTATCAGTGTGTATTCTTGTTTTTTTCTATTGAAACGCATGCGTTTAAAACGCAACCAAATGCATGTGCTTAAAAATGCATGCGTTTACATAGACAGCAATACGTTTTTTTGCCGCAAAAAAACGCATGCGTTTTTTTGCGGCAAAAAAAGCCTCTAGAAATTACTACATGTTGCATTTCTGCAACAAAACGCAAGCATAGAAAAGACGCATGCGTCATCAAACGCGGCAAAACGCATACAAAAAAAGCATGCATTTTTAATGTTAAATATAGGAAAAAAAACGCATGCGTTTTTTTGCGCTAAAACGCAGCGGCAAAAAACGCAAATGTGAAACCAGCCTTAGAATGATGCTTGACCACTTATCCATTCATTCCCTAATTGACTTGACTTTTACTGGAAGCCTCCAAAGATATTCACTGGAGCTGCTCCATTCTAAAATGGGGATAAAATGGGGATAAAATTTCCATATTCTTCCAATCAGTGCGGTTTCCAATAGTTGGTTTCCACAGATCAATAATTTATCACCTACCTAACTTGTGGATCTGTGATAACTAGTGTTGAGCATTCCGATACCGCAAGTATCGGGTATCGGCCGATATTTACGGTATCGGAATTCCGATACTGAGTTCCGATATTTTTGCGATATCGGGAATTGGGATCGGAATGCATATTCATGTGTAAAATAAAGAATAAAAATAAAAAATAGGGATATACTCACCCTCTGACGCGCCCTGGTAGTAACCGCTGCAACCGGCAGCCTTCGTTCCTAAGAATGAGCGCGTGAAGGACCTGCGATGACGTCGCGGTCTTGTGATTGGTCGCGTGAGCGGTCACATGAGCGGTCACGCGACCAATCACAAGCCGCCACGTCATCGAAGGTCCTTCACTCGCTCATTCTTAGGAACGGAGGCTGCTGGTTGCAGCGGTTACTACCAGGGCGCGTCAGAGGGTGAGTATATCCCTATTTTTTATTTTTATTCTTTATTTTACACATGAATATGGATCCCAGGGCCTGAAGGAGAGTTTCCTCTCCTTCAGACCCTGGGAACCATCCAGGATCACTTCCGATATTTGTGTCCCATTGACTTGTATTGGTATCGGGTATCGGTATCGGCGATATCCGATATTTTTCGGATATCGGCCGATACAATCCGATACCGATACTTTCAAATATCGGAAGGTATCGCTCAACACTAGTGATAACTTGTTTTCATCAAAGAACACCTTTACTGCAATTATACATTCCATTTATGGTGGCACATAGTAGATGTGCAGGAGCCTCCTGTGTTTTATAGTCATTGGTGCACTATAACAGGAATAATGGCTCACAAGTATTTGGATATAGATGAAGGGTGGGCCCCTAGAGTCCATTACCCCTGTGGACCCCCGACATCCCAGTCCGACCCTGTATGTAGTGGTTCTAATTATGCACTGTTGGCAGGGCCAGCTCCAGGTTTTTGAGGGCCCCAGGCGAAAGAGTCTCAGTGGGTTCCCCCTTTAACACATACCACGAATCATGATGCACAGACACAGCAGAGAAATCTAGGTATAGTACAATGCCAGATTTCACTTCTTACATGAGTGATATTGTAAATTCTACAATACCATACATCAGAGGGGCTTTATATAAGTCAACGCCTTATATGCCAATTATGCGAGAGCAATGCTTGAGCCTTGCATTGCATCACCCGAAATGTCCGTATTTCTATGCAGCTGCACACTCCTGTCCAAAGAACAGGCGGCTGTGCAGGGTGAAGTGATGCGAGTCCGACCTAATATATAGTAATGATTGGTCACTTAGTCACTTACTAGTCCACGTGTGTGTTCTGGAAAATAAGTCCTGATAGTGGCGTTTCTGCACTGTGTCACTCTTGGAGTAGGTGACATGTAGATCCTGTGCTTTAGCAGATGGCTAACTCTGGTGATCTAAGGTCCACATGTCTCAGGGTATCAGTACCTGTAATATTAGAGGCAAATCAACATTATAAAATACTTTTGGGTTTTCATTGGCTGTAAGCCATAATCTACATTAACAGAAATAAACACTTGAAATAGATCACTATGTTTATAATGACTATATAATATGGAGTTTCATTTTTTGTATTGAGGAACTGAAACAAATTAACTTTGATGATATTCTAATTTTGTGAGCAGCACCTTTATGCATGCAACTTGATGAATAGGCAGCATTTTGTTTGTTTAGTATAATACACCCCATAGTCTTCCATATATTGTAGTGTTCCACATAGTCCTCCATATAGTATAATACACTCCTCAGTGTTCCATATAGTATAATACATTTCTCAGTCCTAAATATAGTACAACCAGATGGTAGCCCGACTCTAACACATCGGGTATTCTAGAATATGTATGTACAGTTTATTTATGAAGATTTTAGAATAATACATTGAATACACAGGATTCGGCCGGCCGCGACCAATTATCAATCCCGCGCCAATTCGAGGCCTGACTGCGCCTGTCGCTGATTGTTCGCGGCCAGCCATGTAGTATATAACAGCCCACGTAGTAGATAGCACAGCCACGTAGTATATTGCACAGCCATGTAGTATATTGCACAGCCACGTAGTATATTGCACAGCCATGTAGTATATTGCACAGCCACGTAGTATATAGCACAGCCACGTAGTATATAGCACAGCCCAAGGAGTATATAACACAGCCCACGGAGTATATAGCACAGCCACGTAGTATATAGCACAGCCCACGGAGTGTATAACAGCCCACATAGCATATAACACAGCCACATAGTTTATAACAGCCCACATAGCATATAACACAGCTCACATAGTATATAACAGCCCACGCATGCAGTATATAACACAGCCCACGTAGTGTATAACACAGCCCACGTAGTGTATAACACAGGCCACGTAGTGTATAACACAGGCCACGTATTATATTGCACAGCCCACGTGGTATATAGCACAGCCCACACAGTATATTGCACAGCCCACGTAGTACATTGCACAGCCCACATAGTACATTGCACAGCCCACGTAGTATATAGCACAGCCCACGCAGTATATTGCACAGCCCAAGTAGTATATAGCACAGCCCACGTAGTATATAGCACAGCCCACGTAGTATATTGCACAGCCCACGTAGTATATTGCACAGCCGACAGAGCATATAGCACAGGCCACGCAGTATATTGCATAGCCCATGTAGTATATTGCACAGCCGACGTAGTATATAGCACAGCCCACATAGTATATAGCACAGCCCATGTAGTATATAGCACAGCCCACGTAGTGTATTGCACAGCCCACGTAGTATATTGCACAGCCCATGCAGTACATTGCACAGCCCACGTACTATATTGCACAGCCCACGCAGTACATTGCACAGCCCACGTAGTACATTGCACAGCCCACATAGTACATTGCACAGCCCAAGCAGTACATTGCACCACCCACATAGTACATTGCACAGCCCACGTATTATATTGCACAGCCCACTTATTATATTGCACAGCCCATGTAGTATATTGCACAGCCCACGTATTATGTGGCACAGCCCACGTAGTATATGGCACAGCCCACGTATTATATTGCACAGCCCACGTATTATATGGCACAGCCCACGTAGTATATTGCACAGCCCACATAGTATATTGCACAGCCCACGTAGTGTATTGCACAGCCCACGTAGTATATTGCACAGCCAATGTAGTATATTGCACATCCCACGTATTATATGGCACAGCCCACGTAATATATTGCACAGCCCACATAGTATATTGCACAGCCCACGTAGTGTATTGCACAGCCCACGTAGTATATTGCACAGCCCAAGCAGTACATTGCACATCCCACGTATTACATTGCACAGCCCATGTAGTACATTGCACAGCCCACGCAGTACATTGCACAGCCCACGTAGTATATTGCACAGCCCACGTAGTATATTGCACAGCCCATGTAGTATATTGCACAGCCCACATATTATATTGCACAGCCCACGTAGTACATTGCACAGCCCACGTATTATATTGCACAGCCCACGTATTATATTGCACAGCCCACGTAGTACATTGCACAGCCCACGTAGTATATTGCACAGCCCACATAGTATATTGCACAGCCCACATAGTATATTGCACAGCCCACGTAGTATATTGCACAGCCCATGTAGTATATTGCACAGCCCACGTAGTACATTGCACAGCCCACGTATTATATTGCATAGCCCACGTAGCATATTGCACAGCCCACGTAGTATATTGCACAGCCCACGTAGTATATTGCACAGCCCATGTAGTATATTGCACAGCCCACGTAGTACATTGCACAGCCCATGTATTATATTGCACAGCCCACGTAGTATATTGCACAGCCCACGTGTTAGCAGCGGGTTAATCAGCATGATGTCCACAATGAGCAACAGAGAATGTTCATTTATTAAGAACTAAGAACATTCAGCATACAACATGAGAACAGGATCAATCTGGTTTCTGAGAGAGAGATATGCTGTTACTTTCAGTTTCAATTCCACACACAAGAAATGTGCTCACAGGGAAGGAGGAGGAGGAGCATCCTGTCTGTACATGAGGACTCCTTTTTTTTTTTTTTTAACTTTGTTAACAGATGAACAATATGCATGCAGACATAAAAATCACATCATATTAAACAAACAATAGTTGTTGCAATACATACAGATCAATATGCATTAGGCCAACACCCCCACTCAACAACTACTTATTCTGTCAGTCCCATAGTGGTTCTCAATTCTTGGAACCTAGGTCGTGGCAATGGCTTGGTCAAAATATCAGCTAACATTTTATCAGTTTCACAATAAACAAACTGAATTATGCCACGGTCTATTAAGTCACGTAGATGATGACATCTGACGTCGATGTGCTTAGTTCTAGCACTGATCTTTTCACTGCATGCAAGTTTAATGCATCCTTGGTTGTCCTCATACATCACTGTTGGCTGAGTTAACGGTTTACCAAGATCATCCATCAGTTGTCTTAGCCAAATGATCTCCTGACTTGCATAGGCTGCGGACACATACTCAGCTTCTGTAGATGACAAAGCAACAGATACTTGTTTTCTACTAGACCAGGAGATTGAACTTTCTCCAAGTTTAAATACGTATCCGCTTGTGGATTTACGATCTTGCGAATCACCAGCCCAATCTGAGTCAACATAGCCGGTGAGTTTTTGATTTCCTGCTGCAGATATTTTAAAATTTACACCTTGTGTCCCTTTTAAATATTGGAGAACTCTTTTAACGGCATTCCAGTCCTTTTGGCGCGGTTTCTCCACATATCTGCACAATATTCCAAAAGCTGTTGTAATATCCGGTCGAGTCATAGTTTAGATATATAGAAGTGCCCCCACTGCCTGTCGATATTTCTCATTGTTAGGCAACAGGTCACCTTCTTCCAGTTTCAGGTAGGATGATTCCATTGGCGTTGATACACCTTTGGCCTCCGTCATTCCGAACTGATCCAAAATTGAATTAATCTTTGCACTTTGATTTAAAAGAAAACTTCCATCTTCCTCTCTCTGGATGTGGATTCCTAGATAATATGTCACATTTCCTAGGTCTTTCGTTTCAAAATGCTGGTTCAAAATTTTAGTAATTTTCCCAATTTCAGCTTCTTCTTGATGAACTACAGTTACATCGTCCACATATAAGAAAATATACATCCATTTTCCATCTGTATATCTCGGGTACAGGCATGCATCCGCTTGACCTCTTTTAAATCCTTCTTCTAACAAGACTTTGTTCATTTTAGTATTCCATGCTCTCGCTGATTGCTTAAGGCCTATAAAGAGATTTTTGTAGTTTGCAAACAAGGTTCTGTTCACCTTCCTTTATATAACCTTCAGGTTGAGTCATGTATAAGTCCTCCTCAATGTCACCATTTAAAAATGCGGTTTTGATATCCAAATGTCTGACAAACATCCTTTGTACTGCAGCTACCGCCAACAATGCTCTAAATGTTGTCTGCTTAGCGACCGGGGAAAAAGTAGCATCATAGTCTTCGCCATATTTTTGCGAATATCCTTTTGCGACCAACCTCGCTTTAAATCTGTGGACTTTACCTTCACAATCATATTTGGTTTTAAATACCCACTTGCACTTAATTGCCTTTTTATCCTGTGGTAACTCAGTGAGTTTCCAAGTTTGAAGTTGATGAAGCGAGTTCATTTCTTCATTCGCGGCATTGATCCACTTTGTTCTTTCATGGGCGGGTAGTTTCTGCATTTCATCCCATGACTGTGGCTCTGACTCAGGCAGTGTCTTCACAACGTAGGATAAACGTTTAGCTGGTATTCCTTTGTTTGATCTTGACGACCGTCTGATTTCAGGTTCACTTAGGCCTTTTGTTGTTCCTTCAGTGGTTGAAGAGTCCAGCCAGACGTCTGCATTCTTTTCTTCATTGTCTTGTAATTGTGACTGAGATTGTTCTTGTTGCTTCATCTGGTCTACTGGCATAATGTCATAAAACTTGGGTGACACGAAGTTTTCATCAAACACTACATCTTTACTTATTGTGACCTTGTTTGTCTCTGGGTGTAGAATTCTATAACCTTTCTGGGTTTCACTGTAGCCTACCAGGATGCCTTCCTAGGCATGAGATTCCCACTTAGTTCGTTTTTCTTTGGGAACATGTGCAAATGCTTTACTTCCGAAAATCCTTATGTGTTGTAGTTTTGGTTTTGTACCATTCCATTGCTCAAATGGAGTTTTCTCTGTCGCTTTACTTGGTAGTCTGTTCTGAAGATAACAAGCCGTCATAATAGCTTCGCCCCAATATACTGTAGGCAAATTTGCATCAAATAACATACTCCTTACGCTTTCACAGAGTGTCCAGTTTCTTCTTTCTGCTACACCATTTTGCTCAGGGTTGTATGGTACAGTAGTTTGAAATGTGATTCCATTTTTCTTTAAAATGCTCTGTGTTTAATTACTTGTATACTCAGTCCCATTATCTGCACGTAAAATTCTTGCCATTCTTCCAAACTTGTTATGTACTTCAGCTAGATATATTCCAAGTTTCTCTGGAACTTCATTTTTGCTGTGAAGTAAATAGACAACTGTATATCTTGAATTGTCATCAATAAATGTAAGAAAATATCTCTTCTTTCCAGGGGTCTGAGTGCGCATTGGACCACAGATATCCGTGTGTACTAAATCTAGGGGTTGTTCTGTTCTTGTAGTACTTTTCTTAGGAAAGGCCTTTCTGGACATTTTCCCTTTGATACAGCTGGAACACTTCATTGTCTGATTACATGAATCAATTGTAATATTGTCAGCTAATTGTTCTTGAAATAACTTTCTTATTGCTTCTGGGTCTCTATGCGCAAGCCGCCTGTGCCATACATGAATACAGTTCTTGTGCAGTTCTTGCTTGGCTGTGCATGCACACTCTTTACATTTCAACTGATACAGTTCATCTCTGATTTTTCCTTTTGCTAATGTGTGACCCTCTTTTGAGATGATGCAGCTATCTTCCTTAAATGTAACTTCATTACCCTATTTTGTGAGCTTTTTCACAGATAACAGATTACTTTCAAGACTAGGCACATATAGTACATCTTGTACATGAATCCTTCTACTTTGTGTTGCAGAGATGTTACAATCAATATAACCGTCTCCTATGCCTTCTGAGTTCATGCACTGACCGTTCGCCATTATCACTTTCTCTGACTTACTTTGGTTAAGTTTAGTAAAGAAGTCTCTGTCATTGGTCATGTGACTGGTTGCACCAGAATCTATACACCATGCATGCTTTGATTTAAATGCATTGACTGATGTGAATGCAGCTTCAGTATTCACTGAATCATTGCTTTCAGATACAGCACTCTTAACTCTCTGTTGACTGTTTTGCGTTTTCAGCTGATTCATTTTAGCTTTCCAGACTCTGCATTCAGCCTTTAAATGACCTGGCTTCTTGCATACAAAAAATTCACGTGTCTCTTTAGGGTGGATTCTGCTGGTGGGCACCCCCTGTGTTTGTAAAGCAGTTTCCTTGTTACATGTTTTGCTGCTCACATTTTCAGCTTTTCTCTTATATTCATCTACAAGCTTTCCTCTGACGTACTCCAATGTAAGCTCATCATCTGGGCGTGCATCTAATGCTGTTACAAGCGTATCATAGCTTTCTGGGAGACCACTAAGTAATAGTGCTGCTACATGGAAGTCCTTCATATCTTCCCCAATGCCTCGCAGGCGCTCTACAGTCTCTAGAGTATTTCTAATGTAGTCCTGCATGTCCTGGTCATTGTGCAGCTTAGACTGGTACAGCTTTCTCATTAGATAGAGTTTATTACTTAAATTTATTCTCTCATGTACTTTCTGCAGCTGCTCCCACATTTCCTTTGCAGATTCACACTTGCACACATACACAATCTGATCATCCTCTATACTGAGTGATATGGTGCTATGTGCTTTCTGATCCATTTCTAGCCATTCCTGTGGTACTGGGTTAGGCTTAGGGTCCTGAGTGTATTTCCACGTACCTTCTCTTATCAGCATCATCTTCACCTTGAATTTCCAGGATTGGTAGTTCTGGTTATTCAGGCTTGGCACTGTAAACTTTGTTGAGTTGCTGCTGGCGGCCATTTTACTTCTTCTCAGTTTGCTGTTGTCTTTCTATCTCTGTGCTCTGCAGGTTTGGGATTGCCTTGACTTCTGGGCCCATAACCTGTTAGCAGCGGGTTAATCAGCGTAATGTCCACAATGAGCAACAGAGAATGTTCATTTATTATTAGAACTAAGAACATTCAGCATACAACATGAGAACAGGATCAATCTGGTTTCTGAGAGAGAGATATGCTGTTACTTTCAGTTTCAATTCCACACACAAGAAATGTGCTCACAGGGAAGGAGGAGGAGGAGCATCCTGTCTGTACATGAGGACTCCTTTTTTTTTTTTAAACTTTGTTAACAGATGAACAATATGCATGCAGACATAAAAATCACATCATATTAAACAAACAATAGTTGTTGCAATACATACAGATCAATATGCATTAGGCCAACACCATGTATTATATTGCACAGCCCATGTAGTATACTGCACAGCCCACGCAGTATATAGCAATGTGGGCATCATATCCCTGTTAAAAAAAAAGAATTAAAATAAAAAATTGTTCTATACTCACCTTCCGTTGGCCTCGGATCCAGGTGAAGCGGTTACCGATGCTCCTCATGCGCTCCGGTCCCAAGAGTGCATTGCGGTCTCGCGAGATGATGACGTAGCGGTCTCGCGAGACCGCTACATCATCATCTCACGAGACCGCAATGCATGGAGCGGTCACCGGAGCGTCGCGAGGAGTGGGAAAGGCCGGTTCTGCATCCGAGGGGCCGACAGACGGTGAGTATATAACGATTTTTTATTTTTAACATTAGATCTTTTAACTATTGATGCCGCATAGGCAGCATCAATAGTAAAAAGTTGGTCACACAGGGTTAATAGCAGCAGTAACGGAGTGCGTTACACCACGGCATAACGCGGTCCGTTACCGCTGCCATTAACCCTGTGTGAGTGCTGACTGGAGGGGATTATGGAGCGGGCACTGACTGCGGGGAGGAAGGGGTGGCCATTTGCTGCCGGACTGTGCCCGTCGCTGATTGGTCGTGGCCATTTTGCCGCAACCAATCAGCGACTTGGATTTCAATGACAGACAGAGGCCGCGACCAATGAATATCCGTGACAGACAGAAGGACAGACAGTAGGACAAACAGAAAGATGGAAGTGACCCTTAGACAATTATATAGTAGATACACTCCTCAGTCCTCCATATAGTATAATACACTCCTCATAGTCCTCCATATATTAAAATACACTGCTCAGTACTCCATATAGCATAATACACTCCATATAGCATAATGCACCACCATAGTCATCCATGTAGTACAATTCACTTCCCATGGTATAATGCACCCCATAGTTCTTCATATAGTATAATGTATTCCCCATAGTCCTTGATACGGTATAATGCAGCCCACATATAGTATAATGCTGCCACCTCACAGAGTATAATGTAGCCACCCCACAGAATATATTGTAGCCCCCTGAGTATAATGTAACCCCCCAGAGAATATAATGCAGCACCCTCATATAGTATAATGCAGCCTCTGCATATATAATATATGGTAGCCCCCTCATAGAGTATAATGCAGCCCCCCATAGAATATAATACACCCCCATAGAATAAAATACAGTACAGCACCCCATAGAATATAATACAGCCCTCCCATAGAATATAATACAGCACCCCCTAGAATATAATACAGCACCCCATAGAATGTAATACAGCCCCCCATATAATGCAATGTAATACAGCCCCCCATAGAATGTAATGTAATACAGCCCCCATAGAATATAATACAGCCCTCCCATAGAATATAATACAGCCCTCCCATAGAATATAATACAGCACCCCGTAGAATATAATGCAGCACCGCTAGAGGCTTCTCTAGGTGTATACTTTTGCAAGAGAATGCATACAAAATCCTGACCAGATGGCACTTAACCCCAGCAAAACTCCTCCAGAGAGGACTCGCTGATAATGGGACCTACTGGAGATGCCTAAATTCGTTGGGTCACCACACACATATCTTCTGGGACTGCCCCAAAATAAGAAACTTCTGGGAAGGAATTAGTTCTATCCTTAAAAAATTAGATTTAATCAAATCAAGCCTTCGGGCTCTCCTCTCCTGTCCGTCCGCCAATTACTCGCCAAGGAAGCATGGCCTTCTTCCTCTCCTGGTGGGCGCCGCTAAACACCTAATTGCGTTGCATTGGAGGGACACTTCTCCCCCCACTGTGTCGGAATGGTATACTAAGGTAGACCAAATATCACGACTTGAAGAGCTATCGAGTTGGGAGGTCTCTGATCATGAATCCTATCTGGCTACGTGGGCCCCCTGGAAAAAACTTCGAGAGGCCGGAGCTCCTAATCGTTCTTAACTGCCTTTGACATCTTGCTCTACTAGAAAGTTACCCACGCGACTCAATTATACCTAATTCAAATTGTATGTAACCAACCAATGTTTATATTTTGTTTTTGTATTCACACGTTGTTTCCCCTACTTCCTGCCCCCTTCCCTTGATCCTTCCCCTACCCCGTTTATACGCTTCCCTACCCAACTTCCCCCAACCATTTACCTTCTTTCCTCTCTTAATTACTTGACTCATTGTCTTTTTGCGCCTGATAAGGCCGTTTCTGTATGAACAATGGACAAGAGAAAATTTGCTTTATTGTTGTAATGTTTACTGTTTTACTTATGAATAAAGAATTTATAAAAAAAAAAAAAGAATATAATGCAGCACCCCATAGAATGTACTACAGCCCGCCATAGAATGTAATGTAATACAGCGCCCCATAGAATGTAATGTAATACAGCCCCCCATAGAATATAATACAGCCCCCCAATAGAATATAGTATAGCACAGCACCCCATAGAATATAATACAACCCCCCATAGAATATAATGCAGCCCCCCCGAGAATGGCCCCACAATCCAGTTATCACTCATTGATAGATTAAAAAAAACAACCCACATTCCTCACCTCTCCTCATGCCCCACGCTGCTTCCGGTGCTCCAGGCTCGGCTCCAGTCTCAGTGGCTGCAGTCTGCTCGACACACAGCAGGTACACGATGATATAATGCCATCACGCACCCGCAGTGTCAGAGGCAGAGGGGAATGATGGAAGAGGGAGCGTCATCTGACGCCAGTATAGTAGAATGCGGCGGCGCTGGCGGGGGGGTGAGTCGGCGCTGGCGGGGGGTGAGTTGGCGCTGGTGGGGGGGTGAGTCGGAGCTGGCGGGGGGTGTGTCGCCTGTATCCCAGACAGCGGGAGTGGCCCCCCCCATCTAGCCAGGGCCACGGCACTTGCCCGCGTAAGCCGGGTGCTGACACAGGCACTGACTGTTGGGTACGGTTATACAATGCTGGCATTGTTGGGCACCATCCTCATACTGGTCCTGAGGTTATTATACAAACCAGTAATTCTTAGAGACCAAATTAACAATGTGTCCTGCAGTTATATTGAACAGAGAGAGAAAAATAAAGTTGTTTCATTGCCAAGGCAGTCATTGGCATCAGTGTCATGCTATGGCTTGTCAGATATTCCCTTTAAGTTGAGTGTACTGTCTGTTATGAGCCTAACACCATCTAAGCGTCTCAAAACTTCAAAATGAGAAACTGGCTGTAAGAGATATAATCATGTCCTGTCAGTTTTATTGCATCCGCTGCAGGAGACAGAGTTCTGTGCAAAGCTCACAGTTTTATCTGTGTCTAAATAGATGAAACCATGGTTTCCCAGAGCTTTCCTCTGTGCGTCTGCGCAGAAGCCGATAACTGGACCATGACGCTTGTACAGATGCTGCTGTTCCCATACATGGAAACAGTACTAGCACTACATATGTTTTCCTTGCTTGTACCCCATTGCTCCTTGGGTGGAGCTCTTGTGTTAGGATTTCAGGGATTCCTGAAAGATCGTAAGTCAGGATCGTTTGATGAAGAGCAGATATTCGTGATAAATATGTAGCAGCGTCTGCTGACACTTGTATGTGTGCAAGTAGCTATTCCAATAATTTAGATGAGATGGGAGTGAATTTCGATTGGGATGCCTAACAGCTGCGAGAAACAGACGCTCATGAGAAAAATGCTGGATTGTGCACCTGTGTTTTACAGCATATTACTGCCATTGTTAACTCAAAAATAAAAAAAAGTGTTCAGGATACAAAAGAGTTAAAGGGTTATTTCCCCAAATCAAAAATGATATGCTACCAATAACTTGCTGATTAATGGGGACAACCACTGGGACCACCTGCGATCAGGAGATCAGAGCTAAAGCTATGGAAGCTTAAATACTGGTCATGAATGAAGTGGTGCACATACTCAACCTCTTACCATATCATTCATTGTTAATTGGACCGCCAGAAGCAACTAAGTACAGCGCTCTGCTTTGTCAGTCCCATAGAGAATTAATGGAGTAGATGCTAGTCATCAAATTATCCCTTATCCTTACGTTTTTCCTTGTGGAGAGTGACATACCAGCTCTGGCATGCCAATGTAGGGAGGCTTATTCACTGTGAAAATTAATATGCAAATTGGCTCTTGAGAGAGGAAGAGGACTTGAACGCTATAACGCCACCTGTTGGAAGCAGCGATCCTACAAGTCTTTATCGATCCCAACGAGTCTTGCAATATGACTTAGGATAAAAGCCAAATCAGAATCTCAATTTTCAGACACAGTGTTTTGGGGTATTGACGAGGGGAAGGACCCCAAAACACTGTGTCTGAAAATTGAGATTCTGATTTGGCTTTTATCCTAAGTCATATTGAAAGACTCGATAAAGGTTTGACTTTTAGGTTTGCTGTTTCCTACAGGTAGCACTACAAAGTTCAAGTCCTCTTCCTCTCTGAAGAGGCAATTTGCCGTTTACATTTCCCAGTGGAGCATTGCAAAGCAAATAAGCCTCCTTACATTGGCATGCCAGGGCCAATATGTCACTTTCCACAAGGAGAATTGTTACCTCTTAGGCCGGCCTCACACTTGGCGTAAGACAATACGCCACGTATTATACGTCCGTACTACGGCCGTAATACGGAGAAATGTTCCCAAAATATTGATCCGTAGTCAGGGTGTGTCAGCGTATTTTGCGCATGGCATCCTCCGTATGTAATCCGTATGGCATCCGTACTGCGAGATTTTCGCGCAGGCTTGCAAAACCGACATCTAATGGATTTATGTGCTCAAATGTTCGGGAAAACATATATACAGTATATATATATATATATATATGTCATTGAGACACATATATATATATTCTGTATTTAGATTTCATTCAGCGCGATATCTGTGAACAGCCGGTAATTCAATTGCCGGCTTTTCATTTCTCCTGCACAAACCCGACATGATATGAGACATGGTTTACATACAGTAAACCATCTCATATCCCCTTTTTTTTGCATATTCCACACTACTAATGTTAGTAGTGTGTATGTGCAAAATTTCAGCGCTGTAGCTGCTGAAATAAAGGGTTAAATGGCGGAAAAAATTGGCGTGGGCTCCCGCGCAATTTTCTCCGCCAGAATGGTAAAGCCAGTGACTGAGGGCAGATATTAATAGCCAGGAGAGGGTCCATGGTTATTGGCCCCCCCGTGGCTAAAAACATCTGCCCCCAGCCACCCCAGAAAAGGCACATCTGGAAGATGCGCCTATTCTGGCACTTGGCCACTCTCTTCCCACTCCCTGTAGCGGTGGGATATGGGGTAATGAAGGGTTAATGCCACCTTGCTATTGGAAGGTGACATTAAGCCAGATTAATAATGGAGAGGCGTCAATTATGTCACCTATCCATTATTAATCCAATTGTAGGAAAGGGTTAAAACACACACACACACACACACACACATGATTAAAAAGTAGTTTAATGAAATAAACACAGCGGTTGTTGTAATAATTTATTGTTCTCTCAATCCATCAGGAACACCCTCGCTTGGAAAAATAATAAACGCACAATATACATACCTTCTGGTGAACCGTCTCGTCCCACGAAGTAATCCATCTGAAGGGGTTAACTAATATTACAGGCAGAGCTGCGATAAACTCGCTCGTGCCTGTAATCCCCCGGGTGCTGAAAGGAAAGCAGTGATCTGTACTTACATTGAGTCGCGGTGATGCGCCCCTGCTGGATGTTCTCATGAACTGCAGCCTGGGAACTTTTTCCCACGCTCCAGGTCATATGAGGACATCCACCAGGGGGCGCATCACCGCGACTGAAGGAAATGTAGGTCAATGACCTACATTTCATTCATTCGCCGGGGATTACAGGCACGGAGCACAGCTGCATTTAGCAGGGCTCCTGCCTGTAATATTAGTTCACCCCTTCAGATGGATTACTTCGTGGGACGAGACGGTTCACCAGAAGGTATGTATCTTGTGCGTTTATTATTTTTCCAAGCGAGGGTGTTCCTGATGGATTGAGAGAACAATAAATTATTACAACAACCGCTGTGTTTATTTCATTAAACTACTTTTAAATCATGTGTGTGTGTGTTTTTTAACCCTTTCCAACAATTGTATTAATAATGGATAGGTGTCATAATTGACGCCTCTCCATTATTAATCTGGCTTAATGTCACCTTACAATAGCAAGGTGGCATTAACCCTTCATTACCCCATATCTCACCACTACAGGGAGTGGGAAGAGAGTGGCCAAGTGCCAGAATAGGCGCATCTTCCAGATGTGCCTTTTCTGGGGTGGCTGGGGACAGATGTTTGTAGCCACGGGGGGGCCAATAACCATGGACCCTCTCCAGGCTATTAATATCTGCCCTCGGTCACTGGCTTTACCATTCTGGCGGAGAAAATTGCGCGGGAGCCCACGCCAATTTTTTCCGCCATTTAACCCTTTATTTCAGCAGCTACAGCGCTGAAATTTTGCACATACACACTACTAACATTAGTAGTGTGGAATATGCAAAAAAAAAGGGGGATATGAGATGGTTTACTGTATGTAAACCATGTCTCATATCATGTCGGGTTTGTGCAGGAGAAATGAAAAGCCGGCAATTGAATTACCGACTTTTCACTAACAGCGCTGCGTATTTCTCGCAAGTCACACTGCTGGTCCGTGTGGAATCCGTATTTTTCTCGCCCCCATAGACTTTCATTAGCGATTTTTTTGCGTAATACGGTGACAAACGCAGCATGCTGCGATTTTGTACGGCCGTAGAAAGCCGTATAATACTGAACCGTAATATACGGCTAATAGGAGCAGCCCCATTGAGAATAATTGTGCCGTTTATTTTGCGAGTTTTACGGACGTAATTTCTGCGCTCTTACGTCCGTAAAACTCGCTAGTGTGAGGCCGGCCTTAGACCTCAGTCCAGAGCCTTTCACCCAGCCAAATCAGTTTTCATACTTTGCACTGATGGGGGCAATACCCTTACACACAGTGTCTGCAAATTGAGATTCCGATTTGGATTTTTATCCTAAGTCATATTGCAAGACTCATTAAAGGATCGATAATGACTTGTAGGATTACCGCTTCCATGATGACATGTGCCTTATCATGCTGGTGGTGGCTAGGTTCTTAGTGGTCAGGCACTTGCTGATCTTGGTATGGCACAGGTTTCAAATGGCCATTTTGTTTGTCTCAGAACTCTAAAAAAGTCCCAGACTGGGGCACACCTAACTCTTTGACGGAGAAATTCAGGAGTGTCGGTGTGCTGCGGAACAGTTGCCCACCTTCTCCCTCTGGCCACCCCCACTGCCTCTTCCTGTCTGTTTCTGTGTTGCCAATCTTTCATCCTCAGCGCTGTTGGCCTCACTTTGCACACCAGCTTCTCAGGTTGGGTGGTTATCCACCACCTCTTCTTGCAACACAACACCTTGGACCTCCTGACTTCATGACTTAACAACAATAAGACTTAGCAGCAACTGTGTCTCATCATCATCTTCCTCCCTATCCCAATTTTGTTGTTCCCCACTATCATGTTCTTGTGGCCATGACAGCTCTAAGTTTTGTGCATCACTAAACAGCATGCCCTCCTGTCCCTCTTGGAGCATGTGGGTCGAGAGGCCACAATCAAGAAATGCTGTAGTAAAGAGCTCCTCAAAGTGTCCTAGTGTGGGATCACTAGTCTCCTGGGACTCAACATGGCGGGAGGAAGGAGGATCAGGGTGAAGGTTAAGTGATCCAGACTTTAGGCTGGTGAGACTGGATCATGTGGAAAACTGTGTGGTGCTGCCAAGCTTGGTGGAAACATTATCTGCTATCCAATGGACCACGTGTTCACATTGCTCTTGCTTCAGAAGTGGTGCCTTCCTGCGCAATGGGACAGGAACTTATGTGTCATGGTTGGGCATGTTTCTTGTGCTCCAGCAACAAGCATGTTCTCACTTGCCTCACTTCACCATTATCAGCCCTTCCACTTCCCCATCTCTTACGCATTTTGTAATTGCTATGTCTCTTGAAACAAAGTTTATTTTTAATTAAAAAAAAAGTTCACCTGCAGCAATCAAAGCAGTTTTTGGGAGTTTTCTCCACCATAATATAACAGAAAAAGAGAACACAAAAGTGTATGGAAGTCAATGAAATTCAATCCAGAAAAAGGTTTCAATGTTTTTTTTTCAGTTTTAGAGATCACAGAAATGTTCACAGACCACGTAACACTGTATGTCTGAGAAAAGGAAGCCTACAAAAACTTTTAAAAGCTTTTGCTCACTTTATAGATCACAGAAATGTTCACAGACCACATAAAACTGCATGTATGAGAAATGGAAGCCTACAAAAATTTTAAAAGCATTTTAGCAGTTTTAGAGATCACAGAAATTTACTTCACACTACAGAATAGTGTATCGCTGAGAAATGTACCCCAGGAAAATGTTTAAATGATTTTTGGGTGTGTTATACAAAAAAGGACCTCAAAGCTTGATGGATCAAAATATATTCAATTTTTTCAGCCCCCACAAAAAAAGCTGCAGCTATATATTTGCCAACGGACTGCACAGACATAATCCCTGTCTACAGAATGGATACTGTCACTCTTCCTGCGAATACGAATGGGAATCACTCTCTCTCTCTAGGCTTAATGTAGATTGTATGTGCTGCAAACGATTAACCCTCAGAAAGGCTGTTAGTATGATGACTCAGCTTTAGCATCAGTATCAACACTACAGGCCTCTGATTCGTTATACTGTGAACACAGGCCTAGTCAAGCACTCTCTCCCTCCAATACAAAGTGGAACAGAGCTGTGCAATGGTGTCAGCATGCTGAGCAGGGCAGCGCCTGCCCTTTTATAAACCCTGCTGATGTCAGACAGGCTGGCCACAACCACAATCACAGTAATGCCACAACCAAGATGGCTACGGCATTACAGTGACTCATAGGTAATCCCCGCATGCTTATTGGCTGCGTAACAGGCGCCAAAGATGTGGAGCGGGAAATCGAGTTTTACATGGAGCACTGAACATCACTCGCCGAGTAACAAGCACTAGAAAATATGAAAAATTGAGAGTACTTAGAACATACAGTAAATTGGCCAATTCATGTGTACCTGGCAGCCACGATAAGGCAATTCTCTTTGCTGTGACCTGCCTAATGTGAATCCGGATCTTACCTTCCTATTTACCTTTTCATATTTCCTAATGCAGTAATAGAATTCAATTTTCATATTTCATGTTTTCATGCTATAGTGCTACAGAGTGCTACTTTATTTGTTTAGTTGTATATGGAGATGGCTACTCTTAGTAAGCACCTGCTCACACCTGATTTCTGTTTGGAAGTGACAGTCAGTCTTTTGATATTCAGATATAGATCGGACATGATGATGGAAACTGTGGACAGACAGTCACTGGTGTTCTGTAGTACAGCAGGGGTAAGGGCAGAGGATGAAGTGTATAGTTGTGTGTCATCAGTGTGAGCAGGTAGCGGGATGCAGTAATGGACAGGAGGCAGAGCAAGGGTTAATGTTACTTTACTTTAACATAGGGTTGCTCCACGCAGGGAGAGGAAGGGCTAAACAGGAATACAGCGGGTGAAATAAACACAAATGGTGTGCAGGGTGGGATAAACAACAACAATAAGTAATGAAGCAGTTCTTTAAGGGTTAACTTATCGGTCTGGCGGCTTCCTGACTGTAGAGTCCTTGGTTCAAAAGGTGGCGCCAATGCAGTTAGCGCGTGGTGAGTCGGGTATCATCCTGAAAGCACTGATGATCTGGTTTCCGGCAGTGACGGTGGGTCCTTGTTGTCTTGGACAGGGTTCTGGATCCAGGGTTTGTTGTGCGGTATGAAGTGTAATCTCCAACTCTTAACGTGTGCTCGACAGATGTAAGCGGGTGAGATGGGGCACAGTTCAAGGTGAGTCATCTGGTCCTTCCTAAGTGGCACGAGCAGAACTTACTGGCCCGGAGCGTTTGGCACACAGCACGTCTCTCGTCACAGTCTCTGTACATGGTGGCAGGGAATCTATCGCGTGGGCCTGCGCTGTCACTGTGCTCAGAGGATGGAGCACCAACTGTTCCCTGCTGCATGCTGCTTATTTCCGCAAGGACTGGCTGCTTCCGCGTGCGCACTGACCTTTTTAGCTTAGCCACACCCCCTGCTGCCAAGTGCAAAGGTCGGTCCGGGTTTCTAAGCTTTCTCCCAGACAACAGAGGAGACAGCCCCAACAGTTCTAGACACGGCGCAAGAGAGGTACCCCCGGTCCGGTCCTTCTTCTCACATCAGCATAAAGATGATACTGAAAGCCAAATCTGCCCAGTTGGGGCCATGTAGAGAGAGAAGAGAAGAGGGCAAAGGACTGTGCCCTGAGGGCCCCCAATAGTGAGTGGAAGAGGAGAAAAAGTAGAGCAAGCAAATGATACACTGAAGGAGCGGTCAGAAAGACAGGAAGAGAACCAGGAGAGAGCATTGTCCTTTATGAACATTGATTGGAGCACAGAGAGTAGGAGATGGTGGTCCACAGTGTCGAACGCTGAAGAGAGGTCGAGAAGAATGAGCAGACAGTGGTCACCGTTACGTTTTGATGTCAAAAGGTCATTGATCACTTTGATGAGTGCAGTTTCTGTAGAATGTAAGTCAGACTAAGATGGATCTAGGAGAAAGTGAGATCAAGAGAGGGTTTTTTTATTAATGGAGTAATGATAGAGTGCTTGATGGAGGAGAGGAAAATACCAGAGGAGAGCGAGAGATTGAAGATTTTAGTTAGGTGAGTAGCGACGACTGGAGAGCGGCTGTAGGAGATGTAAGGGAATGAGTTCAGTAGTGCATGTAGTAGGATGAGATGAAGAGTGCAGCTTGGAGGCTTCTTATGTGACGAGATCAAATGTGGAGAGTGAGCCTGAGGAGATGTGGGGAGGGATAGGAGTCAATGCACTGGGTGGCTGGGAGCTGATTTCCTGACGGATATTCTCAATTTTCTCTATAAAGTGTGAGTCCAGATCATCAGTACAAATGTTTGTGATAGGGGTCTGTGTTTTCATACTGAAGAGGGAGTGAAAGGTGTCAAAAAGTTTTTTGGGTTGTTGGAAGGTGAGGAGATCAGGGTAGTGTAGTAGGTCGGTTTGGTGAGGTGAAGGGCAGAGTTCTAGGTTTTTAACATAAATTTGTAGTGGATGAAGTTTTCTGGTGTGCGAGTTTTCCTCCATAGGCATTCAGCACTCTGAGAGCATCGCTGGAGAAATCAAGTTTGCGCTGTGAGCCAGGGCTGTTTTACTCTGTGTTTGGAGGTTCTGAGTGTGAGGGGCACTACTTGGTTCAGGGTGCTTCTGAGAGTGGCACTGTAGTGATGCACAGCCAGATCAGAACAGGAAAAAGAGTTGATTGGGGACAGTGATGAGTGTAGAGAGTCTGTAAGTGCATGAGGGCTAATGACTTGTAGATTTCTGAATGTGGGGTAGGTAGGAGTGTGTTGGGGTGGGCGAGGATTTGTGAACGTGAAAGTGAGAATCTTGTGGTCAGAGAGGGGAAGAGGTGAGTTATTTAGGTAGGAGATTGAGCAGAGCCAGACAGAAAACAGATCAAGGGTGCTACTGTCTTTGTGTGTCTCAGAGGTTGAGAGCTGTGTGAGGCCAAGAGAAGTGGTTAGAGATAAAAGCTGGGATGCAGATGGGGTAGTGGGGCTGTTTATGGGGATGTTGAAGTCTCCCAGGATAAGGGATGGTAATTCAGGGGACATGAAGTGCGGCAGCCAGGCAGAAAAGTGGTCAAGGAACTGGGTGGGTGAGTTATGTTTTTGGTTGCGGCCTTTTTATTAAAAGGTGAAGAACAAAGTTTAAGAAAATCAAAAAACAAATACAATTTTTTTACATATGTTACTGTTTGCATACCTATTTTACTAGTCCAACTGTACTTGTAAGGCCATGTGCACACGTTCAGGATTGTTAGCGTTTTTTTCGCGTTTTTTCGCTATAAAAACGTGATAAAAACGCGAAAAAAAACGCTTACATAAGCCTCCTATTATTTACAGGGTATTCCGCATTTTTGGTGCAAATGTTGCGATTTTTTCCGCGAAAAAATCGCATAGCGGAAAAAAAAGCAACATGTTCATTAAAAATGCGGAATTGCAGGGATTCCGCACACCTAGGGGTCCATTGATCTGCTTACTTCCCGCACGGGGCTGTGCACACCATGCGGGAAGTAAGCAGATTATATGCGGTTGGTACCCAGGGTGGAGGAGAGGAGACTCTCCTCCACGCACTGGGCACCATATAAGTGGTCAAAAAATAAGAAATAAAATAATAAACAGTCCTATACTCACCCTCGATGTCTTGCCGCCTCCTCGCACGCTGCCGTTCGGTTTCTGTACCTGGTGTGCGCTGAAGGACCTCGCCGAATGACGTCACTGTCCTGTGATTGGTCGTGAGCGGTCATGTGACCGCTCACGTGACCGTGACGTCACGGGAGGTCCTGTGCGCACAGACCAGCTATACGGAACGGACGCCGGTGAGATGTCTGGGTGAGTATAAGCATTTTTTTATTTTTTTTATTATTTTTAAACATTCTATCTTTTACTATAGATGCTGCATAGGCAGCATCTATAGTAAAAAGTTGGTCACACTTGTCAAACGCTATGTTTGACAAGTGTGACCAACCTGTCAGTCAGTTTTCCAAGCGATGCTACAGATCGCTTGGAAAACTTTAGCATTCTGCAAGCTAATTACGCTTGCAGAATGTTAAAAAAACGCAAAAAAAACGCAAAAAAAACGCAAAAAAAAAATGCGGATTTCTTGCAGAAAATTTCCGGTTTTCTTCAGGAAATTTCTGCAAGAAATCCTGAACGTGTGCACATACCCTAAGGGTGGTGGACTGTGTTATCGCGTTCCTACAACCTGAAGACAGCAATCTCGTGTGTACATTATATCATGTGTCTTTTGTATATGTATTTTGTCATGTGAAGTATAATATGTATAGTGTGTTGCAGTTTTTCACGGTCGAGAATCACACAGATGTTTCATGAACAGTGATCCGTATGTCATCCGTGTGCAATGCGAGGATGCAATTTTTTTCTCAAAAAAGTATTCGTGTAGCATCCATATGGCGAGATTTTCTCGCAGGCTTGAAAAATGGACATATAATGGATCCATGGCCCCAAATAATCTTGAAACATATATATATATATATGTCAGTGAGACACACACACACACATATATATATATATATATATATATATATATATATATATATATATATATATATATATATATATATATATATATGTTTAAATTTCATGCAGGGCTAGATAGCAGAATAGCTGATAATTCAATTGTCGGCATTTGTAAAATCATTACCAAACCCGACAGGATATGAGACATGGTTTACATACAGTAAACATTACATATCCGATTGTTATATGTCCCTCACTAATAAAGTTAGTAGTGTGCGTGTACAATTTTAGGGCTGTAGGTGTTAAATTAAAGGATTAAGTCACGGAAAAAACTGGCGTGGGCTCCTGCGCAATTTTCTCCGCCAGAGAGGGAAAGCCAGTGACTGAGGGAAGATATTAATAGCCTAGAGAGGGACCATGGTTAGTGTTGAGCGATACCGTCCGATACTTGAAAGTATCGGTATCGGATAGTATCGGCCGATACCCGAAAAGTATCGGATATCGCCGATACCGATACCCGATACCAATACAAGTCAATGGGACACCAAGTATCGGAAGGTATCCTGATGGTTCCCAGGGTCTGAAGGAGAGGAAACTCTCCTTCAGGCCCTGGGATCCATATTACTGTGTAAAATAAAGAATGAAAATAAAAAATATTGATATACTCACGTCTCCGGAGGCCCCTGGACATCACCACTGGTAACCGGCAGCCTTCTTTGCTTAAAATGAGCGCGTTTAGGGCCTTCCATGACGCGCTCATTTTAAGCAAAGCAGGCTGCCGGTTACCAGCGGTGATGTCCAGGGGCCTCCGGAGAGGTGAGTATATCAATATTTTTTATTTTAATTCTTTATTTTTTACATGGATATGGATCCCAGGGCCTGAAGGAGAGTTTCCTCTCCTTCAGACCCTGGGAACCATACACTGGGAACTTCCGATTCCGATTCCCGATACCACAAAAGTATCGGATCTCGGTATCGGAATTCCGATACCGCAAGTATCGGCCGATACCCGATACTTGCGGTATCGGAATGCTCAACACTAACCATGGTTATTGCCCCCCCCCCCCGGCTAAAAAAATCTGCCCCAGCCACCCCAGAAAATGCACATCTGTAAGATGCGCCTATTCTTGCACTTAACCTCTCTCTTCCCATTGCCCTGTAGCATTGGCATATGGGGTAATAAGGGGTTAATATCACCTTGCTATTGTAAGGTGACATTAAGCCTGGTTAATAATGGAGAGGTGTCAGTAAGACACCAGCCATTAATCCAATAGTCTGAAAGGGTTAAATATACATAAACACATTTAGAATAAAGTCTTTTAATGAAATAATAAAACACACAGGTTTTACATCTTTATTGCACGCTCAATCCAAGCAAAGCCCTCATTCTTCTGTAAAAAATTCCAAAATAAAAAAGCAACAATATCCCATACCTGTCCACCGTACAGTCAAGTCCCACGCTGTAATCCATCTCAAGGGGTTAAATGGTTTACAACCCGGAGCAGTGATAATGCTACCAGCCGGCTGTAAACCAAAAAGGAATGAATTGAAAGCTGCCTGTGCAGCCTCCCCGCCTGAAAGGACATGAGCTCTGTAGCGTGGGAAAGTTTCAGAACATTTTCTCACACTGTCAAGTTCACCTCAGGACAGGCGGGGCTGACTATTGCTGACGTCACTGAGCATGCGCAGACTCCCTGCCTGACGCAGTGAACTTGACAGCGTGGGAAAATGTTCAAAAACGTTCCCATGCTAATGAGTTCATCTCCGGTATTGTGAACCCTCCCTCCAAGCAATGGCTTTAAATGTGGAGAATGTGGGTTGCTCCCCCAACTTATTTTTGAGCTCCAAAGGGCTTCACATCTGGAACAACAACTTCAGAAAGGGACAGTAGATTTCTGGGTCACAAAAGCCATACAACAGATGATTTTCTGCTATGCATCAAACAGCGAATCTCATGCTGGATTGCTCCCACGTTTGTGCAGAGTACTGCTTCCTACATGGCGCACATCTGAAACTTAATTGTGCAAATTTTCTCAAAGGAATGAGGAAGTTGGTGGCAATGGCCAGGGAACTGTGTGGTCATTGCATCCAGTATTACCAACCCTCCAGGCTTTGCAAAAAACAGTCAGCTGAGGCAGCAGTGATTACAGTATACATGTCTTGATAGACCAGAATGTTTTATCTGCCAGTGCACCAACCTGATGCATTTCAGCAAACAGAGACTCATCGCCTGAACAGCCATATTCAGTCATATATGGAGTATTTTCTTTCTCCAACATATACCTTGAGCCCGGACACCATGGGCTTCTGGGTCAGTAGATTGGACTGGTGGCAAGAACTGGCCCAGTGTACCATAGGTGTACTGTAATGTCCAGATTCCAGTGTACTGTCAGATTAGGTATTTGACACTACAGGTGGTTTTGTCATTTGGACCAGATTGTCCTCTGCAAGAACATGAAATCTTGTATTTATCAAAATTATACAGGCATGGATCAGCTGTAGCATCTGCCTGGCAGTCCATTGTGGTCTACATTGTAAAGCTGCTTCTGCTGCTGATGCTGCTAGGTTTCTCCTCAGCAGGGGTGGATTAAGGGTAGCCAGGACCCCGGGCTGTTCAGACACTGTGGGCCCCCCGGTCATGTGGCGGGGTCATGTGACGGGGTCATGCGACGGGGTCATCATATACCTGAACCAGATTATTCCAGAAAAATAGTTGCTGTGTGAAACTATAACCCGTCAAACATCCATTGATCTAGTCAATTTACCCTTCAGGTCAGTATATAATATACAGTGTATAGTGTCAGTCAGTAGCGTAGCTACCAGGGGGGCAGAGGGTGCGGTCGCCCCGGTGCTCAGAGAGGCCCCCTAGAGCTAAGCTACTCTTAACTATATTTGCCTGTTGTGCACGCCAATATAGTTAACCTCTGCGGTAGTGCAGGGAGACAATCTCCCTGCTCTACCACGGTCTGTTCTGTAGAGGAGCATGTGTGGGACGCTGGCTGCTGGCAGTGTACCTGCTGCCTTCAGCATACTGCAGACACGCACACATTGCCGGCTGTGTGGTGTCTGCTGAAGAGACTTCAGGACGCTGCTGCTTCCCTGAGCCCTGCACAGAGGAGCAGGACAGGAGACAGGACGGAGTAGGAGCTCAGGCTGCAGGTGGCTGTATCCGGGCTGGGGGTGACTGCACTGTGCAGTGAGGAGGAGGCAGGACACTGCTCCCCTCCTGACAAGTCCTGTCCTAGGATTCTTGCATCCGTTTTGCTCTCTGTCTCGCTCTCTGTCTCTCTCAATCTCTCTGTCAGTCTCTCTGTCTCTCTCAGTCTCTCTGTCAATGTTTCTGTCTCTCAGTCTCTATCTCTCACAGTCTCTGTCTCTCTCAATCTCTGTCAGTCTGTCTCTCAGTCTCTGTCTCTCAGTATCTGTCAGTGTCTCTCTGTCTCTCTCTGTCTGTCTCTCTGTCAGTCTCTGTCTCTCAGACTCTGTCTCTCAGTATCTGTCAGTGTCTCTCTGTCTCTCAGTCTGTCTCTCTATCAGTCTCTGTCTCTCTCAGACTCTCTGTCAGTCTCACTCTTTCTCTCTCAGTCGCGCTCTCTGTCTCAGTCTCTCTGTCGCTCTCTCTCTCTGTCTCACTCTCAGTCTCTCTCAGCCTGTATGTCCCG
The DNA here is from genome assembly GCF_051348905.1 of Ranitomeya variabilis. NCBI lineage: Eukaryota > Metazoa > Chordata > Amphibia > Anura > Dendrobatidae > Ranitomeya > Ranitomeya variabilis. Next base: position 174,537,422 of record NC_135234.1, read on the forward strand.
AGCTCTCTGTGTCTTTCTCTCTGTCTCTCTCAGCATCTCTGTCTCTCTATCTCTTGCAATGTCGTCCTGTAGCCAGGGTCAGGGTCCTATCAGTCCAGTGTCTGTGTCCTCTCATATCAGTACATACAAGGTGACAAATATGAACATGCCATTTGTATAAACAATAAAAATCCCCATAAAGTTGAGGATAAATATATATATATAATAAAGAGCCAAATAAAATAAAAATGGGAACAGCCAGTAGGTGCGTATAGACAATCACCTTTAGCTGCATATGTATACTCAGACTGAATAACATGGCCCGCAAAGGGGGAGAAGGTGAAAAAAGAAGAGATGACGTACAGGGGAGAGCAATTTCTTCTTTACATGTGTGATATTTTACCTCCCCCCTTTCTTCCTCTTCCCTCTTTCTTTCCATTCCCCTCTTTAGGGTCTTGTCCAGACAAGAGCATTCCTATTGGGGTTATCTGGATGCATTCAGGGACCTATTCCCATATGATGGACTCTATATGCACTTACTGGCTGTTTTATTTTCTGGAATTTGCAGCCCGCAGAAAGGGACAGAGACCTGAATCCAAGGGAGATAAAGTGGGAGCCATTACACCACATGGGAGCTAATTTGGGGCCCATTATACAATGTGGGGGTTAATGCGGGAGCCATTATACATTTTAAATTACAGCAGGATCATCTGCTGAGGTTCCCCTATACCCATGATTAAAGGGAACCTGTTACCCTCAAAATCGACGATGAGCTAAGCCCACCGGCATCAGGGGCTTATCTACAGCATTCAGTAATGCATTCTGTAATGCTGTAGATAAGCCCCCGATGTAACCTGAAAGATGAGAAAAAGAGGTTAGATTATACTCACCCAGGGGCGGTCCCCGTTGCAGTCCGATCTGATGGGCGTCGCGGTCCGGGGCCTCCCATCTTCTTACGATGACGTCCTCTTCTTGTCTTCACACTGCGGCGCAATAGTACTTTGCTCTGTTGAGGGCAGAGCAAAGTACTGCAGTGCGCAGGCGCTGGGAAAGGTCAGAGAGGACGTCATCGTAAGAAGATGGGAGGCCCCGGGCCGGACCGCGACGCCTATCGGACCGGATCGCAGCGGGACCGCCCAACGGTGATTATAATATAACCTCTTTTTCTCATCTTTCAGGATACATTGGGGGCTTATCTGCAGCATTCCAGAATGCATTACAGAATGCTGTAGATAAGTGTTGTGAATTTGGTTTTTGGGCTCCCCCGGTGGTCACTGGTGGTACTGGACTTGTGTGCTTCACTTTCTCTGTTCACCTGTTTTCATCAGGATATGGGTGTATCCTATTTAGCCTTGCTGCTCAGTTATTCTAGTGCTGGCCATCAATGTAACCAGAGCCTTTCTGTTGCATGTTCCTGCTTCTAGACTACTATCAGCTAAGTTGGACTCTTAGTCCTAAGTTTGTTTTGCATTTTTGTTCCAGTTCACAGTTATGTTATTTTTCTGTAGCTGGAAGCTCTTGTGGGCCGAAATTGCCACTCCGGTGTCATGAGTTGACACATGAGTCTTAAAGTAATTTCGGGATGGTATTTTAATAGGGTTTTCAGCTGACCGTGAAGTTCCCTATTGTATCTTCTTGCTATCTAGTAAGCGGACCTCGCTTTGCTGAACCTACCTTCATACTGCGTATGTCTTTTCCTCTGAACTCACCGTCAATATATGTGGGGGGCTTCTGTCTCCTTTTTGGGGGAATTTCCCTAGAGGTAAGCCAGGTCTGTCTTTTCCTCTATTAGGGTTAGTTAGTCCTCCGGCTGGCGCTAGGCGTCTAGGGATAAAACGTAGGTACGCCACCCGGCCACTGTTAGTTGTGTGGTAGGTTTAGCTCACGGTCAGCTCGAGATTCCATCACCCAAGAGCTGTTCTGTTATTTATGTTCTCTGACGTTCCCTTGCCATTGGGAACCATGACAGATAAGCCCCTGATGCCGGTGGGCTTAGCTCATCGTCGATTTTGGGGGTGACAGGTTCCCTTTAAAGTGTGCCACCATAGTTGTAATCAAGGGTTAGGGGCCCACTTAGATGGTTCGCCCCCCCTGAGCTGAACCCCTAGCTACGCCTCTGGTGTCAGTGTATAGGTAACACTGACTCACCAGTGATGTCTCTAGGTGAAGTCCTTCATCTTTCATCCAGCACAGACCGCCATCACTTCATTCAGCCAGGACTCGTCTCTGCAGGAAATAACACAGTTATCTTGAGCTCCGCTTGTAGAACACATTACTTAATTTTTCCCAACTTCCAAATTACACCACATGAAACCCGACCCGATCCCAGCGTGGGATCGGCCATGCGGTACACGATCTTCGCGCCAAAGTCGCGTTTCATATGACGCTTAAAGCGCCATTTTTCAGCCAATGAAGGTGCACGCAGAGTGTGGGCAGCGTGATGACATAGGTCCTGGTCTCCACCATCTTAGAGAAGGGCATGGCAGTGATTGGCTTGCTTTCTGCGGCGTCACAGGGGCTATAAAGGGGCGTTCCCGCCGACCGCCGTCTTACTGCTGCTGATCTGAGCGTAGGGAGAGGATGCTGTCGCTTCGTCAGAAGCAGGGATAGCGTTAGGCAGGGTAAATTGACCCCAAAACCGCTTGTGCTGTAGCGATTTCCACTGTCCAACACCACCTTTTCTTTTTGGGACAGTGGAGGCTAGATTTCTCTTCATCAGCTCTGTAGGTTATAAGGCTCCCTGATAGCTGCGTTGCTGTGTGTATGCCGCTGTGCAAAGCAACTGCTTTTTTCAAAGCACAAATCCTGTTGCTCCTTCCTTTCTGCACAGTTATCTTGTTTGTTTGTCCACACTTTTGACTTTTGTGTGCAGCAGTCCTTTTTATTGCTGCCTGCCACACTTTTCTGAGATTACTGTAGGGAGATAGTAATTGTAGTACTTTTTTTTTTTTGTTATATCTCTTCAAGCCACTTTCTGCCACAGAAAACCTACTGTATAACAGTGTGCCTGATTTCTTCCTAATTCTCCCATAAAACAAAAAAAAAGTGGGAGATTAGGACTGGCAAATCTGCATTAGTGCCAGTCCTGTGTGTGGCATCTGTCTTTTTTTTCTGCCACAGAAAACCTACTGTGTAGCAGTGGCCCTGATCTCTTCACAATTCTCCCATAAAACAAAAAAAAAGTGGGAGATTAAGACTGGCAAATCTGCATTAGTGCCAGTCCTGTGTGTGGCTTCTGTCTTTTTTTTCTGCCACAGAAAACCTACTGTATAACAGTGTGCCTGATTTCTTCCTAATTCTCCCATAAAAAAAAAAAATTGGGAGATTAAGACTGGCAAATCTGCATTAGTGCCAGTCCTGTGTGTGGCATCTGTCTTTTTTTTTCTGCCACAGAAAACCTACTGTGTAGCAGTGGGCCTGATTTCTTCACAATTCTCCCAGAAAAAAAAAATAAAAGTGGGAGATTAAGATTGGCAAATCTGCATTAGTGCCAGTCCTGTGTGTGGCATTTATTTTTTTTTTTCTGCCACAGAAAACCTACTGTGTAACAGTGGGCCAGATTAAATCACTTGTCTCACATATCCCCCCAAAAATTAAAATAAAGGGAGAATAATCTTGCCAAACCTGTGCATGTGTGCGAGTGCTGTCTGTGGTATCTGTCAGTCATTTTGTGCCACAGGAACTATACCGTGATATAGTGGGCCTGATTCAATCCCTTGTCTCCCATATCAAAAAAAAGAGGGACATTTCTATTGCCAGTGTGTGCATCTGCGTCAGTCCGGCTAGTGCCATATCTGCCAGCCTCTTTCTGCTAATCAAACTGTGTATTGTGTAATACAGTGGGCCTGATATTTCCCTGCATTCTCCCACACATAAAGAGGGACATTTCTATTGCCAGTGTTTTTATCTGCGTCACTCTTGTTAGTGCCATATCTGCCAGCCTCTTTCTGCTAATCAAACTGTGTTGTTGTGTAATACAGTGGGCCTGATTTTTCCCTGCATTCTCCCACACATAAATAGGGACATTTCTATTGCCAGTGTTTTTATCTGCGTCACTCCTGTTAGTGCCATATCTGCCAGCCTCTTTCTGCCCATCAAACTGTCTACTGTAATATAGTGGGCCTGATTTTTCACTGCATTCTCCCACACACAAAGAGGGACATTTCTATTGCCAGTGTTTTTATCTGCGTCACTCCTGTTAGTGCCATATCTGCCAGCCTCTTTCTGCCCATCAAACTGTCTACTGTAATATAGTGGGCCTGATTTTTCACTGCATTCTCCCACACACAAAGAGGGACATTTCTATTGCCAGTGTTTTTATCTGCGTCACTCCTGTTAGTGCCATATCTGCCAGCCTCTTTCTGCCAATCAAACTGTCTAGTGTAATACAGTGGGCCTCATTTTTCACTGCATTCTCCCACACATAAAAAAGGGAGATTTACATTCCCAACAAGTTCACGCACACCTTTTACCTGGTTTTACAGGACCACATAACGGTTGTTAGTTTGGTAACATTTTTCCAAGAATGAGGAAGTCTGGTGGAAGAGGTCGTGGCCGTGGGCGGTCATTGGCAGCTGGTAATGATGGTAGTGGTGGTGGTCGTGGAGCATCAGGTGGTCGTGGGAAAAGCAGTATAGCCCCTAAGTCTCGAGTTGTTGAGCCAGCGTCATCGTCTGGCTGCACAAGGCCTCGAAGGCTCCCTTTTCTGGGAGTAGGAAAACCGCTTTTGAAGCCGGAGCAGCAGGAACAAGTATTGGCTTTCATTGCTGACTCTGCCTCTAGTTCTTTCGCCTCCTCCTCGGAAAGTGCCAAATGTCAGAGCAGTGCGTCGTCAGTGGATGCTCCCGGTCAGGAACAAGTCGCTTCCTTGTGTCCTTCACCCAGAACAACAGTGAAGGATGCGTCAGGCGACACAACTGGTTACTCCATGGAGCTCTTTACACATACCGTGCCTGGGTTAGAAAGGGAAATTGTTAACAGGCCATGCCCATTACAAGATGAATCGGACATGGAGTGCACAGATGCACAGCCACAGCCAGATTATTATGCTGTTCCTTTGACTCAGATCAGAACATTGCCCTCGCAGTGTACTGATTCAGAATCTGACCCCGATGAGACTATGGAGCCCCGTCACGAACGCTATAGCACCGGCTTACACGGTGACCCAGAGGAAGGTGCACAGAACATAGAAGAGGAGGTCATAGATGACCCAGTTGTTGACCTCGATTGGCAGCCATTGGGGGAACAGGGTGCAGGCGGCAGTAGCTCTGAAGCGGAGGAGGAGCCGCAGCAGGCATCAACATCGCAACAGGTTCCATCTGGCAGGCCCGTATCTGGCCAAGAACGTGTGGCAAAACCAAAACCAGTTGTAGGACAGCGTGGCCATCAGATTAAAGTAGCTCAGTGTGCAATGCCTGAAAAGGTATCCGATAGGAAGAGTGCAGTCTGGAATTTTTTTAACCAAGATCCCAATGATCAGCGCAAAGTCATCTGTAAGAAATGCTCAAGGACCTTCAGCAGAGGTCAGAATGTTAAAAGTTTAAATACAAGTTGCATGCATAGACATTTAACCACCATGCACTTGCAAGCCTGGACAAACTACCAAACGTCCCTTAACGTTGTAGCACCCTCTCACAGTGAAGCTAATCAGCAAGGCGACATCCCTTCCCTCACTGTAAGCCCATCGTTTACCACACCACCTGCAGTAATGTTGCGGTTTCGTCGCAAGGCCAAAGCAGTCAGGGAATCACCAGGTTCGTGGTCGGAAAAACTGTATGCAGGGCACCATCAAGAATACCATCACCAACCCTCTCTCAGTCACCCATGTCCACCGGCACCCCCGCTAGATCCACCGTATGCAGCTCTCCAGTCCAGCTCACCCTACATGAGACTCTCATTAGGAAAAGGAAGTACTCATCCTCGCATCCGCGTACACAGGGTTTGAACGCCCTCATTGCTAGACTAATCTCGTTAGAGATGATGCCCTACCGGTTAGTTGAAACCGAAGCTTTCGAAGCCCTGATGAACTACGCTGTACCACGCTACGAGCTACTCAGTCGACACTTCTTTTTGAGAAAAGTCATCCCAGCCCTCCACCAGCATGTAAAAGACCGCATTGTCCATGCGCTCAGGCAATCTGTGAGTAGAAAGGTGCTGGCAAGCGTCAGCAGGCTGTGTTGGCAATGAAGTGTTTGGGCGACAACAGACACACCGCGGAAGTTCTGTCTGCGTTCTTGCAGCAAGAAACTCCCTCATGGCTGGGCACTGTACATCTTGAGGCAGGCAAGGTAGTGAGTAGTGTTGAGCATTCCGATACCGCAAGTATCGGGTATCGGACGATATTTGCTGTATCAGAATTCCGATACCGAGATCCGATATTTTTGTGGTATCGGGTATCGGTATCGAAACAACATTAATGTGTAAAATAAAGAATTAAAATAAAAAATATTGCTATACTCACCTCTCCGACGCAGCCTGGACCTCACCGAGGGAACCGGCAGCGTTGTTTGCTTAAAATTCGCGCGTTTACTTCCTTACGTGAAGTCCCGGCTTGTGATTGGTCGCGTGCCGCCCATGTGGCCGCGACGCGACCAATCACAGCAAGCCGTGATGTAATTTCAGGTCCTTCAGGATTTTAAAATTACGTTCCGGCTTTGTGATTGGTCGCGTCGCGGTCACATGGGCGACGCAACCAATCACAAGCCGTGACGTCACGGGAGGCTGGACACGCGCGCATTTTAAAATGCGCGCGTGTCCTGCCTCCCGTGACGTCCCGGCTTGTGATTGGTCGCGTCGCCCATGTGGCCGCAACGCGACCAATCACAGCAAGCCGTGACGTAATTTTAGGTCCTTCAGGATTTTAAAATTACGTTCCGGCTTTGTGATTGGTCTTGTGAAGCCGGGACTTCACGTAAGGAAGTAAACGCGCGAATTTTAAGCAAACAACGCTGCCGGTTCCCTCGGTGAGGTCCAGGCTGCGTCGGAGAGGTGAGTATAGCAATATTTTTTATTTTAATTCTTTATTTTACACATTAATATAGTTCCCAGGGCCTGAAGGAGAGTTTCCTCTCCTTCAGACCCTGGGAACCATCAGGGATACCGTCCGATACATGAGTCCCATTGACTTGTATTGGTATCGGGTATCGGTATCGGATTGGATCCGATACTTTGCCGGTATCGGCCGATACTTTCCGATACCGATACTTTCAAGTATCGGACGGTATCGCTCAACACTAGTAGTGAGTGATAACGGAAGGAATTTCATGGCTGCCATAGCCCTTTCACAACTGAAACACATTCCTTGCCTGGCTCACACCTTAAACCTGGTGGTGCAGTGCTTCCTGAAAAGTTATCCGGGGTTACCCGACCTGCTGCTGAAAGTGCGCAGACTTTGCTCTCACATCCGCAGTTCGCCCGTACACTCCAGCCGTATGCAGAACCATCAGCGGTCTTTGAACCTTCCCCAGCATCGCCTAATCATCGACGTTGCAACAAGGTGGAACTCCACATTGCTCATGCTTCATAGACTGTGCGAACAGAGGCGTGCTGTTATGTATTTGTGGGAGGATACACATACACGGGCAGGCAGTTGGATGGCAGACATGGAGTTGTCAGCTGTGCAGTGGTCGAAGCTCCAAGACCTGTGTCAAGTCCTTCAGTGTTTTGAGGAATGCACACGGCTGGTTAGTGCAGACAACGCCGTATAAGCATGAGCATCCCTCTAATGCGTCTGCTGATGCAAAGTTTGACGCACATAAAGGAACAGGCGTCTGCAGCCGAGGAGGAGGGAAGCCTTGATGACAGTCAGCCATTGTCTGCTCAGGGAAGTCTACAGGACGAGGTGGCGGGCGAAGAGGAGGAGGACGAGGAGGATGATGGGGATGACTATTTTTTGGATGAGGAAGCTTCTCAGGGGGCAATAGAAACTGCTGGGGGTGCAAGGCCGGGTTCAGGGTTTTTGAGGGAGACAAGTGACGTTGATTTGCCAGAAAGTGCTCCTCAACCCAGCATATGCACTGACTTGACAACTGGAACATTGGCCCACATGGCGGATTATGCCTTGCGTATCCTCAAAAGGGACCCACGCATTGTAAAAATGATGACAGATGACGATTACTGGTTGGCCTGCCTCCTTGATCCTCGCTATAAAGGCAAATTGCAAAATATCATGCCACATGAGAACCTCGAACAGATATTGGCAACCAAACAAGCTACTCTTGTAGACCGTTTGGTTCAGGCCTTCCCAGCACACAGCGCCGGTGATGGTTCTCACACGAGCTGCAGGGGGCAACAGGGCAGAGGTGTTAGAGGTGCACAGATCAGAAGTGGCGTAGGACAGAGGGGTTTTCTGACCAGGTTGTGGAGTGATTTCGCAATGACCGCAGACACGACAGGTACAGCAGCATCCATTCAAAGTGACAGGAAACAACATTTGTCCAGTATGGTTACTAACTATTTTTCCTCCATTACCGATGTTCTCCCTCAACCGTCATTCCCCTTTGATTACTGGGCATCCAAAATAGACACCTGGCCTGAATTGGCCGAATATGCATTGCAGGAGCTTGCTTGCCCAGCAGCTAGTGTGCTATCAGAAAGAGTATTCAGTGCTGCTGGTTCAATACTGACCGAAAAAAGGACTCGTCTGGCTACCCAAAATGTTGATGATCTAACCTTCATTAAAATGAACCACTCATGGATTTCAAATTATTTTGCCCCACCTTTCCCGGCTGACACCTAGCTTTCCTGTAAAAAGGTCTTGCTTTGGGACTGGTGTTACTGACTGTTCCAATCTCGTAATTTGCAGCTGCTGTTTGTCCAGCATACAACATCTTTACACCTCCCTAAATGCCCTAACTCCCCCCACGGGGCCGTGGTCTCGCCACTTGTGGCAAGCACCCGTCAGAGTGCCGTTTGTCTGAAGAGGTGGGTGTGCCCACTTTTGGTCGGCGGCACTGGCACTGGGTCCCTCATAGTACAATGAAGTGTCTCTGGTGGTCGTGGCGCGCACCCAACGTCAGACACACCGTTGTAACATGAGGGGCCCTGGGCTTGTACCGCCGGCCAGGAGAGAGTGCCCCCCCCCCCAAGGTAAAACAGTGCTCTACCACTTGCAAAATTATCTGTCGCTGCTCCACCACTGTTTAGTCTATGCGCTGAAATCCTTCCATGCCTGGCACAGACAATAACAATTTGTTGACATGTATGATGCTAGTTTAAATAGTCAGGGGCCCTGTCCTACATTTACACCAGTAAATACTTTGCGCAAAATTACAATGTCTGAAAGTCAGCATAGGAGCACACCCCTGTACCAAAGTATGCCACCCTTTTTTTTTTTTTTTGGGGGGGGGGGGGGGTTTGGATTTTTTTGGGGAGACATTAACATCTAGTTTGTTTTTGGGAGTACTTACTGTGTGAGACACTCCTTCCAATTGTCCTCCACTGACCACACCAATGCTGCCTGTGTACCCCTGTAACCAATTTAAAACTGCATAGAACCTATTTTATTATTTTAGGCCTAGGAAGTCTGTCTGCGGTCCCTCCTTCCAATTGTCCTCCAATGACCACACCAATGCTGCCTGTGTACCCCTGTTGCCAAATTTAAGCTGCATAGAGCCTATTTTATTATTTTAGGCCTAGGAAGTCTGTCTGCGGTCCCTCCTTCCAATTGTCCTCCACTGACCACACCAATGCTGCCTGTGTACCCCTGTAACCAATTTAAAACTGCATAGAGCCTATTTTATTATTTTAGGCCTAGGAAGTCTGTCTGCGGTCCCTCCTTCCAATTGTCCTCCACTGACCACACCAATGCTGCCTGTGTACCCCTGTTGCCAAATTTAAGCTGCATAGAGCCTATTTTATTATTTTAGGCCTAGGAAGTCTGTCTGTGGTCCCTCCTTCCAATTGTCCTCCACTGACCACACCAATGCTGCCTGTGTACCCCTGTTACCAATTTAAAACTGCATAGAGCCTATTTTATTATTTTAGGCCTAGGAAGTCTGTCTGCGGTCCCTCCTTCCAATTGTCCTCCACTGACCACACCAATGCTGCCTGTGTACCCCTGTAACCAATTTAAAACTGCATAGAGCCTATTTTATTATTTTAGGCCTAGGAAGTCTGTCTGCGGTCCCTCCTTCCAATTGTCCTCCACTGACCACACCAATGCTGCCTGTGTACCCCTGTTGCCAAATTTAAGCTGCATAGAGCCTATTTTATTATTTTAGGCCTAGGAAGTCTGTCTGCGGTCCCTCCTTCCAATTGTCCTCCACTGACCACACCAATGCTGCCTGTGTACCCCTGTAACCAATTTAAAACTGCATAGAGCCTATTTTATTATTTTAGGCCTAGGAAGTCTGTCTGCGGTCTCTCCTTCCAATTGTCCTCCACTGACCACACCAATGCTGCCTGTGTACCCCTGTTGCCAAATTTAAGCTGCATAGAGCCTATTTTATTATTTTAGGCCTAGGAAGTCTGTCTGCGGTCCCTCCTTCCAATTGTCCTCCACTGACCACACCAATGCTGCCTGTGTACCCCTGTAACCAATTTAAAACTGCATAGAGCCAACTTTTTTAGTTAACACATACTACCTTTGTCTGTCTGCGCCACTAAATCACGCTGTCCTCCACTGAAAAAGCTGAGCTTCAACCTTCAGGCTCTCATTAAGTATTTTTAAATGTAACACTGCAATTGCCCTACTACTTGGGTTGGGGCCTAGTAACGGTGTGTGCCGCTCCTTGGTGTTCTCCTCCTCCTTGGTGTTCTCCTCCAGGTTTCCTTGTCTGAGCTTCAACCTTCTGGCTCTCATTAAGTATTTTTAACTGTAACACTTTTGTTGCCCTACTACTTGGGTTGGGGCCTAGTAACGGTGTCTGCCGCTCCTTGGTGTTCTCCTCCTCCTTGGTGTTCTCCTCCAGGTTTCCTTGTCTGAGCTTCAACCTTCAGGCTCTCATTAAGTATTTTTAAATGTAACACTGCAGTTGCCCTACTACTTGGGTTGGGGCCTAGTAACGGTGTCTGCCGCTGCTTGGTGTTCTCCTCCACTGAACAAAGCAGTGCCGCCTGTTTCCTACTGTTAGCAATTTAGAACTGCATTTAGCCTAGTAATTTATTTGGCCCTACTCACTGTGTCAGCCTCTCATTCCAGTTGTCCTCCACTGAACAAAGCAATGCCGCCTGGTTAGTCCTGTTACCAATTTTGAACTGCATTTAGGCCACTTTATTATTTGGGCCTAGATCTGTGTTTCCTCCTCATCCTGCCCATTGCCCAGCCACTGCTAGATTAGCCCGCTGGTACATTGACCCAGACCACTACATTCCCCTTGCACTCTACACAGCCTGAATCTGACCCTGCTGAAAGTCTGGCTCCTCTTCCCGCATACTATACCACCTTACACGGGGACAAAGAGGAAGGTGCAGGTGAAAGTGCAGGTTCGTTCATCAGGTGTGGGGGCCCACTCGTTGGCGACGTCACTGGCACAGGGCCCCTCATAGTACGCAAAAGTGTCGCTGCCGGTGGGAGGTGCCCCCGCCGTGCAAACACACCGCCGTACTGTGAGGGGCCCTGTGCCAGTGCCAATGCGAACGAGTGGGACCCCCTGCTTGCTCAGGATCACAGCACTTGCAACGTTGCAATACTTACCTCTAACTGCTCCACCGCCGTGACGTAGTCCACGTTTCCTGGACCCACTAAAAACTTGAACCAGCCCTACCCCCCACAACTTTAGCCAAATGACCCCCCAATTTTCAATGGCTACCTATTATTGTAAGGTAAATTAAGATTGACAAGCTTAAGTAACAAGAATTGATGTTTTTGGCATTAAAATGGGCACTGTAGGTGTTTTCCTGGCCTCCACTCACTGCCGACTATGCTTCCCCATTGACTTGCATTGGGTTTCGTGTTTCGGCCGAACAACGACCCCGACTTTTCAAGAAGATCGGCCGATTTCACTCGACTCGACTTTTGACTAAGTCGGGTTTCGCAAAACCCGACTCGACCCCAAAAAGTAAAAGTCGCTCAACCCTAGTGGACATAACTAAAAAAAGGAGGGCTTTATTAACTTACCACGGGCAAAGCAAAGCAAGAGTGGACCCTGGGCCAGGTGAAGTTAAACCCACTGGGCCCTGGGCTACCGCACCGCCCAGATTGACCTCATTATAATCCGCCACTGCTCCTCAGTGTCCATTATGTTATATCTACACTGTGCTGTTGCCAGGGTTGCCAGTGCTGGCCACCAGGGGCGGATTATCAGAGGGTCAATATGGGCGGTAGCCCAGGGCCCAGTGGTGTGGGGGGGCCCTGGGCTACCGCACAGATTGACCCTCTGATAATCCGCCCGAGTACTGTGAATGCCCGCCGGCGCCGGCATTTATGTGCCCCCGGACCCTTCTCATCTGCTCACCGGGCCCCTACCGGCGCTACGGCGGTCTCCTATTGACGTGCGGGCGCGTGCCCGCACGTCAATAGTTAACAACAGCTGCCAGCCAATTGGAGGCTGGCAGCTGAAGTCGGCCGCCCGCAGCGCACACGTCGCCGGCGTCTGACGTCATTGTCAGTCGCCGGCGAGTGTGCGCTGCTGGAGGGAGCTCGCCGCCTGGATCGCTGGTCAGGTGAGGAGATGTTTGTTTTGTTTTGTTTTGTTTCGGTTTTTTTTGATAAGCTAACTGTGGACACACTGGGGGCAATGCTGGAGACACTGGGGCAGATTGCTGGAGACACTGGGGCAGATTGCCGGAGACACTGGGGGCAATGCTGGACACACTAGGGGCAATGCTGGAGACACTGGGGCAGATTGCTGGAGACACTGGGGCAGATTGCTGGAGACACTGGGGGAAATGCTGGACACACTGGGCAATGCTGGAGACACTGGGGCAGATTGCTGGACACACTGGGGGCAATGCGGGAGACACTGGGGCAGATTGCTGGAGACACTGGGGCAATGCTGGAGACACTGGGGCAATGCTGGAGACACTGGGGCAGATTGCTGGAGACACTGGGGGCAATGCTGGAGACACTGGGGCAGATTGCTGGACACACTAGGGGCAATGCTGGAGACACTGGGGCAGATTGCTGAAGACACTGGGGCAGATTGCTGGAGACACTGGGGCAATGCTGGAGACACTAGGGCAATGCTGGAGACACGGGCAGATTGCTGGAGACACTGGGGGCAATGCTGGAGACACTGGGGCAGATTGCTGGAGACACTGGGGCAATGCTGGAGCACTGGGGCAATGCTGGAGACACTGGGGCAGATTGCTGGAGACACTGGGGGCAATGCTGGAGACACTGGGGGCAATGCTGGAGACACTGGGGCAGATTGCTGGACACACTGGGGGCAATGCTGGAGACACTGGGGCAATGCTGGAGACACTGGGGCAGATTGCTGGAGACACTGGGGCAGATTGCTGGAGACACTGGGGGCAATGCTGGACACACTGGGGGCAATGCTGGAGACACTGGGGCAGATTGCTGGAGACACTGGGGCAGATTGCTGGAGACACTGGGGGCAATGCTGGAGACACTGGGGCAGATTGCTGGAGACACTGGGGCAATGCTGGAGACACTGGGGCAATTCTGGAGACACTGGGGCAATGCTGGAGACACTGGGGCAATGCTGGAGACACTGGGGCAGATTGCTGGACACACTGTGGGCAATGCTGGAGACACTGGGGCAGATTGCTGGAGACACTGGGGCAATGCTGGAAACACTGGGGCAGATTGCTGGAGACACTGGGGCAGATTGCTGGACACACTGGGGCAATGCTGGAGGACACACTGGGGCAGATTGCTGGAGACACTGTGGCAATGCTGGAGACACTGGGGCAGATTGCTGGAGACACTGGGGCAGATTGCTGGACACACTGGGGGCAATGCTGGAGGACACACTGGGGGCAATGCTGGAGACACTGGGGCAATGCTGGAGACACTGGGGCAGATTGCTGGAGACACTGGGGCAGATTGCTGGAGACACTGGGGGCAATGCTGGACACACTGGGGGCAATGCTGGAGACACTGGGGCAGATTGCTGGAGACACTGGGGCAGATTGCTGGAGACACTGGGGGCAATGCTGGAGACACTGGGGCAGATTGCTGGAGACACTGGGGCAGATTGCTGGAGACACTGGGGCAATTCTGGAGACACTGGGGCAATTCTGGAGACACTGGGGCAATGCTGGAGATACTGGGGCAGATTGCTGGACACACTGGGGGCAATGCTGGAGACACTGTGGCAATGCTGGAGACACTGGGGCAGATTGCTGGAGACACTGGGGCAGATTGCTGGACACACTGGGGGCAATGCTGGAGGACACACTGGGGGCAATGCTGGAGACACGGGGGCAATGCTGGAGACACTGGGGCAATGCTGGAGACACTGGGGCAATGCTGGAGACACTGGGGCAGATTGCTGGACAGACTGACAGCAATGCTGGACATACTGGGGCAGATTGCTGGATACACTGGGGATAATATGCTGGAGACACTGGGGCAGATTGCTGGACACACTGGGGGCAATGCTGGATACTATGGGGCAATATGCTGGACATACTGGGGCAGATTGTTGAACACACTGTCTGGGGGCAATGCTGGAGACACTGGGGCAATGCTGGAGACACTGGGGCAATGCTGGAGACACTGGGGGAATGTTGGACACACTGGGCAATGCTGGACACACTGTGGGCAATGCTGGACAATTGGACATACTGGGGCAGATTGCTGGACACACTGGTGGTAATATGCTGGACATACTGGGGCAATGCTGGACATACTGGGGCAGATTGCTGGACACACTGGTGGTAATATGCTGGACACACTGGGGCAGATTGCTGGACACACTGGGGCAGATTGCTGGACATACTGGGGCAATATGCTGGACATACTGGGTCAGATTGCTGGACACACTGGGGGTAATATGCTGGACACACTGGGGGTAATATGCTGGACACACTGGGGTAGATTGCTGGACACACTGGGGGCAGGACTGGAGGCATGGGCAGAATGTAGACACGGGGCATGATTGGAGACACGGGGCAGAATGAAAGACATGGGGCAGGATTGGATCATGGGGCAGGATGGATACGATGGAGACAGATGGGGCAGGATGGGGAGATCATATGGTGTAGAATGGATACTCATGAGTGCAGGATGGGAGAACATATGGCTGGAGCCAGGAATGAGACACACGGGGCCAGGGTGTGGGAATATTATTACCATAGGGGCTAATTAAGGGATATTATTACTGCAGTGATGTATTTATTTTATTTTTTGAGTATACTCTTTTAAATGGGGGGGGCGGCGGTCCTGTTACTGTGCAGAGTGACACTATATCGCCTTTTTTTCTCCATGTGGTGTAATGTAGAAGTTGTGAAAAATTAAGTAATGTGTTCTGCAAGCAGAGCTCGAGATAACTGTTATTTCCAGCAGAAACGAGTCCTGGCTGGAAGAAATGATGGCGGTCTGTGCTGGATGAAAGATGAAGGACTTCACCTAGAGACGTCACTGGTGAGTCAGTGTTACCTATACACTGACACTATACACTGTATATTATATACAGAGCTCCTGTGTAAAATGTCACCAGTGATCACTGTATTACCTATACATTATATACAGAGCTCCTGTGTATAATACCACCAGTGATCTCTGTATTACCTCTACACAGACACTGCGTACTAAGTACAGATCTCCTGTGAATACTGGCACTTATGGTGATAGTATTGTGTTTTTTTGTTTTTTTTTTAATTACTGATCAGTATTGTAGTATTCAGTCACTATGTGGTGGTAATATGTGGTCTGGAAATGGTGTTGTGGCATTTGTCCCTTGAATGTGCTATTTGGTCACCAAGTGGTGGTAATATGTGGTCTTAACATGGTGCAGTGGTATTTGTTCCTTGTATGTGATATTATTCGATCACTGTGGTTGTAATTTGTGGTCTGGTCATGGCGCGGTGGTATTTGTTCATTGTATGTGATATTATTGGTCAAAATATACCTAAATTGTATTGCAGATTTGAACAAATATTTAATAGGTTACAGTAGAGTAGGGCCCGGCCATTTTTCTGGAATAATCTGGTTCGGGTATAACATGACCCCCGTCACATGACCCCCGTCACATGACCGGGGGGGGGGGGGGGGGCCCACAGTGTCTGAACAGCCCGGTGCCCTGGCTACCCTTAATCCACCCCTGGGAGACACAACCTGACATTTCCTTGCCTGCCCCAACCTATTCTATAATATGTGGCTTATCCAAAAAAATTCAAATGTCAAAAAGTTTGATCATCTCTAGCTTTAAATATGTGTATCAGAAGTGTAGCTGCAGGGAGAAAATGAGGTTATATTCTCCCTGCAGCCACTTTTTTCCTGTCTTTGGGGCAGCACTAGAGTTGTGACAGTCATCACTAAGTACAGTGAGTGACATAATCACTCCAGCAGGAGGACTATTTACAGCACGCTCATTGTGTAGTGAGTAGTGTTGAGCATTCCGATACCGCAAGTATCGGGTATCGGACGATATTTGCTGTATCGGAATTCCGATACCGAGATCCGATACTTTTGTGGTATCGGGTATCGGTATCGAAACAACATTAATGTAAAAATGTGTAAAAGAGAGAATTAAAATAAAAAATATTGCTATACTCACCTCTCCGACGCAGCCTGCACCTTACCGAGGGAAGCGGCAGCGTTCTTTGTTTAAAATTCGCGCTTTTCTTTCCTTACGTGAAGTCCCGGCTTTGTGATTGGTTGCGTCGCAGTCACATGGGCGACGCAACCAATCACAGCAAGCCGTGACGTAATTTCAGGTCCTTAAGGATTTTAAAATTACGTCCCGGCTTTGTGATTGGTTGCGTCGCAGTCACATGGGCGACGCAACCAATCACAAGCCGTGACGTCACGGGAGGCTGGACACGCGCGCATTTTAAAATGCGCGCGTGTCCAGCCTCCCGGCTTGTGATTGGTTGACCGCGAAGCAACCAATCACAAGCCGGGACGTCACGGGAGGTTGGACAAGCGCGCATTTTAAAATGCGCGCGTGTCCAGCCTCCCGGCTTGTGATTGGTTGACCGCGAAGCAACCAATCACAAGCCGGGACGTCACGGGAGGTTGGACAAGCGCGCATTTTAAAATGCGCGCGTGTCCAGCCTCCCGGCTTGTGATTGGTTGACCGCGAAGCAACCAATCACAAGCCGGGACGTCACGGGAGGTTGGACAAGCGCGCATTTTAAAATGCGCGCGTGTCCAGCCTCCCGGCTTGTGATTGGTTGACCGCGACGCAACCAATCACAAAGCCGGGACGTAATTTTAAAATCCTGAAGGACCTGAAATTACGTCACGGCTTGCTGTGATTGGTTGCGTCGCCCATGTGACTGCGACGCAACCAATCACAACGCCGGAACGTAATTTTAAAATCCTGAAGGACCTGAAATTACGTCACGGCTTGCTGTGATTGGTTGCGTCCCGGCCACATGGGCGGCACGCGACCAATCACAAGCCGGGACTTCACGTAAAGGAAAGAAAAGCGCGAATTTTAAACAAAGAACGCTGCCGCTTCCCTCGCTGAGGTCCAGGCTGCGTCGGAGAGGTGAGTATAGCAATATTTTTTATTTTAATTCTTTCTTTTACACATTAATATGGTTCCCAGGGCCTGAAGGAGAGTTTCCTCTCCTTCAGACCCTGGGAACCATCAGGGATACCGTCCGATACATGAGTCCCATTGACTTGTATTGGTATCGGGTATCGGTATCGGATTGGATCTGATACTTTGCCGGTATCGGCCGATACTTTCCGATACCGATACTTTCAAGTATCGGACGGTATCGCTCAACACTAGTAGTGAGTGCTGATGATTCACAACCCTGGAGTAGCCTCAGTGACTGGAAGTGATCTGTTGCAGGCAGAATAGTTTCATTTTCTTACTGTAGCCACACTTCCAGTTAGATTAATGCACAAAATTAAAATAGTTTTTACCTGCAGATTACCACTGTGACTGCAGTTAAATGCCATTTTTTGTCTGACAAGTTACCATTAAAATGAAAAGGATACAAGGGTGAACATTCACTGCAAATAAACAATCCAATGCCATTGTTGAAGTTCACATACTAAACTGAAAAGGGAAAGTTAATAAATAACTTATTTAGCCTGATGCAAATACATCCTTATAAATGAGTTGCTAAATCTTTTGGCAGTATGTCATAGAAATCAAATCCCAGCGTGGCATGTTACTCTATCGTCCATGAGGGCCTCTACAATTTGAACTTTCTTGCTTTATGCTTATTCATCTACATAGAAAAATAGATCTTGTTTTGCAGACAAGTGGACAAATGCATAGAGTTTTACAGCAATAAAGAACCTACACAATCCTCTTATTCATCCTTATTCTCTAATATTAGTTCCCTCCAAGCTTTATTAAAAGGTTCAATTGAGACTAATCAGCTTCATCTCCCATCATCATTAGCCAAGAGATTAAAGTATTGCTTATATTCTGAGCACCTGTTTCACATACACAAATCGTATAATGACATCATTTTGATTGCTTGCGATTACCCTATGTGTTAAAGAGAATGAGAGACTGATATGAGAAACAAAACAGAGATAGGCTATGTGCACACGTTGCGGATTTTGATGCATTTCCGCAGCATTTTTGGACTCACGGAATTGCATCAAATCTGCGGTGTAGTGCACCTCTAATGTTAGTCAATGGGAAATTGAGAGTTGTTGTGCACATGCTGTGGAAAAATACGAGCGGATTTGCAGCGTTTTATTTTCCGCACCATGTCAATTCTTTTTGCGGATCTGCAGCGTTTCTGCACCCATTAACTACCATTCAGGAAAATCCGTAGGTTTAAAAAGATCTGTGGCTTTGCTGTGGAGTTGCATACGAGAAACGCTGCAGATCGGGAGGAGGAAGAGTGTGTGGGCGGATACTGTGTGTGAGTGGAGAAGATGTGCATGTCTGTGTGGGGGTGTCTGTGTGTATTTGTGTGTGCGTGTGTCTGCGGGTGTGTGCGGGGCTGTCTGTGTGTGTGTGTCTGTATATAGGCAGGCATCGTCCAATGGGACTACTAGTCCCATCCGCCTATGCCTGCTACAGTGACAGCTAGCCGATGATAGTATAGTAGTAATCCCATCATCTGGCTACTGTGTTCAAGTGTAAAAAAAACGCAAAACAAAACACATACAAAAATATACAGTACATACTCACCATACAGCTAATCCCCGACACACTCGATCACCTGTAAAAAAAAAAAATAATAATAAACCAACAGTATACTCCGTTCCGACTTAATCCATTTAATAACAAGTGTCCCGCGACGATCTCCCGTGTAGAGCTGTCACTTTTTCATTATGTACTGAAAATTTCAGCAATTTTCCAATATTAATTGTGTGTGTCATCATACTAGGAATTCTATATTTGCATTTCAAATCTCTTAAAATTTCCATATATCTGAATAGGGTTATTTTGCACATTGATTTCCCATGTAGATAAATGGAAAAAGGACAAAAGTGTCTGAATCCAGTCTTCCCACAGTGAATTATATATTTTTTGTTTGTCTTTTGATAACAAAATAGCAAACTATTTAATATCACATTCACATTTAGTTTGAAGCAATATCTTCACTGAAATAAACTAGGGAGGGTTTATTGCCAACATTTTACCTTGCCTATGCTCTTATTTATAGTGGAATCTTACATATTTGCTGAAGACAGATTTTACCCTTGAATTGAGAATTTTGAGAAGGAACTATCAGAAAGAAGCAGGCTTCCTTGATATGATATATTACAAAGTTTCTTATTTTTATTTGTAATATAGATTTATGGAAAAAAAAATAAAACAATGTTTAGTGTTTAACATTTTAGTGGAGGGAATGAAAAGAATGAATGAATAGAAAGGAAGAATCTGCTGTAAAAATGTTCTTATTTTAGCAAATTATCTTTCTGTAAAGCGGCAGCTTAAATAATTCTGCCAAAATATCAGGACTTTGGTCTCATCAAGGTTACTGTTAGGCCGGCCTCACACTAGCGAGTTTTACGGACGTATGAGTGCATAAACTACGTCCGTAAAATTCGCATTACACACGGCCCAATGAATCTCTATGGCCCAGCTCCTATCTGCCGTATATTATGCATCCGTAATATACGGTCTTGTACGGCCGTAGAAATCGCAGCATGCTGCGTTTGTCACCGTATTGCGCAAAAAAATCGCCACTGAAAGTCTATGGGGGCGAGAAAAATACGGATTACACACGGACCAGCAGTGTGACTTGCGAGAAATATGCAGCGGTGTTGAAAAGCCGGTAATTCAATTGCCGGCTTTTCATTTCTCCTTCACAAACCCGACAGGATATGAGACATGGTTTACATACAGTAAACCATCTCATATCCCCTTTTTTTTGCATATTCCACACTACTAATGTTAGTAGTGTGTATGTGCAAAATTTGGGTACTGTAGCTGCTAAAATAAAGGGTTAAATGGCGGAAAAAATTGGCGTGGGCTCCCGCGCAATTTTCTCCGCCAGAATGGTAAAGCCAGTGACTGAGGGCAGATATTAATAGCCAGGAGAGGGTCCATGGTTATTGGCCCCCCCTGGCTACAAACATCTGCCCCCAGCCACCCCAGAAAAGGCACATCTGGAAGATGCGTCTATTCTGGCACTTGGCCACTCTCTTCCCACTCCCGTGTAGCCGTGGGATATAGGGTAATGAAGGGTTAATGTCACCTTGCTATTGTAAGGTGACATTAAGCCAGATTAATAATGGAGAGGCGTCAATTATGTCACCTATCCATTATTAATCCAATTGTATGAAAGGGTTAAAAAAACACACACACATTATTAAAAAGTATTTTAATGAAATAAACACACAGGTTGTTTTAATATTTTATTGCTCTCTCAATCCACCTGAAGACCCTCGCTTGGCAATATTGCCTTGCGCAGGCATGTACTCCGGAGGAGAGAGTATGAACTTCAATCCAATATTGCGGCCAGCATGCAGCCAGCGGGTAAGGAAACGGTGAATCAAACACCCGAAAACCCCGCCCATATGACCCAAAACTGGTCTCGCCAAATTCAGGTGACAGGTTCCCTTTAATATGGCAGTGGTCACCATGTAATCATTCTACAACATTCTTGTAGCACGCTTCCTCCATTTTTTCCCTCACTAAAGGGGTTGTTCACTCTTTGACAACCCCTCCTTAAAGCACCACTGCAGTATTTTCTTTTAGCACTGGAACTAATTTAGTTTCTCTTAACCTAGTATTATACTTACCAGCCGCCATCTTCATATCTTCTCGGAGCTACTTTTGTCCAATCTGCCCTCTCATGAATGCAACTTCTGACTGACCAAAAATTAGAGGTAGCTGTCACAAGCTCTCAACATAAGTTTATGAGTGCCTTGTACTGGCTCTCATAGATTTACACTGAGTTGTGACTTCCATATCACCCAGCAAATACTGTAGCAATCCAGAAGCTCAAAACCTGCAGAAGACCAACTAGAGTAGTGCTGAGAACAGAAGAAGATGGCGGCCGGTAAGTATAAATTCTAGGGGCAGAGAACTTAGATTAGATGCACCACTCCAGCACTGTAATAAGAAAAAAAGCTAAAATGCCACAATAAAATTTAAAAAAACACATGCCTTTGAAACTGGTGCCGCCCCAGCTGATCGCAGCAGTCTACACACTTCCATCCAAGGGAACTGTGAAGGCTGCAATGCCAGAGTGACATAGCAATGTCTTCTTACCGCTGGAAGAGCTTAAACAGTGCCGATCTGGGAGGTATGTGATCTTTTTTAATTTCTAGAGCATGTTAACGTTTATAAGGGGTTGAACAGTAGCGGCTATTATGGGATGAGCAAGCCATATATTAATGAGTGTGCCACCAAATATAATCTCACAGAAACATGTCTACCTGATTTAAATTCTTCACATTGGGTAAGTTCTGATGACTCATTATTTATTTCCTCATTTAGAATTTATTTTAGGCCCATTCTGCCTAATGCTCGCTGAGGCATGAACAATTAAATAATGGTTGTCATAGGGATCAATGATCTTTCAGACAATTGCTTTTTATGAGTGATATTAAGGTTTTGTAGTCGCAGCTAATGGGCTCGGTAACAGCTAAGATAAACAGACCCTAGGCATGGAAGTCAGGACCTGCAGTAGGAAGCAGCAGATTTAGATCAGTCATTGAGAAAGTAACATCTGGTATACAAGTTCTATTAATTATCCTTCCCAATTTGGCTTGTAAGTTCACTTTATGGACATAAATTTAGCCTACATTGTGGCTTCTGAAATGTTTATACAGGATAAAGAAGTGGAAGCTTATATGCACACCTTGTCAATGACAGGATAAAATGTGCAAGCACAATAATAGGTTAAACACCCTGCAAAGTACATAAGGCACCTGCCTGACAACATAAGCCTGACACTCACCACCTGGAGACATTCAGGCCTCAATTTTTATTTCTCAAGCTCAATTTCCCATCCCAAATTATTCCATTTCTTCCTTGGATCGCTTCAAGCATGACATTCTGATCCGTAGGGGAGAACGTGACAAGAATTTGTCTCAGGAATTTTATAGAAATACTTTTATGCCCAAAAAAGACAAAAGTATTCTAAGAGTGATACATTTATTGGCTAAACAAGAAAAAGATATTTGTAAGCTTTCAGAGTACAGAGGCTCCTTCGTCAGGAAGGTTTACAGATGAATGACTGAGAGGAGCACAACATTTAAGAAAATGATACGACATGACATTTGTGCATGGTATGGATGAGGTGAAGTCTCCTAAAATAAGCTAAGGTAATAAAATAAATGTTTTTGTTATAAATTGAGAGGTGGTGGGTGAGATGGCTTAAGGCCCCCATACATATTAGACTCATGTTGGCTAAACCCACCAATATCGATGTGTTCGGCAGACAGTCTAATGTGTATAAGGAACAGTACTGCAGCCATTGATGGTGCATAGTCAGCTGTAGGAGTTTAATGATCTACAGTCAGTCTAGTGGAGGTGTGAAGTGTGCTCATGTAGTGAGTAGTGATGGGCGAGCACTAAAATGCTCGGGTGCTCGTTGCTCAGGTCGAGAATAATTGGAATACTCAGGTACTCGACCCGAGCAACAAGCCTAATGCAAGTCTATGGGAAACCCAAGCATTTTTGCCGCGATTTCCCCCGGGGGTCCTTTTAGGGTCTAAAAACACCTGAAATCAAATTGGGAACAGTGCTCAAGTGACATGGGAACATAATGGGGAAGACCCCGGAAGCATTTCTGTCTCCTAGGTCACAGTTGTGACCAATGTTGTCAGAGTGTGACGCCACTTTTACAGGCGCACACTTAAACATACAAAAACTAAACCAAAATGGATTTTCCCTGGAAATATGTTAAGGAACATCCTTTCCAGAGTAATAATTTGTTTGTAAGGCAAAATAAAGATCCCCTCCCCCCAAAAAAAAGTACCTCCACCAATTTTTGATGCGTTTTTCAACTTTAGCATTGCTTTCAACCAATACAAATGCATTCACTGGGAAATGTAATTGTAACATTGATCAACCTTAGCTGGCCATGTGGTGTGTGAGACATCATCAGACACATCTTGTTTCATTTATGAAGAAGGGACTCTTTAAGTCACAAAGCCTATTTTTATAGGCGTATCAGGTGGCATTAATATTCTTAAAGGGCCATTATTAAACAGTCTCCTATACTGTTATTGCCTATGCAGTGATTGGCTGGGCTGCCAAAAATTAGGACGCACCCCAATACCCCTTTCACGAGACATACAGGAGGGCCTGCTGAAAAAATGTTCCCATTATAAGAAAGTGGGTCTCTCATAGTGTTTGCCTATGCATTGAATGCAAGGCCTGCACTGCCCCAAAGTTACATGCACCCCAATAAGCCTTTGAACCCACGTACTGGATGGCCACAGGAAATCCAAGTTCACATTATTCATTTGGTACTCCCATACTGTTTGCTTTTGCATTAAATGCAAGGCCTGCCCTGCACAAAATTCACACGCACCCCAATAAACCTTTGAAATGATGTACTGGATGGCCACAGGAAAACCAAGTTCACATTATTCATTTGGTACTGCCGTACTGTTAGCTATGTAAGGCCTGCCCTGCCCCAAAGTTATATGCACCACAATAAGCCTTTGAACCCAAGTACTGGATGGCCACATGAAAACCAAGTTCACATTATTAATTTGGTACTGCCATACAGTTTGCCTATACATTGAATGCAAGGCCTGCCCTGCCCCAAAGTTACATGCACCCCAATAAGCCTTTGAGCCCACATACTGGATGGCCACAGGAAAACCTAGTTCACATTATTCATTTAGTAATGCCATACTGTTTGCTTAGGCATTGAAAGCAAGGCCTGCCTGCCTTGCCCTAAATTCACAGGTACCCCAATAAGCCTTTGAGCCCATGTACTGGTTGGCCACAGGAAAACCTAGTTCACATTATTCATTTGGTACTGCCATACTGTTTGCAGGCCTGCCCTGCATTAAATTCACATGCACCCCAATAAGCCTTGGAAGAGACGTAGAGGTGTACCTTCTGCAAATAATTCCCACTATAAGGAAGTGGGTCTCCCATAATGTTTGCCTATGAAGTGAATGCAAGGCCTAAAAAAATGAGGAGGCACTCCAATGCCCCTTGAAAGAGATGTGGAGGAGGGCATCATAAAAAAGTTACCATTATAAAGGAGCGGGTGTCCTATACTTGGAATGCCCATAAACTAAGTGTATGAGCTGACAAACATTTTCTCCTGGGGAATACACATTATTATTTTTTTTTGTAATTTTTTACGGGCATCATAAACACCCTTTCCAAAAAAATAGAGTGGCTGTTGCATCACGGAATACATTGACCCTGGTGTTCCAGTGGTGGTGTCAGAAGAATCTTTTCCCAATTTACAGGAGCAGGTCTCCTATACTTGGAATGCCCATACACTAAGTGTATGGGCTGAAAAACATTTCCCCCTGGGGGGTACACATTATTTTTCTTTTTAAATAAAATATTTACAGGCATCATAAACACACTTGCAAAAACATAGATTGGCTGTTGCATCACGGAATACGTTCACCCGGGTGTTCTAGTGGTGGGTAAATGATAAGGATGAGGAGAAGGAGGAGGATATCACCAAATAGCCAAAATCAGGAAGCATATACCCATGTGTGGATGTGAAGAGGTGCATGGGAATACACCTCCCAAAAAACGGCAATGTATTGGAGGTTATATTTCGCTGTTATCATTCGGTGGTGTACAGAAGTCTGGCCCAATCCAGCCCTTGTTCATTTTTATAAGAGTCATAAGAGGCACACCGGGAGAAATAGCGATGGATGGGGACCGAGTACCTTGGGAAGGCAGGCATCATCACGTTGCGGAAAGCTTCTGTCTCCACAAGCCTAAAAGGCAACATTTTGAGCGTAAGCAGACGAGAAATGTGTGAATTTAGTACTGTGGCCTGTGGGGCATTGGCTGCGTATTTCCACTTGCGTTCCAATGACTTGGGTATGAACAACTGATGGCTGCGCTGGGATAAGGACGTGGACGTGCTTGATGATGGTGCTAGTTGACTATGGGCAACAACAGGTGCAGGACACGAGGCATTTTCGCATGCATCGTGGACAGGGGATTGGCTTGCACGCACAACAGTGGAAGAAGCAGTGGTGTCACCCACAGACACTGTTCCTGGAGCCTGGGGTTCAGCCCACAAAGTCGGGTGCTTTGCTGCCATGTGCCTGATCATGCCATTGGTGGACAGGCTGGTAGTTTTGCTATCCCTGCTGATGCAGGCATGGCAGGTGGTGCAAATGGCCTGTTTGGGGTTATCGGCAGAGTCTTTAAAAAACAACCAGACTCGGGAAGACCTAACAGTTAGAATGGCAACTTCCGTCATGTTGGTGTTACGGGGAATGGATGTACGTCTTCTGTCTGCGGCCACCACACCGATATGCCTCCTTCTCCATGCGTGCTGCTGTCTTTGCTCTGCATGTCCTCCTGCCAGGTTGGGTCAGATGCTATACCATCCTCCACCCCATCTTCCACATCCGCACCCTGGTCCTCCTCTTGACTTTCTGGCAATTGTGTCTTATCATCGTCCACCTCTTGTGACACTTTCCCACCGTCGCCTTCGTGTGACTGTGGCTGGTCAAATATTTGAGCATAACTACATGTGATCTCATCTTGCCCCGCTTCGAGTGGACAGGCTGAGAGTCCCGAATCTATAAATGGAAAAGTGAACAGCTCTTCGGAGTATCCAAGTGTGGGATCAGTTGTCTCCGGGCACTCGGCATGGTGGGAGGAAGGAGGATCAGGGTGAGTAATATGCGGTCCAGACTCATAGCTACTCAGACTTGACTGTGTGGAAGACATGGTGGTGGTGATGGTGGCAAAGTGACTGGAAGTATTATCCGCTATCCAACCAACAACCTTTTGACACTGCTCTGGGTTCAATAGTGGTGTGCTGCGGTCCCCAAGTAATTCTGACAGGAATGTTGAGCGAGAAGATGTGAGTGTTTGTTGTGGCACACTTTCAGCCTGCCCACGGCCTCTGCATGCACCATCAGCATCACGTCCACTTCCCCATCCCTTGCCACCCACCTTGCCTACTTTAGTTTCAATAAATGTTATTTAAGTATATGGTATTGAAAATATAGAATTGCCTGTAGTTATTTTCCGAAGCAGGAGTGGTGCAAAATTTGCATAACAATTAACAGATACAAGTTAGACATAGGGGAAGACAAGACATAGACAAAGGTAGGGTAGTACAAAAGGAAGGGAAACAGATAATCCGCAATATATTTTATATCGACATTACCTACAGTGTCAACTATATAATATATTATAATTGTGTCATGTGTGATGCAGCGGTAGGACCATACACAGTGAAACGGAAGTGACCCAAGCAAGTTCAAACAAAACATTCTTTTATTGTATTACTTCACACAGTCAATATAGTATACGGCTTCTTCATACAGTCCATTAATAATGCATGGCTATATGATGCAGTCAATACACAGGCCAAACTTCCCTCTGTCCAGTTTCCCTGGGTGACCGCACGCCGGTAACAAGTCTCTGTACTCACTCCGCGCACTGCACTCTTTATCCTCTGGAGTGCAGCCGGGTGTTACACCACAGAGAGCTGGTAGCTAGATTGGACCCACTAGACCGTGGAAATGACCCTTCCCTGAGTGAGCACTCCAGAATATTCCAACCCCTATATAGGGATAGTTAGGAAGCAGGCTCTGGGACCTCTAAAACCACGGACACCAGGACCAGGGGTCGGCTCCGAGAGGAAGGCAAATGGAAGAAGGGAAGAAACGGAGAAAACTGGCAGGGTGAAATAGGAGCGGTAGGAAATGGCAGGAACGGTGGGGAAAACCGAAAATAGGAACAAGGGAAGCACAGGGCAGGAACGGAGGATGAAGGGAAAAATAGAGACAACACTAAATGACAAGCTGGGCAGGCCTGAGCAAGAGACAGCAAAGGGGCCAAACTATAGCAATAGAGCGCAATAATCAGGCACCTTCACAGAGGGAGGAAGGCCTGAAATACCTGACACCTGTCAGCGATTGGACAGGAAGTTCTGCCAGGTCAGGTCACACAGGAGCCTTAATGAGACGGGAATGCGTGCGGCTGCGTCCTAGAGCGCCTGCGCCAGCCATAGGAGGCGTGGCCAAGGATGGAGGAGGAGCGTGCCAAAGTGCCTGTGCAGACACCCGGCGGGGAGCACGGACTGAGAAGCAAGGGAGCGAGCAGGCAGCAGCGCGAGCAGCCGAGGACCCGATGCCGTCGAACGGAGTGTTAACACCGGGTACACATAAGACAGCCCAAGACACAGGGTGTCAGTCTCGCTGGTTCCTTTAGCCTCTGTGTTGCTCCACACAGAGAGAGCTCTGCAGACAACTGCCCTGTCTGCTTCCAAGAACACACTGACACACGTCCCCACTACTCCAGGGCTTGTTAATCAGTCACTGCTTCACTATTCTAATTACAGCCACACCTGTGTCTGTAGTATGCCCTCATGGCCTCACTACGCTTCCATGCACATTCTGGAGAGCACATACAGCGCCCCCTAGCTGTAACAGGGGTCACTGCCTCACACATGTTATACATAGGATGCATGTTTAAAGTAAACAGGAGGATAATACAATATTATAACTTGGTGTAGTCCATCAAAAGTAAACATTTATGTCCCCAGTTTCGTGTAATGATCTACCTTTTAAAGATTTCTAGGTCTTGTTCTATCAAGGAGACAAACGTAGGGCCTGGTTAAATTGTGTGCTCGGGTCCAACTCCATCCACGGATTCCAAATCTTGAAGAAAGAGCCCCACATGTCGGCTCTAGTAGCTTTGAAATGTTCATAAAGCATAATATGCAAATTGCCTCTTCTGAGAAAAAGAGGACTTAACTCTATAGTGCCACCTGTTGGAAGTAGCGATCCTACAAGTCACAATCAACCCTTTAACGAGTCGTGCAATATGACTTAGGATAAAAGCCAAATCAGTATCTCAATTCGCAGACACGGTGTTTCGGGCTGTTGGCCCTCGTCAGTGCGAAGCATGAGAACTGATTTGGCTAGGTGAGAGGCTCTGGACTTGGGTCTAAGGGGTATCGTTTCTCCTTATGGAGAGTGACATACCATCCATGGCTTGTCAAGTTAAGGAGGCTTATTCGCCGTGCAATGCTCCTCTGGGAAATATAATCTGCAAATTGCCTCTTCTGAGAAAAAGAGGACTTAACTCTATAGTGCCACCTGTTGGAAGTAGCGATCCTACAAGTCACAATCAACCCTTTAACGAGTCGTGCATAAAGCATAATAGCATTCATCCTCTCTCTCACCAGGGATATCGAAAGCGAAGAGGATTTCCATCTTGCCGCGATATGGATCCTGGCAGCCATGAATAAAAATGTATCAATTTATGAAAATTATTAAAGAATCCCAGATGTTTCACACCCAATAAGAATATAGAGGGTTTTAAATGCATTACTCCACCAAATATTTGCTCCACTAATAGTTTGACCCTTTGCTACAAATCTAGTAGTACTGGGCAAGTCCACCAAACGTGCCTCATATCTACTCGTGTATTGCATCCTCTAAAGCAGTTATCGGAAACATTTTGATAAATGCTATGGAGTTTAGCCGGGACAAGATATGTTCCATGAAGAACCTTCAAAGATGTCTCCACAAGTGATGTCTGGTGGCTACCATTTGATAATTTATCACAGCAACGTCGCCAATCTTCTATCAGCATAGTAAATCCCAAATCCCCTTCCCACTGTACCATGTAATTTAGTTTTACTTCATCATGAGGAGGATTAATAGTTGAATATATCAGTTTTATTTTTCCTCTACCTGTCGGGTCATTAAAACATTTTTTTTCAAAGCTGGTTGCACAAAGAGGGGTTTTATTTGGGAAAATTTGCTTGGCGAAAAGAATAATGTGATTTATTTGCATGTATTCTCTGGCTGGGGGTTGATATTTCCAGATAAACTCCTGTCTATCAAGCAATGTATTGAATGGAGAAAAGAGGTGTTTGAGAATAGTGATCCCCTTTAATTTCCACCACGAGAAAAGGTGGGGTTCGAGGCCAGGTAAAAACATTGTGTTTTGTAGTATAGAGATTAATGGAGAGGGGCTAGATTGCAATTTATATTTAAATCTTGCTTTCCTCCAGAGAATTAGCGAGTGGGCTGTAAAGGGGTCTGAGATGGTTAAACCCTGTGGGAGTTCTCCCAAAGTCCACATTAAATCCGGTAATGAGAGTGGCTTAGTAAGAAATGACTCAAGGAGAACCCATCTAGCCTTGCTATTATATGAGCATGTATTGGCTAATTGGGCTATTTGTGCAGATTTGAAATATAAAGCAAAATTAGGCAAGGATAATCCCCCTGATCTTCTGTGGAAAAACATAGTTTTTTGTGATATTCTAGGTTTCTTTCCTTGCCACATAAACCTAGAAATTATGGTGTGTATATTAGAAAACCTTTTAGTTGGTATCATAATCGGAAGAGAACAAAAGAGATATAAAAAGCGAGGTAATGACACCATTTTTATTGCGTGTAGTCTGCCAAGCCAGGATAGGGTTGAGGAAGACCATCTGATTAAGTCGGCCTGAAGGCTCTGGATTAATTGGGTATAGTTCCACTTGAACAGCGTCGACCTATTAGTTGTTAGATTGATCCTGAGATAAGTAAGGTAATGTTTAGTGATGAGTGAGTATACTCGTTGCTCGAGTTTTCCAGAGCACGCTCCGGTGATCTCTGAGTATTTGTGACTGCTCGGAGATTTAGTTTTCCTTGCCGCAGCTGCATGATTTGCGGCTACTAGACAGCTTGAATACATGTGGGGATTCCCTACAACCAGGCAACTGCCACATGTACTATGGATAGCAGCCATAAATCATGCAGTCAAAATACTGTTTAGAAAGAGGATAACAGACAGCACATACAGTGGAATGGAGGCATGAAATGCACAAATTTGCAGCCCACAGATAGATCTGGCGTCTGACAGAGGTACCACACTGTTCAATATGTGGCCTGTATTTTTATCCCAAAATACTGTATAGAACGAGGGTAACAGACAGCCAGTGCAGTGGAATGTAGGCCTGAAATGCCCAAATTTGTAGCCCACAGATAGATCAGGCGTCTGACAGCGAAACTACAATGCTCATAATGTGTACAAACCAAAAAAAAAGGGGGGGGGGGGGCGCTTTGGATTGCTTTGGAATAAAATAATCAGGATTAAGATGCCCAAAAAATTCTTCCTAGCCACTGATACCTGGGGCTAGGTATATACGGTATGTAGTAGGCAGCAGCAGTGTGGAATGGACCCTCTTGATGTATGGAATGATATCTATATACCCACATACAGTGCCTGCATGCCTTGCACTGATTTGTATAGAGCCACATACACTCCCCTGCCTACCTAGCACTGCAAACTATATACTCCGCAATTAGTCCTTAGAAGGACTGTTGGTTTAGCTGGATTTGTGTCAAATCTAATGGTATGCCCACACTAACTGAGAAACCCCCAAATCTGACCTTATCTCGGCAGCACCTGTCCCTACACTGTCTGAATCAGGAGCTGAAGGCAACGAGCAGGGCGGCGCCAGATCTCTTATAGACCTGATGATGCTGTGCAGCCAGCCAATCACTGTAACGCCACAACCAAGATGGCTACGGCATTACAGTCTGTGGCAGACAATCCCTGCATGTTGATTGGCTCTGTAAAGAGCGGCAATCATGCAGGGCAGAGACCCGAGCTCCCGCCGAGCAAACCCAGAAATGCTCGGTGCTCACCGAATACCGCGAGTAGAGCGATGCTCGGGCGAGTAACGAGCATTACCGAGTATGCTCGCTTATCACTAGTAGTGAGTTATAAATCCAGTTCTTAGATCTAGTCAATGAAGCAAAACCAAAAAAGGACCAGTACAACAGTTAGTATAAGTGTGATGTGTAGGTGCACATTCACACTGTAGGCAATAGCAAATGTAGCCTAGAATAAAAACAAAAAGAAGAAGCACTGCAGTGAGTAAATAAATAGTACTGCATGTAGAAATATAAATGGTATAACATAAAAAAATAGAGTAAAAGACATCCCACTGCAAAATAGTGTTCCCAATCCGGATGATCCCCATCTCTAATATCTTACCTCCCTGTGTGCCAGATAAAATGTATATTGTTTTTTGAGCCATACAAATAATTATATAGATTTTTCTGGCTAACATGATACCAAAATATCATTTTTATTGTACCATAATCACAGGAATTGTACATTCCTTAGGCAAAAAGGTACTAATTTCATTACAGATCCTGTAACAGAGAGGCTATAACATGATTCCTCCTCCTCCTCTCATCTTCTCACAGCACACATTTAGTATCACAGCTATATATTATAGTGTAGCTTCATTACTATGATTCCTTACATATACTATAGAAAATAATAACTGTGACATACAGTAATTTGGAAATTCCTACTGGAGAATAACTCTTTTTCCAGACCCCTGATAAGGTCTACTTTAGAAAAACTATACAGTTGTATCATGAATAGTGTTGAGCATTCCGATACTGCAAATATCGGGTATCACCCGATATTCGCTGTATCGGAATTCCGATACCGAGTTCCGATATTTTTGCATTATCGGAAATCAGGATCCATATTCATGTAAAAAATAAAGAATAAAAATAAAAAATATGGATATACTCACCCTCCGACGGCCCCTGGCTCTCAGCGGTGCAACCGGCAGCCTCCGTTCCTAAGAATGCAGTGAGTGTAGGACCTGCGATGACGTCGCGGTCTTGTGATTGGTCGCGTGACCGCTCATGTGACCGCTCACGTGACCGCGACGTCATCGAAGGTCCTTCACTCTGCATTCTTAGGAGCGGAGGCAGACACTTGCAGCTGTGACAGCCAGGGGCCGTCCGAGGGTGAGTATATCCATATTTTTTATTTTCATTCTTTATTTTTTACATGAATATGGATCCCAGGGCCTGAAGGAGAGTTTCCTCTCCTTCACACCCTGGGAACCATCCAGGATCGCTCTCTATTACATTCCGATATTTGTGTCCCATTGACTTGTATTGGTATCGGGTATCGGTATCGGCGATATCCGATATTTTTTGGATATCGGCCGATCCAATCCGATACCGATACTTTCAAATATCGGAAGGTATCGCTCAACACTAATCATGAATAAGAATGATTACTTTAGAAGATTGAAACTGCAGGTTGACACCTGTCCACACTAGCTAAGATGGGCTGGCCCTTTTTCTCTATTTGTATTAAACCCTTTTTGTACTTCTGCAGTCCTTCTCCCATCAACCATAGGTGATTTTAAGTAGTTAACTCCTCCGTTCCTGCACCATAAATTGTACCTTTTTTGCCTAGGAGAGGTGACATATCAGAACAGGGACCCAACGCCTTGACATTGGCAGTTGGGCTCACATATAGTGGCCAATCTATGCACTAAGTACCTTCTTTTTTATTGTAATTTTTTTATAGCAATTTTGCAGATCAATATTTCATATATACTGTACATTATATAGCATTTTTTCCTTTTTGCCCATTTTCTATGGCAGTAATGCAGTTTCAATGTCCTAGAGTAATCATTCTTATTCTTGGTGCAACCTTGCAGCTTTTCTAGTTATGTTTTTTGGTTGGCACCTGTTCACACTAGCTT
This sequence comes from Ranitomeya variabilis, assembly GCF_051348905.1. NCBI lineage: Eukaryota > Metazoa > Chordata > Amphibia > Anura > Dendrobatidae > Ranitomeya > Ranitomeya variabilis. The sequence continues at coordinate 174,570,566 of NC_135234.1, forward strand.
AGATGTGCTGGTCCTTTTTCTCTATTTGCATCAAAGTCTACTTTAGTACTTTTTAAATGGAGTTTGTGCCGCAATAAAATAAAATTAAATCGCTAAAATAATCAAATAAGGGACTTTGCTGTAGTACAGATTTCAGTAATTTTGTTTTACATTAAAAAACAAACAAACATTTTAATAGATATATAAATGATGGGACCTTGGTACACCCTTGGTGCATAGGATTTAATTGAAGGTACGGAAAAAATGCATTGAGCACTTGGCCATGCCAAAGGTGAACTCACTTACATTTGCATTGGTTTTCATCTAAAACAAAATGAATGAAATCTGTACTACAGGTATCATTTTGTCTTTGTTATAATACTAATAATTTTATTTCTATAGCACCAACATATTCTGCAGAACTTAACATTTTAGAGGGGACTTGTACAGACAATAAAAGACATTACAGAACAACAATAATCACAAAAATCAAATCAGATACCAAAAGAAGTGAGGGCCCTGCTCACAAGCTTACAATCTAAGAAGGAAGTGGAGGAAACATGAAAGGTGGATGGTAGCAATTGCTTGCATTGTACGGTATTGCCATCAATTTAATAAATAGGATGTTCATGTAATGCTGCACGAACCGGTAACCAACCAGTATGGGTAAAAGTACAGATACAGAGGGTTATTACTTGCATAAAGAGTGTGGGAACAGATGATACGAGGGTCCTGGTTTTGAAGAAAATTTTGTACGGGAAAAACAGGGATAGTTAGATAAGTATGTTGTGGAGATAGGATAGTCTGAAGAAATGTGTTTTTAGGACATGCTTAAAACTGTGGTATTTTTAATTAACTGAATTGTTCTGGGTAGTGCATTCAAAGGAACTGGCACAGCATGTGAGAAATCTTGAAGACGAGAGTGAGAGGTTCGGATTATTGAGGACATTCAGATGGCACTGCTGAGTTGTTCTATGTGAAGGAGATGCATCCAGGGCACTTTGCAGTGTTTCATTATGATATTGCAGTGCAGAGTCAGGACATGAGAGGGAGGATATTGGGGCCAATGACTGAAAATTCTTCATACGTTTCTGAGTGTTAATGGCACGTATGGAGACACGGCGGGTCAGCAGGTGCCCTGGTCCGCTAGCCGAAAACACATGGACCAAGGATCATCCCACCATCTCCATTTAACGTGAATGTAATGCTACTCAGTCAACACAGGGTGAGGGTAAAACAGTGTGGTAATTTATTGAACCACCATCACACAATAGGATATAGAAAAGTCCCAGCAAATACCCAAGATGGTGCAAATTACAGAGTCTCACCCTTCCAATGACTAGTCAGGATAAGAGCAGCTGTTACTTCAGAGCTTCAAGTGCCAACTATCCCACCTGTGACATGCACAGAGAGGAGGTAACAAGAAGCTTAGGAAGATGACAGTCCATTCAGGTACAAGGCCATTTGACCGTAGGGTCACAGCTTGGCTTCTCCAAACATCTGCATGGAGGCAGGCGACCAGGAGGTCTCATTCCTGGATTTCACAAATGTATCCATAGTTCAGCAATGGTCAATGTAGCACATCTGTATTCTCCCAAATGGGGGGCCGAGGTCCCCTAAGCTGGCATCATCTAGAATGACAAATCTCTGTCCCTTGTGATGGAGCCATGATGTCTTAGCTGCTGACCCATAGAGAGTCTTTGGTTTTTGGATCTCTTGGCTGTCTGGAGGCATCTTTGTCTCATGCTACAGAGGCATATAACCTCTTTTTAAAATTAACAACTGTCCTTCATCCAGCATTCTCAGGTAAAGGAAAATAATAGAGAGGAGACCAACTCGCATTGTTTGATTATGTAATCTACTTGCATAGTTTTTCCGCCTCTGTTTTGTAAGCCAACAAACTAGCTGGTCCGGACAATGTGTATATCAGCAAACATCATCGTTCAATGATAATGCATCAAAGAAGAGTCAACATTTCAGACTCTTGACCAACTGAAGAAATAAATGCATAAATTCAACAGTCAACATATAAATAACAGTCTATTCCTCCCGGCTTGCTTAACATAGACATCTGGTTAATTAAGATAAAATGCTGTGTCATCCCAGCATGTATATATCTATAAGTATGGAAAGTGGGGATCTCCTGAGTGGGGTGACAGTTCTTGACAGAGAACGAAATAAGGTTGTGGTCAGAGAGTGGGAGAGAGGAGTTGGTAAAATCATACACTGAGCAGATTCTAGAGAAGTCCAGATCCAGCGTATTTCAGTCTTCATGTGTAGGAGAGTTAGTAAGCTCTGAATGACCATAGGAGGAGGTTAGAGATAAAAGGTGAGTAGCAGATGGGAGAGGGGATCACCAATGGGGATGTTAAAGTCTCCCATGAAGAGAGCGGGGATGTCACAGAATAGAAAATGTGGAAGTCAGGTAGCAAAGTCATCAAGGAACTGACGGGGGGCCTGGAGGACAATGCACAACTGCCACTTGAAGGGAGAAGTGTGTACTTCTAAAGAAGAGAAGATAAGTGACGGTACTATGAGAATAACCTGTAAAGTACATTTTTTAGATAGGAACAAACTCCCACCTCCACCTCGTCTGTTGTCATATCTCGGGGTATGAGATAAATACAGGCCACTGAGACTGTTTCCCATGACATATTGTATTTTATGATAGTGATAAAATTTCTTCGATATGACTTGCATTTATTTGTGAAAAAAACTAAAAATTGGCAAAAATATTGAACATTTTGCAATTTTCAAACTTTTATTTTTTATGCCCTTAAATCAGAGACTTATATCACACAAAATAGTTAATAGATAACATTTGCCACATGTCAACTTTACATCAGCACAATTTTTGATCATTTTTTTATTAGGAGATTATAAGGGTTAAAATTTTGCCAGTGACTTTGAAGGGCCTATATGACAAAAATTACCCAAAAGTGACACCATTCTATAAACTGCACTCCTCAAGGTTCTCAAAACCACATTAAAGAAGTTTATTAATCCTTCAGAATGCTTCACAGGAATTTTTAGAATGTGGAAGGAAAAAATGAGCATTTAACTTTTTGTCACAAAAATGTTACTTTAGACCCAATTTTTTACTTTTGCAAGGGTAATTGGAAAAAATGGACAACAAAATGTGTTGTGCAATTTCTCCTGAGCATGCTGATATTCCTTAAGTGGGTGAAAACCCCTGCTTGGGCACACAGAAGGGCTCGGAAGGGAAGGAGCGCCATTTCACTTTTAGTATGTAAAATTTGCTGGAATAGTTAGAAGACGCCATGTTGCGTTTGGAGAGCCTCTGATGTGCCTAAACAGTGGAAATCACCCAGAAGTGACACCATTTTGGAAACTATAATGTAGAAAAAAGCACCACTGTAATAATGCACACCACGTCATATGTACACAAAATACAAAAGATGCTTTTATTGATACAACGCACATGGGTTAAAACATAACTTAAAATGCAACAATGCAGAGAACCTGGTCCATTAGAAGTGAAATCCACATAAGAATTCATGCATAATAAGATACCTAAACATGGCCTATACAACTACTGGCTCATGGGACTGCTAATCTGAACTTTATAACCCGTCACACAAGTATGACTCTAACAGAGAAGTATATATATCCTACAAAATGAGGAATAGAGCACGAGCATATCCAGGGCTGAAGAGCCCCTGGCCAGGAAACGTCTGTGAATTAACACAAAGGCCCATACAGCAGAAACCCTAGAGATCAGAAAAGAGTATAGATACCCGTTTGTAGATATTGGCAGGGGCAGGTCACCCCATGCACAAAGTGGATGGACCCAGGAACAAGGCCCCACGCGTATCGCCCTCCAGAGAGGGCTTCGTCAGGGGAAGTGTGGTGTACCTGTTGGCCTCTGTTTAAATAGGCCACTGTAGATGAGCCTGGTAGCAGGATGAGTAACGAGCTGCACCTGAGCAGAAAAAAAATAATAATTAAATTTAAAAAAAAGGAAAGGAGGAGCCGTGCAGCTGTGTGTATGTGGCTGGGGTCAGCAGGCACTCGACCGCGCCTGTGCAAGCTGGAGCGCAAAATGCGTATCAGGGGGAATGAAGAGCCCAAGGGCGCACACGTGAATTGCAGAAATGCGGCCGCAGCGCCCGAGAAAAGAGCCGCGTAATGCCCCACTACGCACGCGTGGCTGAGTGGAGCGGAAATCCAGTGCGCTTGCGTGAGTTGGAACGCGGTAATGCGTGCCAAGAGGGCCGCAAGGCGCGTGCGCGCGATGCTGCGTATGCGTAAAAGAGGGGTATGACCTGAACGTTGTGGGGGGGCTGTATGTCAAAAGGAGGAGAGGAAACTCCCGTGCATATCTGCATATGCACACAATAGTATGTGTGCACTTGCACATGAAATAGATGCACAGGAGTGTAGGCATAGAACGGGGAGGGGGCTGATTGTTTGGCACCAAAAGGGAAAAATTAATAATAGTCACACCAATAATGAGACCCCAGACACGTGCCTACAGTAAAGTCCAATAAGGGGAAGCAGAGAATTAGGTGCAGAACCTGAATAAGGTCCAAAACACTCAGTCCCAGGCAAATAGAGGGCTGGTACCCAGAAGTCTTCAGTTGTAGTACAATAAAATTGCAGGAACCATTCCATTGCCATAGAAACCCATGGGAGCCATTGAAGTAATTGTGGTGAAGATGAATCGATCTCATCCCAGAAATCCTGTAAAAAGGAGCTCCTCATTAAGACCTGCCGGGGCAACAGAACCAAGGTTAAAAATCCATTGGGATTCGGCACGCAGTAAGCAAGGCTTAAAGGGACCACCCCTGTTAGATAACTGGATGTGTTCCAGCCCCACAACCCGTGTATTCAGCGTACGGCCTGCGTGATGGGCCAAAAAGTGAGCAGCCACAGGCGTGAGCGCCTTGCCCTTGGACAGGTCACAGGAGGCCAAATTAATGGTGGAAAAATGTTTTTGGAACCTCCGCCTTCTATAGTGACCTTTTTGGATTTGCAAGTGTTGTTCGACAATGGCTCTATCTCTACAAAATTGTTCCCTTTAAGCCTTGCTTACTGCGTGCCGAATCCCGATGGATTTTTAACCTTGGTTCTGTTGCCCCGGCAGGTCTTAATGAGGAGCTCCTTTTTACAGGATTTCTGGGATGAGATCGATTCATCTTCACCACAATTGCTTCAATGGCTCCCATGTGTTTCTATGGCAATGGAATGGTTCCTGCAATTTTATTGTACTACAACTGAAGACTTCTGGGTACCAGCCCTCTACAGTATTTGCCTGGGACTGGGCATTTTGGACCTTATTCAGGTTCTGCGTCTAATTCTCTGCTTCCCCTTATTGGATTTTACTGTAGGCACTTGTCTGGGGTCTCATTATCGGTGTGACTATTATTTACAATAATTTAGCATATGTGTTTTGTATACACACTTATGTTTTTTTTTTGTTTTTTTTTAGGGTCAGGGCTTTTGGCTCATGGGACATTCTTTTCAATCAGGCTGTTTCAGCATCAGGTCCATTTTCTCTGTGACTATACAAGTTATTTTCTTGCCCTGTATCCGGGCTTTCTTGTTTGATTAGGGTTTGCATCCATTCTCGAGAACATGGCTCAGTATCTTCATTCTACAGGCGGGGCTTTTGGCAAAAGTGCATTATTCAATTGGGTCTTTATTTGGGGACCTGGCACATACAACTGGGGGGAATAGGAATATAAATAATAAAAAATAAAAAACGGGGGGGTCAATTTTGGTATTGTGGGGGGGTTTCATGACATTTGTTTGCAAATTTTCTATTGTATAATGATGGGATTTTGTCTGGTGCGCCATATTTAGATATATATATTTTTGATATACTATTTATACATGTTTATCATGACTTTCTTTTTGTTCTTGTGCGCCTGAGGATTCATGTATGAATGCACCCCCGGGGGTTGTCTGTGTTATGTGTGTTATTGTATGCATTCCATTTCTGGCACCCCCAACACAATGGCTTGTCCATATTATATTTTTAACCCCAGCTCCGGTGTCACCGGCATTACATTCCGGTACCTTGTTATTAATTTTTCCCTTTTGGTACCAAACAATCAGCCCCCTCCCCGTTCTATGCCTACACTCCTGTGTATCTATTTCATGTGCAAGTTACTGTTGTGTGCATATGCAGATATGCACGGGAGTTTCCTCTCCCCCTTTCATCATACAGCCCCCCCTAACGTTCAGGTCATACCCCTTTTTTATGCCTGCGCAGCATCGCGCGCACGCGCCTTGCGGCCCTCTTGACACGCATTACCGCGTTCCAACTCACGCAGGTGCGCTGGATTTCCGCTCAACCCAGCCACGCATGCGTAGTGGGGCATTACGCGGCTCTTTTCTCGGGCGCTGCGGTCGCATTTCTGCGCATGCGCGGCAATTCGTGCGTGCGCCCTGGGGCTCTTCATTCCCCCTGGTACGCATTTTGCACTCCAGCTTGCGCAGGTGCGGTTGCGTGCCTGCTGACCCCAGCCACATACACGCATCTGTACGGCTCCCCCTTTCCTTTTTATTTTATTTAGAAAAGCAGAATACCCCCTCAATTGACTCCATTTTCAAACTTATACTCCTTTGGGAATTTATCCACAAGTGTCATGATGATTTTGACTCCATGGGTATTTTCCAGAAACAGGCAGCAGTGGATGTTGCCGAGTGGAAATTTCATACTGCCACTGTAGTGACCAGTATGTTGTAATGACCAGTACATTGTAGTGCCCGTACATTGTGCCCAGCTCATGCACTCGGAAAATAGGCGGGCTCTTATCGCTACAGAAATGCCAAACATGTGGACACTAATTTCGATTTAGGCACACTGGGGCTCAGAAGGGAGGGGGCATTTGGATTTGGGAGCACAGAGTATGCAGAATTTCTTTTTGGGGGTGAGGAGTAATTTCGCTTTTCCAGAGCCTTTATACTACCAGTAACGTGGGAGTCTTCTATTTTTCCGTTAACAGATGACAGACCTCAGTGGATCACATTTATCTGCCGCTCTACGCTGAGCACTTACATCGGGGTTTCCCTTTATATCTCGGAGTGACGTAATTCAGATGAAACCCCCGAGCAATCCATTCACTATAATGAGGCAGCAGATTTACTCTGGCCCCCGTCTGGCCTCTGTTCAGCGGTGTCCTTTTTTCAGAGGCGCAGAAAACCGTGGCCACCGGCACTTTTATGGACTCCTAATAAAAAGACGGACACCGCCAGATCACAGGTCAGATGGCATCCACAGTGCCGAAATCTGCCTCAATATAGGGAATCTTCCACCAGGGGTTCCGTCTAAATTACGTATTTCAGATATTTAAACTCTGAGTGCAGAGTGCAGGATAAATGTGAGTTGAGCCTTGCTTCGATTTTAGGGAGGCAGAATGAAAAAAATCAACCGCAGGTGAAGAATTGGAATTGGGAGCACAGAGTTTGCTGAACTTCTTTTTGGGGGTGAGGCGTAATTTTGCTTTTCCAGAGCCTTTGTACTACCAGTAAAGTGGAAGACTCCTATATTTCCGTTAACAGATGACAGACCTCAGTGGTGACTTACTTTTTTTGTGGATCGAGTTGAAGCTTTTATTGGGAACATTTTACATAATATTTTGGATCAGATTTATCTGCCGCTCTACGCTGAGCACTTACATCGGGGTTTCCCTTTATTTTATATCTCAGAGTGACGTAATTCAGATGAAACCCCCGAGCAATCCATTCACTATAATGAGGCAGCAGTTTTACTCTGGCCTCCGTCTGGCCTCTGTTCAGCGGTGTCCTTTTTTTCAGAGGTGCAGAAAACCGTGGCCACCGGCACTTTTATGGACTCCTAATAAAAAGATGGACACCACCAGATCACAGGTCAGACGGCATCCACAGTGCCGAAATCTGCCTCAATATAGGGAATCTTCTAAATCACGTATTTCAGATATTTACCTGGTGTAAACTCTGAATTAAGGAAATGATGAGGAATCCAGATCAACGAGGTAGTGAAAAAAACAAACCCTTCCTTTATTCACTTCAAATCATATTCAGTGGAGGATTAAACATCAGCAACAACATGGATTAAAATGCGATATCAACGCGTTTCTGGTGAACAAGCACCCTTAATCATGATCCCTTAATCATGATCCCTTTGTGATTGGTGTTCCATATCTCAGATCATACCTATTGCAGCAGATTATACCTATTGCAGCAGGCTTTTATATAATCTGTGGACGCTCCTTATACCTTCTTAGATTGCTTCTACATCCAGTTCACACTAAAGAATTGTCTGATGAAGGTCCTTTGCCGGACCGAAAACGTTTATTCGTTAATTTTGTCTGGATGCATTAATAATAAAAAGAAGCAAAATAATTTTCCTCACTACTGAGTGCCAAGTTTTTTCTATTATTAAGATTACATTTTCAGTTATACCATTTTTATCTACTTTTGTCTTTTTGATCGTATTTTATTTCACATTTTGTTTGGCGGTATGATGACAAAGCATTGTTTTTTGCCTCGTTTTTTATTTATTTTTATTATGGTGCTTACTAAAGGGGTTATCTATAGTGTCAGTTTTATAGGTTGGGTGGTTCTGTACCTATAAATATAGGACAAATATGCATCCTTTTATTTATTTATTTTTTTCAAAATCATATTTATTAACCCCTTTACCCCCAAGGGTGGTTTGCACGTTAAATGACCGGACCAATTTTTACAATTCTGACCACTGTCCCTTTATGAGGTTATAACTCTGGAACGCTTCAATGGATCCTGGTGATTCTGACAATGTTTTCTCGTGACATATTGTACTTCATGATAGTGGTAAAATTTCTTTGATATGACTTGCAATTATTTGTGAAAAAAATGGAAATTTAGCAAAAATTTAGAAAATTTAGCAATTTTCCAACTTTGAACTTTCATACCCTTAAATCACACAGATCTGTCACACAAATTACTTAATAAGTAACATTTCCCACATGTCTACTTTACATCAGCACAATTTTGGCACCAAAATTTTTTTTTGTTAGGGTGTTATAAGGGTTAAAAGTTGACCAGCGATTTCTCATTTTTACAGCACCTTTTTTTTAGGGACCACATCACGTTTGAAGTCACTTTGAGGGGTCTATATGATAGAAAATACCCCAAAGTGACACCATTCTAAAAACTGCAACCCCCAAGGTGCTCAAAACCACATTCAAGAAGTTTATTAACCCTTTTTCTGTTTCACAGGAATTTTTGGAATGTTTAAAAAAAAATTAACATTTATCTTTGTTTCACAAAAAAATTATTTCAGATCCAAATTTTTTTATTTTCCCAAGGGTAACAGGAGAAATTGGACCCCAAAAGTTATTGTGCAATTTGTCCTGAGTACGTTGATACCCTATATGTGGGGGGAACCACTGTTTCGGCGCATGGCAAAACTCCGAAGGGAAGGAGCGCCGTTTGACTTTTTCAACAAAAAATTGGCTGGAATTGAGATCGGACGCAATGTCGGGTTTGGAGAGCCCCTGATGTGCCTAAACAGTGGAAACCCCCACAAGTGACACCATTTTGGAAACTAGACCCCCCAAGGAACTTATCTAGATGTGTGGTGAGAACTTTGAACCCCCAAGTGCATCACATAAGTTTATAACATAGAGCCATAAAATTAAAAAATCATATTTTTTCTACAAAAAGGATCTTTTAACCCTCAATTTTAATCTACCCAAGGGTAACAGGACCCAAAAAGTTATTGTGCATTTTGTCCTGAGTACACTGATAACCCATATGTGGGGGCAAACCACTGTTTGGGTGCATGGCAGAGCTTGGAAGGGAAGGAGTGCCGTTTGACTTTTTCAACGCAAAATTGGTTGGAATTGAGATCGGATGCCATGTCGCGTTTGGAAAAACCCTGATGTGCCTAAACAGTGGTAACTTCCCACAAGTGACACCATTTTGGAAGCTACATCCCCCAAGGAACTTATCTAGATGTGTAATGAGAACTTTGATCCCTCAGGTGTTTCACTAAAGTTTATCACGCCCGGGCGTGAAAATAAAAAAAATCATATTTTTTCCACAAACATGATCTTTTAGTCCCCAATTTTTTTTCCCAAGGGTAACAGGAGAAATTGGACCCCAAAAGTTGTTGTCCAATTTGTCCTGAGTACGCTGATAGCCCATATGTGGGAGAAAACTACTGTATGGGCACACGTCGGGGCTTGGAAGGGAAGTCGTGACGTTTTGAAATGCAGACTTTGATGGAATGGTCTGCGGGCGTCATATCACGTTTGGAGAGCCCCTGATGGGCCTAAACAGTGGAAACCTCCCACAAGTGACCCCCAAGGAACTTATCTAGATGTGTGGTGAGAACTTTGAAACCCCAGGTGTTTCACTAAAGTTTATAGATCCCTGGCGTGAAAATAAAAATATCATATTTTTTCCACAAACATGATCTGTTAGTCCCCATTTTTTTTATTTTCCCAAGGGTAACAAGACCCCAAAAGTTATTGTGCAATTTCTCCTGAGTACGCTAATAATGCAAAATTGACTGGAATTGAGATGGGACGCCATGTTGCGTTTGGAGAGCCCCTGATGTGCCTAAACATTGAAACCCCCCCACAAGTGACACCATTTTGGAAAGTGGACTCCCTAAGGAACTTATCTAGATGTGTGGTGAGCACTTTGACCCACTGTTGTGAATTTGGATTCTGGGCTCCCCCGGTGGCTACTGGTGGAATTGAACTGGTGTCTTCATCTTCTCTGTTCACCTGTTCCCATCAAGATGTGGGAGTCGCTATATAACCTTGCTGTTCTGTTAGTTGCTTGCCGGTCAACAATGTTATCAGAAGCCTCTCTGTGCTTGTTCCTGCTCCTAGACAACTACTAGATAAGTTGGACTCTTGTCCATGTTTGTTTTTGCATTTTTGTTCCAGTTCACAGCTGTAGTTTCGTTACTGTGTCTGGAAAGCTCTTGTGAACAGGAATTGCCACTCTGGTGTTATGAGTTAATGCCAGAGTTTTAAAGTAATTTCTGGATGGTGTTTTGATAGGGTTTTCAGCTGACCATGAAAGTGTCCTTTCTGTCTTCTGCTATGTAGTAAGTGGACCTCAAATTTGCTAAACCTATTTTCATACTACGTTTGTTATTTCATCTTAACTCACCGCCAATACATGTGGGGGGCCTCTGTCTCCTTTCGGGGTATTTCTCTAGAGGTGAGCTAGGACTAATATTTTCCTCTGCTAGCTTTATTTAGTCCTCCGGCTGGTGCTGGGCATCTAGAATCAACGTAGGCATGCTACCCGGCCACTGCTAGTTGTGCGTTAGGTTTAGTTCATGGTCAGCTCAGTTTCCATCTTCCAAGAGCTAGTTCCTATATATGCTGATGCTATGTTCTCTTGCCATTGAGATCATGACAGTTTGACCGGCCCACAAAGTGTTAATTGTTTGGGCTGAAGCAGGAGATAGAGAAGTGTTTAAGGGAAATTTTTTTTTTTTTTTCCCTTCAGAGTTTTGCTGCCTAGCCCTTATTGCTGTCTAGCTGCTTCTTACCTCCTCTTAACCCTTGAATGGCTCTGTGTCCACCTGTTTGTAATGGATCTTCAGAGTGTAACTGCAGGTTTGAATAATCTCGCCACGAAGGTACAAAAATTGCAAGATTTTGTTTGTCATGCACCTGTATCTGAGCCGAGAATTCCTTTGCCGGAATTTTTCTCGGGGAATAGATCCGGGTTTCAGAATTTTCGAAATAATTGCAAATTATTTTTGTCCCTGAAATCTCGCTCTGCCGGAGACCCTGCACAGCAGGTCAGGATTGTGATTTCCTTGCTCCGGGGCGACCCTCAAGACTGGGCTTTTTCATTGACACCAGGGGATCCTGCGTTGCTCAATGTGGATGCGTTTTTTCTGGCCTTGGGGTTGCTTTATGACGAACCTCATTTGGAGCTTCAGGCAGAAAAAACTTTGATGTCCCTATCTCAGGGGCAAGATGAAGCGGAAATTTACTGCCAAAGATTCCGTAAATGGTCTGTGCTTACTCAGTGGAATGAGTGCGCCCTGGCGGCGACTTTCAGAGAGGGTCTCTCTGATGCCATTAAGGATGTTATGGTGGGGTTCCCTGTGCCTGCGGGTCTGAATGAGTCCATGACAATGGCTATTCAGATCGATAGGCGTCTGCGGGAGCGCAAACCAGTGCACCATCTGGCGGTTTCCACTGAGAGGTCGCCAGAGAGTATGCAGTGTGATAGAATTCTGTCCCGAAGCGAGCGGCAGAATTTTAGACGGAAAAATGGGTTGTGTTTCTATTGTGGTGATTCTACTCATGTTATATCAGCATGCTCTAAGCGCACTAAAAAGCTTGGTAAATCTGTTTCCATTTGCACCTTACCGTCTAAGTTTATTCTCTCTGTGACCCTGATTTGCTCTTTGTCATCTATTACCACGGACGCCTATGTCGACTCTGGCGCCGCTTTGAGTCTTATGGATTGGTCCTTTGCCAAACGCTGTGGGTATGATTTAGAGCCTTTGGAGACTCCTATTCCTCTGAAGGGGATTGACTCCACCCCATTGGCTAATAATAAACCACAATACTGGACACAAGTAACTATGCGTATTAATCCGGATCACCAGGAGATTATTCGCTTTCTGGTGCTGTATAATCTACATGATGATTTGGTGTTAGGATTGCCTTGGCTGCAATCTCACAACCCAGTCCTCGACTGGAGAGCTATGTCTGTGTTGAGCTGGGGATGTAAGGGGGCTCATGGGGATGTACCTGTGGTTTCCATTTCATCATCTATTCCCTCTGAAATTCCTGAGTTCCTGTCTGACTATCGTGACGTCTTTGAAGAATCCAAGCTTGGTTCGTTACCTCCGCACCGAGAGTGCGATTGTGCCATAGATTTAATCCCGGGTAGTAAATACCCAAAGGGTCGTTTATTTAATCTGTCTGTGCCTGAACATGCTGCTATGCGAGAATATATAAAGGAGTCCTTGGAAAAGGGACATATTCGTCCATCGTCATCTCCCTTAGGAGCCGGTTTTTTCTTTGTGTCAAAAAAAGACGGCTCTTTGAGACCATGTATTGATTATCGGCTTTTGAATAAAATCACTGTTAAATATCAATACCCATTGCCGTTGCTGACTGATTTGTTTGCTCGCATAAAGGGGGCCAAGTGGTTCTCTAAGATTGACCTTCGGGGGGCGTATAATTTGGTGCGAATCAGGCAGGGGGATGAGTGGAAAACCGCATTTAATACGCCCGAGGGCCACTTTGAGTATTTAGTGATGCCTTTTGGTCTTTCAAATGCTCCGTCAGTTTTCCAGTCCTTAATGCATGATATTTTTCGCGATTATTTGGATAAATTTATGATTGTGTATCTGGATGATATTCTGATTTTTTCGGATGACTGGGACTCTCATGTCCAGCAAGTCAGGAGGGTTTTTCAGGTTTTGCGGTCTAATTCTTTGTGTGTGAAGGGTTCTAAGTGTGTTTTTGGGGTACAGAGGATTTCCTTTTTGGGATATATTTTTTCCCCCTCTTCCATTGAAATGGATCCTGTCAAGGTTCAAGCCATTTGTGATTGGACGCAGCCCTCTTCTCTTAAGAGTCTTCAGAAATTTTTGGGCTTTGCTAACTTTTATCGTCGATTTATTGCTGGTTTTTCGGATATTGCTAAGCCATTGACCGATTTGACTAAGAAGGGTGCTGATGTTGCTGATTGGTCCCCTGATGCTGTGGAGGCCTTTCGGGAGCTTAAGCGCCGTTTTTCCTCTGCCCCTGTGTTGCGTCAGCCTGATGTTGCTCTACCTTTTCAGGTTGAGGTCGACGCTTCTGAGATCGGAGCTGGGGCAGTGTTGTCGCAGAAAAGTTCTGACTGCTCCGTGATGAGGCCTTGTGCCTTCTTTTCCCGTAAATTTTCGCCCGCTGAGCGGAATTATGATGTTGGGAATCGGGAGCTTTTGGCCATGAAGTGGGCTTTTGAGGAGTGGCGCCATTGGCTTGAGGGGGCCAGACATCAGGTGGTGGTATTGACTGACCACAAAAATTTGATTTATCTTGAGACCGCCAGGCGCCTGAATCCTAGACAGGCGCGCTGGTCATTATTTTTCTCTCGGTTTAATTTTGTGGTGTCATACCTACCGGGTTCTAAGAATGTTAAGGCGGATGCCCTTTCTAGGAGTTTTGAGCCTGACTCGCCTGGTAACTCTGAGCCCACAGGTATCCTTAAGGATGGAGTGGTATTGTCAGCCGTTTCTCCAGACCTGCGGCGGGCCTTGCAGGAGTTTCAGGCGGATAGACCTGATCGTTGCCCACCTGATAAACTGTTTGTTCCTGATGATTGGACCAGTAGAGTCATCTCTGAGGTTCATTCTTCTGCGTTGGCAGGTCATCCTGGCATTTTTGGTACCAGGGATTTGGTGGCAAGGTCCTTCTGGTGGCCTTCCCTGTCACGAGATGTGCGAGGCTTTGTGCAGTCTTGTGACGTTTGTGCTCGGGCCAAGCCTTGTTGTTCTCGGGCTAGTGGATTATTGTTGCCCTTGCCTATTCCTAAGAGGCCTTGGACGCACATCTCGATGGATTTTATTTCAGATCTGCCTGTTTCTCAGAAGATGTCTGTCATCTGGGTGGTGTGTGACCGTTTTTCTAAGATGGTCCATTTGGTTCCTCTGCCCAAGTTGCCTTCTTCTTCCGAGTTGGTTCCTCTGTTTTTTCAAAATGTTGTTCGTTTGCATGGTATTCCTGAGAATATCGTTTCTGACAGAGGGACCCAATTCGTGTCTAGATTTTGGCGGGCATTCTGTGCTAGGATGGGCATAGATTTATCTTTTTCGTCCGCTTTCCATCCTCAGACGAATGGCCAGACCGAGCGGATTAATCAGACCCTGGAGACATATCTGAGGTGTTTTGTGTCTGCTGACCAGGATGATTGGGTTGCTTTTTTGCCATTGGCGGAGTTCGCTCTCAATAATCGGGCCAGCTCTGCCACTTTGGTGTCCCCGTTTTTCTGTAATTCGGGGTTTCATCCTCGATTTTCCTCTGGTCAGGTGGAATCTTCGGATTGTCCTGGAGTGGATGCTGTGGTGGAGAGATTGCATCAGATCTGGGGGCAGGTGGTGGACAATTTGAGGTTGTCCCAGGAGAAGACTCAGCTTTTTGCCAACCGCCACCGTCGTGTTGGTCCTCGGCTTTGTGTTGGGGATTTGGTGTGGTTGTCTTCTCGTTTTGTCCCTATGAGGGTCTCTTCTCCTAAGTTTAAGCCTCGGTTTATCGGCCCGTATAAGATATTGGAGATTCTTAACCCTGTTTCCTTCCGTTTGGACCTCCCTGCATCCTTTTCTATTCATAACGTTTTTCATCGGTCATTATTGCGCAGGTATGAGGTACCGGTTGTGCCTTCCGTTGAGCCTCCTGCTCCGGTGTTGGTTGAGGGTGAGTTGGAGTACGTTGTGGAGAAAATCTTAGACTCTCGTGTTTCCAGACGGAGACTCCAGTATCTGGTCAAGTGGAAGGGATACGGCCAGGAGGATAATTCTTGGGTTAATGCATCTGATGTTCATGCCTCTGATCTGGTTCGTGCCTTTCATAGGGCCCATCCTGATCGCCCTGGTGGTTCTGTTGAGGGTTCGGTGCCCCCTCCTTGAGGGGGGGGTACTGTTGTGAATTTGGATTCTGGGCTCCCCCGGTGGCTACTGGTGGAATTGAACTGGTGTCTTCATCTTCTCTGTTCACCTGTTCCCATCAAGATGTGGGAGTCGCTATATAACCTTGCTGTTCTGTTAGTTGCTTGCCGGTCAACAATGTTATCAGAAGCCTCTCTGTGCTTGTTCCTGCTCCTAGACAACTACTAGATAAGTTGGACTCTTGTCCATGTTTGTTTTTGCATTTTTGTTCCAGTTCACAGCTGTAGTTTCGTTACTGTGTCTGGAAAGCTCTTGTGAACAGGAATTGCCACTCTGGTGTTATGAGTTAATGCCAGAGTTTTAAAGTAATTTCTGGATGGTGTTTTGATAGGGTTTTCAGCTGACCATGAAAGTGTCCTTTCTGTCTTCTGCTATGTAGTAAGTGGACCTCAAATTTGCTAAACCTATTTTCATACTACGTTTGTTATTTCATCTTAACTCACCGCCAATACATGTGGGGGGCCTCTGTCTCCTTTCGGGGTATTTCTCTAGAGGTGAGCTAGGACTAATATTTTCCTCTGCTAGCTTTATTTAGTCCTCCGGCTGGTGCTGGGCATCTAGAATCAACGTAGGCATGCTACCCGGCCACTGCTAGTTGTGCGTTAGGTTTAGTTCATGGTCAGCTCAGTTTCCATCTTCCAAGAGCTAGTTCCTATATATGCTGATGCTATGTTCTCTTGCCATTGAGATCATGACACCCATTAAGTGATTCACAGAAGTTTACAATGCAGAGCCGTAAAAATAAAAAATCATATTTTTTCACAAAAATGATATTTTCGCCCCCAATTTTTTATTTTCCCAAGGGTAAGAGAAGAAATTGGACCCCAAAAGTTGTTGTCCAATTTGTCCTGAGTACGCTGATACCTCATATGTGGGGGTAAACCACTGTTTGGGCGCATGGCAGAGCTCGGAAGGGAAGGAGCCATTTGACTTTATCAACTCAAAATTGGCTGGAATTGAGATCAGACGCCATGTCGCATTTGGAGAGCCCCTGATGTGCCTAAACAGTGGAAACTATCACCAAATAGTGCTCAAATCATATAAGACATAACCTTTAATGAATCTCAATAAAAAATCTCAATAAGAAAGCTGCTCTAATTCTCTTTCTCTTATATTACCTGTAGAAGCGTGCACAAAAATGTTTCTTTTTCTTTTTCATCATGACCACATATAGTGGTGATATGGATTTGCCCAGAATGTTTTGCTGCACACCCGAGGATGAAGAGAGGACACTGGGAAGTATAGAGGTTACATCTAATGATTTTAAAGTAACATTATAAACAAAAATGTATTCCAAGAGGTTTAAGATCCAATGTGTGCCCAAATCTTTTTTTGTGACCTTTTTTTTCCTTATCTAACAAGTTTGTTAATGACATTGCTTCTGAACATGGAATTTTTACAAACGAAAATTCAGGATCTTGTAAAGGACATTTCTTGTATTGAAGTTGAACTTAAAAATCATCGCAGTGAAGATCTTTGGAAGCAAAAGACATGATTGATTTATGTTTTGAAAAAAAACTAGGGATGAACTTGAGGACATTTAAAGAAAGAAATGGAATAGAGATGCTGAGGATTATCGCCTTGTGAATATTTTTTACTGACAAAAGAAAAAATCGAGTATATAAATGTTTCCTACAAGAAAAATTAGAGTAGGTTGTCACTCTTGTCTGGGATGCTTTAGCTGTACTGATAATTTCTGCCATCCAATTACTGATGAGTTATCTAACATGTTCTAGTGATTAATTGTTGGAATGTCTATGTAAATCGTGCTATGTGGGTGAGATCGCATGGGACCTTTAAACCCATGTGAATCACCTCAGATATACAATTAGAAAAAATAAACTTGATTAACATTTTGTGGAACAGGACCACACTGGAAAATCTCAAATTTCGTATCACTGATTAACCCCCCCCCCCCCCTTTGAGATGGGGTGGTGATTGGGTTATAATGCTTAAAACTATGGAATTATTATGGATCTGGAGGTTAAATATGCTAAAACCTTTCGGATTAAATGCGAATTATAATCAGTTCTTTTATGAGTAAGCGAGCGTGGGAAAATATTCTGAAAAGTTGCCACGCTCGAGTTCATATGAGTTCATCTAGCAGGTGGCGCATCACCGCGACTCGAGGTAACTACAGTACATTCCCCTGCATTCCATTCATTCACCAAGTTTTACAGTCAGGAGCACAGCTGCATTAGCAGAGCTCCTGAGTGTAAAATGATTTAACCCCTTCAGATGGATTTACAGCATGGGACAAGACTGTACCGACGGAAGTTATTGAATATTGTTGTTTGTTTTTTTAACTTTATTTCAGATGACAAGGGTCTTCAGGTGGATTAAGAGTATAATAAAATATTAAAACACCATGTGTCTTTATTTCATTAAAATACTTTTTAATAACGTGTGTGTTTTATTAACCAATTCATACTATTGGATTAATAATGGATAGGTGTCATAATTGACGCCTCTCCATTATTAACCTGGCTTAATGTCACCTTACAATAGCAAGGTGACATTAACCCTTCATTACCCCATATCCCACCTCTACAGGGGAGTGGGAAGAGAGAGGCTAAGTGCCAGAATAGGCGCATCTTCCAGATGTGCCTTTTCTGGGGTGGCTGGGGGGCAGATGTTTTTAGCCAGGGGGGAGCAATAACCATGGTCCCTCTCTAGGCTATTAATATCTGCCCTCAGTCACTGGCTTTTCCACTCTGGCGGAGAAAATTGCGTGGGAGCTCACGCCATTTTTCTCCGGGATTTATCCCTTTAATTGAATAGTAGAGCCCCCAAATTTGACACAAAGACACTTCTTACATTAGTAAAGAGGAATATGTAATAAAAGAAGGGATATGAGATGGTTTACTGTATGTAAACCATGTCTCATATCCTGTCGGGTTTGTGAAGGAGATAGGAAAAGCCGGCAATTGAATTACCGGCTTTTCTGCTATCTAGCGCTGTATTAAATATAAATATATATATGTGTTTCACTGACATATATATATATATATATATATATATATATATATATATATATATACAGTATATATATATATATATATATATATATATATATATATATATATATATATATAGACTGTATATATGTTTTTAAGAATATTTGAGCCGATGGATCCATGATATGTCCATTTTGCAAGGATGCGAGAAAAATTTACCGTACGGAAGCCATACGGATGACACACAGATAAATTTGTGCGTAAAAATCGCATCCTCACATTGAATATGGAACAGTGTTTTGGGACAATTACTGCATATTACGGCGGTAAAAAACGGACCGTATTTTCATACTCCTAGTGTGACGCCGGCCTCATAGTTTACTATAATAACCCTTAATACCAGCGGAGGCTGGCACCCTAGACCTGCACATTGGTGCCCCTGCTCGCCGTCGACTCTCCCTCCATTGCCTTAAACAACCCTATCCAGATAGGGTGCACAGAAAAAAATCACCATAGTACCATATGCATTAGAATTAGTACCCAACTTCTGATATAACTTATGGTACGTGCAATATATCAGAGAGGGAGAAGAAATTGGCCAGAGGCAAAACACCAAAATCAAACAGAGTTTAGAAAAATAGGCAGATATTACAGCAACCAGGCAACCCCCACATGTACTCATGCTGGCTAACAGATGTAAATCATTCAGCTGCGGCAAGAAAAACTAAATCTCCGAGCACTAAAAAATACTTGGAGGACCCCCGAGCATGCTCGAGAAATCTCGAGTAACGAGTATATTCACTCATCACTAATAAGAAACTTTGTAAACTATATTAGCAGAGAAATCTACTTCTTTCTCTCCTAATTAGCCACTTTTTTCCCTAACCCATGAACTCTTCATTCACTCTAAAAAAAACTATTGAAATCGGTATTGGTTAAAGCAAGACGGACTGACACCACAGTGAGGAGTCAGATTACACCTATTATACTTTATGAAGAAGGGAGTGGGAATAAAGCGCAATCAGCACAGTGAGATCCCAGACAGATGTGAGCAAACAAAAGCAGATGGAGCTGCAGCTTCAAGTGACTGTTTCACCTCACTATAGCGCTGAATCCACAGCCACAGAGCTCACTACTGCTGT
Organism: Ranitomeya variabilis; assembly: GCF_051348905.1. NCBI lineage: Eukaryota > Metazoa > Chordata > Amphibia > Anura > Dendrobatidae > Ranitomeya > Ranitomeya variabilis. Next base: position 174,590,284 of record NC_135234.1, read on the forward strand.
ATAATCTTCTCCATGCTGATCCTGCATCTATCTCTCTCATGTGCTACAGAGGATGGAGAGCAGGAATCCCACAGTCTTCACCCACTAGCTCAAAGAGAACTGAAAACTAAAGATAGAGCTTGCTAAGTGGAAAACTGGCGAAGAATGCAATGCAGAAGACTGTAAATGTAACACAATTTGGAAAGTCATAAATTGGCCAAAAATAGTGTTATTCCTCATGACAACTGCATCCGAAAAGTTACCTGAAAAAAGACAAGGCATTTTTATTAGGAGACTGCCCCAATAACACATTTCGCTTTCCCTAAAAAACAATATCATATTGGCAGCAAATATCTCTGCCTTTCATTTATGGTATAATACACCCAAATTATTACCCAAATCATTAACCCAGCACAAAGTTTTATTTGTCTAAATGAAAAAAGACTCCACACAGTAGTTTCACAAAGGTAATTACTAAAACAGAAACTAAATTGTCGAAATAGAGTAACTAGGTATTTATTTCAGGGTGTGTGTTTATATGCCCCTATTTAGTTACCCACATCTGCCACCCAGATAGAGGTATCAGTTTCCTCCAGTATGTCTAGATGGAGGCTGCTACTTTACCATGACCTGTAGCTGCAGTTACACAAAACCGATGACACTTTCCTGACTCAACAAGGCTCATTTAACCCTCTGATTTCTAAGTCAAGCAGCACTAATACTATACTTTCACTTCATATGGAATACATATATTGCCATATTTACCATTTTTCTTTTTAATCTCAACTGTAATTTGAAGAATTTAGATGTAACACCCAAATCCCACTACCTCTTCCTTCTACTGAACCTAACTTACAGGACTGAAGATCCCAAATAAGGTGTTATACTATTAGCTAAAAACATCTACCATCTACCATGGTTAAATCCACTGCACTGGAACATGATAAGATGATTGCAGAGTCACGTTTTCAAATGAAAAATTAGATTTTGAAACACAATACACAGTACAGCTATTGAAAGAGCACGCCGAGGGAATCGAATAAAAGAGAAGTGCCAGTGGTGTCATAAGTCAGATGACTACCTGCTACATGCAGAAGATCCTATTCCAAAGCAGCTGGAGAAGGTTGCACCTCCTTTTTTAAGATCAGCTAAAGGGACTAATCACACATGATTATTTTTGGTCAGACATTCAGCAGTATCTGGAAGACAAAACTAGGAGTGGTTCAAAAACCTGAAGAAATTTGAATCTTTCAATTATACTTTTTCTCTATGTAAAATCCACTACTAATTTAGTTTTACAAATACGGATGACTCACTGACCAAAGAAGCTGATATATGAAGAACCTAAGGGTATGTGCACACGTCAGGATTTCTTGCAGAAATTTCCAGAAGAAAACCGGAAATTTTCTGCAAGAAATCCGCTTTTTTTTTTTTGCGTTTTTTTCCTGGTTTTTTTTAGCATTTTGCAAGCGTAATTAGCTTGCAGAATGCTAAAGTTTTTCAAGCGATCTGTAGCATCGCTTGGAAAACTGACAGGTTGGTCACACTTGTCAAACATAGTGTTTGACAAGTGTGACCAACTTTTTACTATAGATGCTGCTTATGGAGCATCTATAGTAAAAGATAGAATGTTTAAAAAAAATTAAAAAAATTAAAAAATGGTTATACTCACCCTCTGCAGACAGCCGATCTCCTCAGCGGCGTCCGTTCCTATAGATGGTGTGGTTCAGGACCTTCGATGACGTCGCAGTCACGTGAGCGGTCACATGACTGGTCTCGCGACCAATCACAAGACAGCGACGTCATCGCAGGTCCTGAACCACACCATCTTTAGGAACCGAAGCGGCAGCGTGCACCTGAGAGGCGGGAAGACTCCAGGGGCCATCGAAGGTGAGTATATGACTATTTTTTATTTTAATTCTTTTGTTTTTACCAATTATATGGTGCCCAGTCCGTGGAGGAGAGTCTCCTCTCCTCCACCCTGGGTACCAACCGCATATAATCTGCTTACTTCCCGCATGGTGTGCACAACCCCGTGCGGGAAGTAAGCAGATCAATGCACTCCTAGGTGTGCGGAATCCCCGCAATTCCGCATTTTTAATTAACATGTTGCTTTTTTTTCCGCGATGCGATTTTTTCGCGGAAAAAAATGCAACATTTGCACAAAAAATGTGGAATACACTGTAAATAATAGGAGGCATATGTTAGCGTTTTTTTCGCGTTTTTATCATGTTTTTATAGTGAAAAAACGCGAAAAATACTGGACGTGTGCACATGGCCTAATAGTGAGATGGGACCCTTCTGTCTTCACTGCCATGAGATTTTCAGAATATATACACACAAGTGCTTCTCACTAAATTAGAATATCATCAAAAAGTTAATTTATTTTAGTTCTTCAATACAAAAAGTGAAACTCATATATTATATAGAGTCATTACAAACAGAGTGATCTATTTCAAGTGGTTATTTGTGTTAATAATGATTATTATGGCTTACAACCAATGAAAACCCAAAAGTCATTATCTCAGTAAATTAGAATAATTAGCAAAAAAAACACCTACAAAGGCTTCCTAAGGATTTACAAAGGTCCCTTAGTCTATTTCAGTAGGATGGGGGAAGACTGCTGACTTGACAGATGTCCAGAAGGCAGTCATTGACACACTCCACAAGGAGGGTAAGCCTCTCACGTTTCACTTTTTGTATTGAAGAACTGAAATAATTAACTTTTTGATAATCTAATTTATTGATAAGCAAGTTTACAAATAACTTGATTTTTTTACGCTGTGATTCTCCTGCAATGAGAGCTTTTAGCTATAGTCTACAGTGGTTTCCATGAAGCTTGGCCACTAGTGTCTTCCCAGACCCACAGTGTGAAGCAGTTACATTTCAAGTGAGGAGTCAACTCCTAACAAAATAGCCCTTCTCTTCAGCCCACTGGTTTATATACAACAGTTATCTGATTACATCCTTCAGCATCTGACAAGCTGCTGTTATAAATCTTGCAAAATCACTGCCCAAAACCATATGCAAATTGCCCCTTCAGAGAAAAAGAAGACTTGAACTCTATAGCGCCACCTGTTGGAAGTAGCGATCCTACAAGCCTCTGAGAAACCTTACCCCTTAGACCACTGGCCAAAACCATTGATTTCTCCTAGAGCAGTTCTCTTAATCATGGGTCTAGTTGTCCTGAGCCGCAGGCTCTGTCATCTCTGCAAATATGTAGTGATAGCAGTGGAGACTCAGAAATAAAACACTGATAGCTGAATTTATGTTGAGCTTTTTAGTTCTACTAATATTACAGTTCTACTACTCAACCAATCTTTTACTCAAGGAGTGGTGTCTGCCTTTTCAGAAACTAGGAAGGAGACTGTAAGGAGACTGCATAGGTCTGAGCTATGAAAATTTAGGAATATACCTTTTAGGCATGGTTCAGATGGACAAATTGTATGGTCTGAATATGGACTGGTTGTGAAATACAGCTATCTGGACCTGGTCGAAAGCTGAAATCCAGCAAATATTTTTGCATACATTGTGCTGCAGAGGCTATTATTAAACAACAATGTAGGGGTTCTTTTGTTTACCTGTTTTACTTGACGTTCCATTTCTGGGTTGTCTGCATTTCTTTGGTTCTCTCATAGTTCCCCTAAAGCAGGTTACATTTCTCATTATGTTTATGGTTTTGCATAGGGGATGAAGTTTCATCCAATTACATTTTTTGCACTGAATTCTAATTAAGGGGAGCATTGAAAGATCAGTGAAATAAAATGCTGTCGCCTCATACTTGTGACGCTAGTCAGTACTCTTGGACAGGCCGTGAGGTAGAGAAGTCAGATGTTCCAGGGTCAGTACCAAGAGAGCATGCAGTAAACTAAGGGAAAAGACGAAGACGTAAGTCAGGTCACAGTCCAGGGTCAGAATAGCAGAGAAATAGCGGATCTAAGCAAAGAGGCAAAAACAAATGGTAGTCAGAACACGGTCCAAAAGGTCAGGCAGCAGAAGATCAGAACTTAAAGCACAGAAAACCAGCAAACACACACCAGAGAGCAGAAGCTTTGACTTGCAGTGATATGGGCCACACAGCAAAGCTGTCCATGACTGAGTCCCAGACACACTGAGCGAAGAAATCATAACACGCTACACTCTCAGTGCATCCTATGTGATGCAGCTTCAGCATGTCTCCTCTGCCTCCTGCATGTGATAGGTTTCTCTCTGTCAGCTGTTATAAGGATGAGGCAGAAGAGACGGGATGGAGGTTCATCTCTTGGGGTACACTGGATACGCTGGGCAAAGCACACAAGGATACTATAGACAGGCAGTGCAATCATAGAAAGAACAGCTAAAGCTGTATGAGGACATACAAAGGAACAGGTGCATTGATAGGGGATGTGAGAGCTGACAGGAAGGCTAGGGTAGGTGATGATGTCATCCTGTAGTTCACAGAGAGTTAATAGACGGACATTCAGTTCATGTAGGAGACTGAAGATTATACAAATGACAATAAAGAAGTGGCACAAAAAGTTTGGTTACAACTAAGCTTGAAAAATAGCTTAAATGCTAGAATATTGCTGGTGGAAGTTTATCAATAAATACAGTGTGTTTTCATACATACTGTATATAGGATCAAACTCCAGAATCGTAAAAGTAAAGTTCGCGTCTCACATTCAGCTAGAGTTTTTTCAGTCTCCTGACTTGTCACACAGATAAGGACTTGCTATAATTAAGTCATCTATTTGTGCCCTTTTAGCATTCTATTTTTGCATGAACAGAAACAGCCTACTCCTAGGAGGCATTTAAGCAATAATGGAAAGCCATATTAACCATTTATAATTATTAAAACCTATGACAACATTTTCCCACTATATTATTTCATGCGACACATATGAGTTTTGTTTTCAACTATAAATTATGCCGTCCCTCCACAAGAAAATTTGCATGTTTCTATGGAAAGTAATATAGCACAGTCACAAACACACACGTGGTCAAAATTGTTGGTACCCCTCGTTTAATGACATAAAAACCCACAATGGTCATAGAAATAACTTGAATCTGACAAAAGTAATAATAAATAAAAAATCTATGACAATAAACAAATGAAAGTCAGACATTGCTTTTCAACTATGCTTAATATTTTGTTGCACAACCTTTTGAGGCAATGACTGCAATCAAACGATTCCTGTAACTGTCAATGAGACTTCTGCACCTCTCGACAGGTATTTTGGCCCACTTCTCAAGAGCAAACTGCTCCAGTTGTCTCGTGTTTGAAGATTGCCTTTTCCAGATGGCATGTTTCAGCTCTTTCCAAAGATGCTGAATAGGATTTAGGTCAGGGCTCACAGAAGGACACTTCAGAATACGCCAATGTTTTCCTCTTAGCTATTATTGGGTGTTTTTAGCTGTGTGTTTTGGATCATTATCCTGTTGCAAGACCCATGACCTGCGACTGAGACCATGTTTTCTGACACTGAGCAGCACATTTCTCTCTAGAATCCCTTGATAGTCTTGAGATTTCATTGTACCATGGAGAGATTCTAGACCCCCTTTGCCAGATGCAGCAAAGCAGCCTCAGAACATAACAGAGCCTCCTCCATGTTTCACTTTAGGGACTGTGTTCTTTTCTTGATATGCTTCATTTTTCCGTCTGTGAACATAGAGCTGATGTGCATTGCCAAAAATTTCAGCAATTATTAAGATTAGCCAACTATTACCACCAGTTTATTCCTCACTTTTTGTCTTGGACTGCCTTCATTTAAGCGATGATCCACAAGGGGGCCAATCAAAAGGTTTGGACTCCAGGGACTGAGAATGCATTTCTATCTCTAAAACAAGCGTTCTCCTCTGCTCCTGTACAACATAGGCCTGAGATTAACAATCAACACTTACTGAAAGTGGATGCTACATCCTCTGGAGAAGGGGCTTTTCTCACGTGGTTTCTTCTCCAAGGCCTTCTCTGCCCCTGAACATAACTACTCAATTGGCGATCGTGAGTTATCAGCGAATAAGATGGCTTTAGAGGAGTGGCATTACCTACTCAAAGGGAAAGTTCACCTGTTCGTCATATACACCTGCCAATAGGAACTTGGCTTACCTACAGTCCACACAAAAGCTGAATCCGTGCCAAGCCAGGTGGTCGCTGTTTTTTGCCCACTTTGACTTTGTCCAACATTTTTGGCTGGCCAACAAGAACAAGAAGCCCCAATTCAAAGGTGAAGTTAGATTTTCATTAGTTGATATTCAGTGAATTTTAATTGAAAATTACTTTTGTCAGTTTCAAGTTATTTCAGTGATAATTGTGTTTTTCTATTTTATGTTTTTTTTGTACAGAAATGTGATTGAAAACCAAATTATTAGCCCTGCCATTTTACTACACTTGTGCCATAGTTTAAAATTCAACTGAACATAGATGATTTTTTTTAAAGTTTCTCCCAAACTCCCAGAACAAAGTGATAGATTAATTGGCTTCCTATAGAGTGTGTACGTGTATCTAGATCAAAAATGTGATTGGATGTAGGAAGCAATATGTACATAAGAACTATCTTGTATGCAGTGGTACGCTGCTGTGCAAAACAGGATGTGGATGTAGCATACAAGAGCAACTGATAAAATAAGACAAGATACATTCTGTCGGAGAGAGTCATCCCCATATAAGCGTATATCCTGAAGGTGACATCTGTGAATTATGATAAGTCAACAAAGAACAATACATAATAAAATGTAGCTCACTGGTGATCAGTAAGCATATTCCTTGAAACATACAGTACATATCCTCACAGCCTGTGAATGATGTCAACCCATTTACCCTTGTGCATCAACTTCCTTAGTTCCTTGAAATGGATGCACATGACCTTTTATCACAGCAGCTACATCCACATTAAAAATTGGATAATGCAGCAGTATCTACCAGCCAATAGTTGCAGATATAGAGTCAACTTGCCAATGTGAAATCCTTTGAAAAAATGTGCAACATAAATTGACATGCTGCGAATGACAGATCTGCAGCACCGGTGAAATTAAGCTGTGGATATTCTCAACAGTGCATGGAAGTAATTTCATTAAATCTACGATGCTGGTGCTCAGGATATTCTGGACAGAATATTGTAGCATATCTGTTCCACATGTAAACAGGAAATTAGAGTGAAGGAGGAAAAAGAAGTCCTTTAAGAAAAATCTTTCAGCTTCCCACTAAGCAGGGATTTCAAACTAAAATACACAGAGGGCCTAAATTAAAAACTTGCACAAAGTTGTGATAAAAAAAAGTCTACAAATGAGAAAGTTGTTCCTTATTATCAAATAAAACCATGAACCTTTTCATATGGAAACAAACTTAAAGGGGTTGTCCCAATACAAAGTACATTTTAATTAATAGATCATAGAATTAAAAAAAACACTAACGAATGGGGCATGCTGGAATAATATAATTGTTATGTAAGAGCAGTAAAAGCATATGACCCAATGGCCTAATTTAAATATGTAATAACAAAGGATAAAAACGTTGAATAATAAAGATAATAAAGTATGATGTCAACAAAAGTGTCCGCCAAACAAAGTAAGATAGGCCCACAGTGAATTACCCCACAGTACCCTTCACAGGCACGGTAAGATGACCCTAAAGTAACCCCCACCTCAAACCACCCCGGCGAAGTATGATGACCCCATCACAATATGATAACCCAACTGTGTGGTCCCACATAGCCCTCCATACAGTGGAACGGACCCCACATAGTCCTCCATAGAGTATTGATGCCTCCACACAGTTCTCCATACAATATAATGGCCTCACATAGTTCTTCATACAGTATAATAGGCTCAGCATAGCATTCCTCATAGTATAATGCCCCACATAGTCCTCCATAGAGTATAATGGACCCACATAGTCCTCCATACAATATAATGGCCTTACATAGTTCTCCATACAATATAATAGGCCCGGTATTGCATTCCATACAGTATAATGGTCCCACATAGTCCTTCATACAGTATAATGGGCCCCACAGTCCTCCATAGAGTGTAATGGCCCCACATAGTCCTCCATACAATATAATGGCCTCACATAGTTCTCCATACATTATAATAGGCCTGGCATTGCATTCCATATAGTATAATGGCCCTATATAGTCCTCCATAGAGTATAATGGCACCACATAGTCCTTCATACAATATAATGCCTCACATAGTTCTCCATACAGTATAATAGGCCTGGCATTGCATTCCATATAGTATAATGGCCCCACATAGTCCTCCATACAGTATAATGGCCTTACATAGTTCTCCATACAATATAATAGGCCCGGCATTGCATTCCATATAGTATAATGGCCCCACATAGTCCTCCATACAGTATAATGACCCTATAACAGAAGAAGAAATGAAGGCCGCACTCACCGATCTCTTAGTATAATGACCCCACATAGTTCTCCATTAACAGTCCCAAATATCACTCAATGTGCAACAAAACTTTTGGGCCTCTGATAAAAAGCTGAAGATTAATTTAACTTGCCAGCAGGACAATTACCCTAAGCCCACCCTCCTGTTAATACAAGGAAGAGTGGGCAAACATTGCCAATTCTAGATGTGCCATGTTGATAGACTCCTGCCCAGCAAGACAGAATGCTGTCATTAATTCAAAGAGTACTTCAACAAAGAATAAGTATAAGGGTGTACATATTTATGCAAGCACATCATTTCAGTTTATTTTTCAATTGAAAGGTAATCTGTCACCAGGTTTCTGCTAACCCATTTGAGAGCAGCATGACGTAGAGACCCTGATACCAGCAATGAATCACAAACTGTGCGGGTTGCTGTAGATTTGATAAAATCCGTATTTTATCTGCTGCAATCTAGCAGTTCTCTGAATACTGAGCTTTTTATAATCCCGCCCATATCTGTGATTGGCAGCTTTCTGTGTACACTGTGCATAGGCAGAAAGATACCAATCAATTTTGGGGACAGGATTAAAAAACGCTCATGAATATGGAGGACTATATGGCAGCAGGTTTACTAGATGATCTCCTGCTGATAAAATGGTGATTATATCAAAACTACAGTAAGCATCCCAGTAAGTGATACATTACTGGTCTCCGTTCCTACATTGTGCTGCTCCCAGACGGGGTATCAAAAACCTGGTGACAGACTCCCTTTAAGAAATGCATTTATCAGCCAAGCCTTGCCAGTAACTGCTATGTGGTGTAGAGATCAAACAAGGTGATAAAAGTTACAATATGTAAAACAGTCATAAATGTCACCTGTTTCATATACAGGGAAAGTAGAAGCAGTACATTAGTGTATGTGTGAAATACTCTGTGAAATATTTCACTTTTTGAATTGTTTCCACACCCTACTTATTTAAGAAAGTTCCACTGTGAGAATAAAAAAAATAGTATAAAAACACCATATCTTTATGTGACATCATCACTCCACTCACATAACACTCAGAATTAGATGCAATATTGTGAAATACTGTCCAAAAAGTATGTCTGCGTGTGAGGTGCCAAGTACCGAATAACGTCGCATAACCTTAGACTTAATCTTCACTTTAAATTGTCTTCCGTACCCAACTTCCTTTAGCTGCATTGTGGCCCACACCCATCCACTTGGTCGGCATTACCACCGATTGCTCAATCTATGACAAACTATCATCCTGCCAGCACATCCAACGCTTGGGTCTTTAAGGCATTCTAAAATTAAAAGGGGTTTCACCAGATCGTTCAAAAATAATGCTGCAGTTTAGCAAATCACAGTACATTGCAAAAGTGCTTTATTTTCCAATGATGCAATAAAGGGGCAATATTTCACTATGAAACACAACCCGGCAGCCACACGTCACAGTCACAGTGGCTGGAGCAAAGGGGACATGTGTATACATGCATACCGATATACAGTGCTGTATGCAATAAGTATCGACTGTATTTGTATATACAAGCACAACATTGATAGATACTAATCTATATACTGAATGACTATATATATATATATATATATATATATATATATATATATATATATATATATATATATCACTAACTATATATAACAAGATAGATCACTATATATATATACAGTTATATGAAAAAGTTTGGGCACCCCTATTAATCCTAAGCTTAATGTTTTATAAAAATTGTTTTTTTTTCAACAGCTATTTCAGTTTCATATATCTAATAACTGTTGGACACAGTAATGTTTCTGCCTTGAAATGAGGTTTATTGTACTAACAGAAAATGTGCAATCTGCATTCAATCAAAATTTGACAGGTGCATAAGTATGGGCACCCTTATCATTTTCTTGTTTTAAATACTCCTACCTACTTTTTACTGACTTACTAAAGCACTTTTTTTGGTTTTGTAACCTCATTGAGCTTTGAACTTCATAGCCAGGTGTATGCAATCATGAGAAAAGCTACTTAAAGTGGCCACTTGCAAGTTGTTCTCCTGTTTGAATCTCCTCTGAAGAGTGGCATCATGGGCTCCTCAAAACAACTGTCAAATGATCTGAAAACAAAGATTATTCAACATAGTTGTTCAGGGGAAGGATACAAAAAGCTGTCTCAGAGATTTAACCTGTCATTTTCCACTGTGAGGAACATAGTAAGGAAATGGAAGAACACAGGTACAGTTCTTGTTAAGGCCAGAAGTGGCAGGCCAATAAAAATATCAGAAAGGCAGAGAAGAAGAATGGTGAGATCAGTCAAGGACAATCCTCAGACCACCTCCAGAGAGCTGCAGCATCAACTTGCTGCAGATGGTGTCACTGTGCATCGGTCAACTCTACAACGCACTTTGCACAAAGAGAAGCTGTATGGGAGAGTGATGCGAAAGAAGCCGTTTCTGCAAGCACGCCACAAACAGAGTCGGCTGAGGTATGCAAAAGCACATTTGGTGAAGCCAATTTCTTTTTGGAAGAAGGTCCTGTGGACTGATGAAACCAAGATTAAGTTGTTTGGTCATACAAAAAGGCGTTATGCATGGCGGCAAAAAAACACAGCATTCCAAGAATAACACTTGCTACCCACAGTAACATTTGGTGGAGGTTCCATCATGCTTTGGGGCTGTGTGGCCAATGCCGGCACCGGGAATCTTGTTAAAGTTGAGGGACACATGGATTCCTCTCAGTATCAGCAGATTCTTGACAATAATGTTCATGAATCAGTGACAAAGTTGAAGTTACGCAGGGGATGGATCTTTCAGCAAGACAATGATCCAAAACACCGCTCCAAATCTACTCAGGCATTCATGCAGAGGAACAGTTACACTGTTCTGGAATGGCCATCCCAGTCCCCGGACCTGAATATCATTGAACATCTGTGGGATCATTTGAAGAGGGCTGTCCATGCTCCGCAACCATCAAACTTAAAGGGAACCTGTCACCCCCCCAGTCGTTTCAAACTAAAAGAGCCACCTTATGCAGCAGTAATGTTGCATTCTGACAAGGTGGCTCTTTTAGTTCTGGGTGCTGTAACTAGAGAAATAATCAGTTTTATAATTTGTCCGAAATACCTGGTCCTCAGTCAAGGAGGCCGGTGTTTCCCCCCTGCTTCAGACAGCACACAGCTGTCACTCACATCTTCTTGGCGCCGGGCGCCGCCTCCTCCTCACCGCTGTTTTCAAAATAGCCTGCACTCTTTTCCCCTGCCTGGTGCAGGCGCAGCTCTTTCCTCATATGCAGCCCAGCTGACTGCGCCTGCGCGGCCGCCCTGCCTGTGTTTCCCAGCCCCGCAATGTGAATAAATCATAAGTCACTGCGGGGCTGGGATTCACAAGCAGGGCGGCCGCGCAGGTGCAGTCAGCTAGACTGCATATGAGGAAAGATGGGCAGCGCTCACTGCTCCTGCACCAGGCAGGGGAAAAGAGCGCAGGCGCCAGCTATTTTTGAAAACAGCGGTGAGGAGGAGGTGGCGCCCGGCTCCAAGAAGATGTGAGTGACAGCAGTGTGCTGTCTGAAGCAGGGGGGAAAGGCCGGACCACTTGACTGAAGACCAGGTATTTCAGACAAATTATAAAACTGATTATTTCTCTTGTTACAGCACCCAGAACTAAAAGAGCCACCTTGTCAGAATGCAGCATTACTGCTGCACAAGGTGGCTCTTTTAGTTTGAAACAACTGGGGGGGGGGGGGGGGGGGGTGACAGGTTCCCTTTAACTGAACTGGAATTGTTTTGTAAAGAGGAATGGTCAAAAATACCTTCATCCAGGATCCAGGAACTCATTAAAGCTACAGGAAGCGACTAGAGGCTGTTATTTTTGCAAAAGGAGGATCTACTAAATATTAATGTCACTTTTCTGGTGAGGTGCCCGTACTTATGCACCCGTCAAATTTTGTTTGAATGCAGATTGCACATTTTCTGTTAATACAATAAACCTCATTTCAAGGCAGAAACATTGCTGTGTCCAACAGTTATTAGATAGATGAAACTGAAATAGCTGTTGCAAAAAAAAACAATTTTTATAAAACATTAACCCCTTCCCGACATTTGACGTACTATCCCGTCGAGGTCGGGTGGGCCCGTATGACCGCCGACGGGATAGTACGTCATGCCCTTTAATGCGACACCGCGACTTAAGTCGCGGTGATCGCATTAAAATTCCGATGCCATCTTACCGTACGGAAGATGGCCTCGGCATTTCGGGGTATGGCGCCGCCCCCCCGGCCTCCCGATCGCTGTGATTGGCTGTTCAATTCTGAACAGCGAATCACAGCCTTTCTCACTGTTTCAGCCAATCAGATTGGCTGAAACAGTGAGGTCCCAGGCTAGGATCGAGTACCGATGTACTCGATCCTGGGGCCGGTGGCCAGAACCCCCCGGATTGGCGCGATCGACGATCATATCGATTGCGCCAATCGCAGGGCACAGCGGCGGTGTTACCGCGCTGTGCCCTGCCTGTAACGCGCTCCGCAGCCCCCTCTGCTCTCCTGTGCCCTGCCTCCTTGTGCTCCGGATCCTGCAGGTGTGATTGGCGCGATCGATGTGATCGTCGATCGCGCCAATCACAGGGCACAGCAGCGGTATGACCGCGCTGTGCCCTGATGGTGACCTGCCGGTGACCTGCTGTTCACTTTCTGGTGACCTGCCGGTAACCTGCCTATAACCGGAGCTGTGAGCTCCGATCATAGGCTGGTGCCTAGCAACACCGGCGTCACCAGGGCCTCCCCTGATTGGTGGGATCGATGTGATCATCGATCCCACCAATCACAGGTCACAGCAGCGGTGTGACCGCTCTGTGACCTGTGTCACCTGTCCCTGACCTGTCTGACCGCTCTTCAGGAATCCTCACACTTGGTGAGGGTTCCTGCAGAGCGGTCACGCTGTCAGATCCCCCTCCTGTGCTGAGACTTGTGGTGCCACAGTAGCCTGTGACACCATAATTCTCGCTAAAAAACAGAAAGAAAGAAGACAGAAGAAAGAAGACAGAAGAAAGAAGAGAGACTACAACCGTAAGTGTTGATACCCCGATCCCGGCCCGATCTTTCTTACCCCCCCATCCCCCCCTTACCCTCCCCCCATACCCCCCTTACCCCCCCCCATCCCCCCCTTACCCCCCCATCCCCCCTTCCCCCTCCACCCCCACTTTGCGCCGCGTCCGTCCGTGCCCAAATTTAGCAACCGCCGAGCGTTGATTGGTGACGCAGTTCACCGATCAACACTCGTGCTCGCTTTTCTTTTTCACCCCCCTTAGTGCCGCCGAGCGTTGATTGGTGACGCAGTTCACCGATCAACACTCGTGCTCACTTTTCTCCTCCACATCCCCGTCCACGCACCCCGCCGCTGCGTCTGAACCCGTGCCTTTCGTTTCTTTTTTTTTTTCCACATCCCCGTCGGCGCACCCCGCCACTGCGTCTGAACCCGTGCCTTTCGTTTCTTTTTTTTTTTTTCCACATCCCCGTCCGCGCACCCCGCCACTGCGTCTGAACCCGTGCCTTTCGTTTCTTTTTTTTTTTTTTCCACATCCCCGTCCGCGCACCCCGCCACTGCGTCTGAACCCGTGCCTTTCGTTTCTTTTTTTTTTTTTCCACATCCCCGTCCGCGCACCCCGCCACTGCGTCTGAACCCGTGCCTTTCGTTTTTTTTTTTTTCCACATCCCCGTCCGCGCACCCCGCCACTGCGTCTGAACCCGTGCCTTTCGTTTCTTTTTTTTTTTCCACATCCCCGTCCGCGCACCCCGCCACTGCGTCTGAACCCGTGCCTTTCGTTTCTTTTTTTTTTTCCACATCCCCGTCCGCGCACCCCGCCACTGCGTCTGAACCCGTGCCTTTCGTTTCTTTTTTTTTTTTTCCACATCCCCGTCCGCGCACCCCGCCACTGCGTCTGAACCCGTGCCTTTCGTTTCTTTTTTTTTTTTCCACATCCCCGTCCGCGCACCCCGCCACTGCGTCTGAACCCGTGCCTTTCGTTTCTTTTTTTTTTTTTCCACATCCCCGTCCGCGCACCCAGCCTCCGCCGCCGAACTTTGATAAGTGACTCGGTTCACTTATCAGAGCTCTCGTGCCTGGTGTTTTTTCCACATCCCCATTCACACACCCAGCAGGCGCCGAACTTTGATAAGTGACGCAGTTCACTTATCAGAGCTAGGGCCTGCTGTTTTAGACTTTTCCTTTCACAGGTATTTTTTTTGCCTATTTACTTTTTTCCTTTTACTTTTCAGAAGTTTGCACCGAACACTATCCCCCCCCCCCACACGTACACATAGTTCCAATAAATTGCACCCAAGCACCATACTCACACAAAAAATGTCCCGTTCGTCCTGTTCGTCCCAGCAGCGCTATTCAGCAGAGGAGGCATATTCTTTTCTTGCCTCCGACACTGATAGCGAGGGAGAGGATCCCACATTCCTTTACTCTTCAGATTCTTCATCCTCTTCCTCCTCATCTTCCTCCTCGGGTCCTGCGGAACCGCCTCGCAGACGCCCCAGGAGAGAAGATGACGCAGCACCCACTCCTGAAGATGAACCAGCGCGCCCTTCTTCGGACCCCATATGGACCTTGCCCCCCGAAAATTACGAGCCACTGATTCCTGATTTTGTGGCAGAATCAGGAATCAGGTTTGACACCACCGGCCTCACAGAAATAGACTTTTTCAAAGTCTTTTTCTCTGAGGATTTTATTAACCTCATGGTGGAGCAAACTAATTTGTACGCTCGGCAATTTTTGGAGCAAAACCCCAGTTCATCATTTTCTAACTGGTCTCCTGTAGACGCAGTAGAAATGATGCAGTTTTGGGGCCTGGTCCTCCACATGGGGATCGTGAAGAAGCCAGACCTTCGGCAATATTGGAGTGTGGATATTTTATATAACACTCCAGTGTTCCGAATGGTCATGGCTCGGACGCGTTTTGAGGCCATCCACAAATTCCTGCATTATTCCGATAATGCACAGTGTCCCGCACGAGATGACCCCAATTTTGACCGTCTGTTCAAAGTTCGGCCAGTCATCGAACACTTCAGCAAAAAGTTTGCTGAAGTGTACGTGCCCAAAAGGGACATCTGTGTGGATGAGTCCTTGGTTCATTTTAAGGGGCGGCTCAGATTCCGTCAATACCTGCCCAGCAAAAGGGCCAGGTACGGAATCAAACTCTACAAGCTGTGTGAGAGTACCTCAGGGTACACCCACAGCTTTAGAGTTTACGAAGGGAAGGACAGCAGGATTGAACCGCCTGAGTGTCCCCCTGTCTTGGGAGTGAGTGGGGAAATAGTATGGGATTTGGTGCACCCACTGCTGGATAAAGGTTATCACCTCTACACCGATAACTTTTATTCCAGCATCCCACTCTACAAATCCCTCTCTGCGCGAGGTACCGCAGCCTGCGGTACTGTCCGCAAAAATCAGAGAGGCCTCCCGAAGACGCTACTTGGGCAGATGCTCAGAAAAGGTGAGAGCAAAGCCCAATGTAGCGACCACCTGCTGGTGGTCAAGTACAAGGACAAGAGGGATGTCCTTCTGTTGACCACCATACACGGTGATGGCAGCGCCCTCAGCACTGTACGGGGTACCTCTACACAGGTCTGCAAACCGGACTGTGTACTGGGGTACAACAAAAACATGGGGGGCGTTGATCTCTCCGATCAACTCCTCCAACCGTACAGTGCTTTGAGGAAGGCCAAGGTGTGGTACAAAAAGCTGTCGGTGTACATCGTACAAATGGCAATGCTTAACGCTTTCCTGCTGTCACGATGTGCACGCCACACCGATACGACGTACCTTCAGTTCCAGGAGGTAGTGATTAAGGCCCTGATGTTTGGCACGAGGGAAGGAGCGGGCCCCAGTACTTCCGGAACTGAGGGTGCTCGTATTGTACCAGGTCAGCATTTTCCGGGGGTGGTCCCGCCAACTGGTAGAAAAGGTAAGCCACAAAAAAGGTGCCGAGTGTGCTACAAACGAGGAGTACGCAAGGACACCATCTATCAATGCGACACCTGCCCCGACAAACCTGGCCTGTGTATGAAGGACTGCTTCAAATTGTACCACACCTCCATGCACTACTAATTAGGAACCAGTAGATTAGTTCCAAAGAGGGGGCACATCTAAGTAAGTTCCATGGGGGTCTAGGTTCCAAAATGATGTCACTTGTGGTTTTTTTTTACTGTTTAGGCACATCAGGGGCTCTGCAAACGGAACATGAAGCCCTCAGAACCAGTCCATCAAAGTCTGCATTCCAAATCGTCACTGCTTCCCTTCTGAGTCCCGAAGTGCCCAAACAGTTTTTTCCCACATATGGGGTACCAGCGTACTCAGAACAAAATGGACAGCAACTTTTGGGGTCCAATTTCTCTTGTTACCCTTGGGAAAATAAAAAATTGGGGACTGAAAGATCATTTTTGTGGGGAAAAAATAGGATTTTTTATTTTCACGCCCGGGCGTTATAAACTTTCGTGAAGCACTTGGGGGATAAAAGTGCTCATGACACATCTAGATAAGTTCCTTAGGGGGTCTAGTTTCCAAAATGGGGTCACTTATGGGGGGTTTCCACTGTTTAGGCACATCAGGGGCTCACCAAATGGAACATGATGCCCGCAGACAATTCCATCAAAGTCTGCATTCCAAAACGTCACTACTTCCCTTCCGAGCCCCGAAGTGTGCCCAAACAGTAGTTTTCTCCCACATATGTGGTACCAGCGTACCCAGGACAAATTGGACAACAACTTTTGGGGTCCAATTTCTCCTGTTACCCCTGGGAAAATAAAAAATTGGGGACTGAAAGATCATTTTTGTGGGGAAAAAATAGGATTTTTTATTTTCACGCCCGGGCGTTATAAACTTTTGTGAAGCACTTGGGGGATAAAAGTGCTCACGACACATCTAGATAAGTTCCTTAGGGGGTCTAGTTTCCAAAATGGGGTCACTTATAGGGGGTTTCCACTGTTTAGGCACATCAGGGGCTCACCAAATGGAACATGATGCCCGCAGACAATTCCATCAAAGTCTGCATTCCAAAACGTCACTACTTCCCTTCCGAGCCCCGAAGTGTGCCCAAACAGTAGTTTTCTCCCACATATGTGGTACCAGCGTACCCAGGACAAATTGGACAACAAATTTTGGGGTCCAATTTCTCCTATTACCCTTGGGAAAATAAAAAATTGGGGACTGAAAGATCATTTTTGTGGGGAAAAAATAGGATTTTTTATTTTCACGCCCGGGCGTTATAAACTTTTGTGAAGTACTTGGGGGATAAAAGTGCTCACGACACATCTAGATAAGTTTCTTAGGGGGTCTAGTTTCCAAAATGGGGTCACTTATGGGGGGTTTCCACTGTTTAGGCACATCAGGGGCTCGCCAAACACGACATGGCATCCGATCTCAATTCCAGCCAATTTTAGCTTGAAAATGTCAAAGGGCGCTCCTTTCCTTCTGAGCCCTGCCATGCACCCAAACAGTGGTTACCCCCCACATATGGGGTATCAGCGTACTCAGGACAAATTGGACAACAACTTTTGGGGTCCAATTTCTCCTGCTACCCTTGAGAAAATAAACAATTGGGGACTAAACGATCATGTTTGTAGAAAAAAATAGGATTTTTTATTTTCACACCCGGGCGTTATAAACTTTCGTGAAGCACTTGGGGGATAAAAGTGCTCACGACACATCTAGATAAGTTCCTTAGGGGGTCTAGTTTCCAAAATGGGGTCACTTATGGGGGGTTTCCACTGTTTAGGCACATCAGGGGCTCGCCAAACACGACATGGCATCCGATCTCAATTCCAGCCAATTTTAGCTTGAAAATGTCAAAGGGCGCTCCTTTCCTTCTGAGCCCTGCCATGCGCCCAAACAGTGGTTACCCCCCACATATGGGGTATCAGCGTACTCAGGACAAATTGGACAACAACTTTTGGGGTCCAATTTCTCCTGCTACCCTTGAGAAAATAAACAATTGGGGACTAAACGATCATGTTTGTAGAAAAAATAGGATTTTTTATTTTCACACCCGGGCGTTATAAACTTTCGTGAAGCACTTGGGGGATAAAAGTGCTCACGACACATCTAGATAAGTTCCTTAGGGGGTCTAGTTTCCAAAATGGGGTCACTTATGGGGGGTTTCCACTGTTTAGGCACATCAGGGGCTCGCCAAACACAACATGGCATCCGATCTCAATTCCAGCCAATTTTAGCTTGAAAATGTCAAAGGGCGCTCCTTTCCTTCTGAGCCCTGCCATGCGCCCAAACAGTGGTTACCCCCCACATATGGGGTATCAGGGTACTCAGGACAAATTGGACAACAACTTTTGGGGTCCAATTTCTCCTGCTACCCTTGAGAAAATAAACAATTGGGGACTAAACGATCATGTTTGTAGAAAAAATAGGATTTTTTATTTTCACACCCGGGCGTTATAAACTTTCGTGAAGCACTTGGGGGATAAAAGTGCTCACGACACATCTAGATAAGTTCCTTAGGGGGTCTAGTTTCCAAAATGGGGTCACTTATGGGGGGTTTCCACTGTTTAGGCACATCAGGGGCTCGCCAAACACGACATGGCATCCGATCTCAATTCCAGCCAATTTTAGCTTGAAAATGTCAAAGGGCGCTCCTTTCCTTCTGAGCCCTGCCATGCGCCCAAACAGTGGTTACCCCCCACATATGGGGTATCAGTGTACTCAGGACAAATTGGACAACAACTTTTGGGGTCCAATTTCTCCTGCTACCCTTGAGAAAATAAACAATTGGGGACTAAACGATCATGTTTGTAGAAAAAATAGGATTTTTTATTTTCACACCCGGGCGTTATAAACTTTCGTGAAGCACTTGGGGGATAAAAGTGCTCACGACACATCTAGATAAGTTCCTTAGGGGGTCTAGTTTCCAAAATGGGGTCACTTATGGGGGGTTTCCACTGTTTAGGCACATCAGGGGCTGGCCAAATACGACATGGCGTCCGATTTCAATTGCAGCCAATTTTAGCTTGAAAATGTCAAACGACGCTCCTTTCCTTCTGAGCTCTGCCGTGCGCCCAAAAAGTGGTTCTCCCTCACATGTGGGGTATCAGCGTACTCAGGACAAATTGGGCAACAACTTTTAAGGTCCATTTTCTCTTTTTACCCTTGGGAAATTAAAAAAATTATTGCTGAAAGATCATTTTTGTGACTAAAAAGTAAAATGTTAATTTTTTCCTTCCATGTTGCTTCTGCTGCTGTGAAACACCTGAAGGGTTAATAAACTTCTTGAATGTGGTTTTGAGCACCTTGAGGGGTGTGATTTTCAGAATGGTGTCACTTTTTGGTATTTTCTGCCATATAGACCCCTCAAAATGACTTCAAATGTGAGGTGGTCCCTAAAAAAAATGGTTTTGTACATTTTGTTGTAAAAATGAGAAATTGCTGTTCAAATTTTAACCCTTATAACTTCCTAAAAAAAAAAAAATTTGTTTCCAAAATTGCACTGATGTAAAGTAGATATGTGGGAAATGTTATTTATTAACTATTTTGTGTCACATAACTCTCTGGTTTAACAGAATAAAAATTCAAAGTTGGAAAATTGCCAATTTTCCTTTTTTTTCACAAATAAACGCAAGTGATATCAAAGAAATTTTACCACTGTCATGAAGTACAATATGTCACGAGAAAACAGTGTCAGAATCGCCAAGATCCGTTGAAGCGTTCCAGAGTTATAACCTCATAAAGGGACAGTGGTCAGAATTGTAAAAATTGGCCCGGTCATTAACGTGCAAACCACCCTTGGTGGTGAAGGGGTTAAGGTTAAGATTAATAGGGGTGCCCAAACTTTTTCATATAACTATATACTGTATATACATACAGTGGGGCAAAAAAGTATTTAGTCATTCAGCAATAGTGCAAGTTCCACCACTTAAAAAGATGAGAGGCGTCTGTAATTTACATCATAGGT